>NW_020884917.1:5506128-5520775 GCF_003945725.1 Corapipo altera
AATAATAATAATAATAATAATAATAATAATAATAATAATAATAATAAAATAATAGTAAATAAATAATAATATCACTTTTTAACAATAAATAAACAAATGTGCCCCACATAATCTTGAGTTGGAAACAAGCAAACCACTTGACGAAAAGCTCATTACAAAATGTTTTCCAAACAGATTTTACAGTCAAACATTGACATGGAAATCAATTTACTCTCTTATCTTCTGATTTGAATGTTGGTCAATAACTGGGTACAAGTAGAGTGCTGAGGTAAAACACTGATGAACAGTTTTATTTTTGTATTTTTTTTAAATAGTAACAGTTTAGTATTGCGAGATTGTCAGCAACATTTAGCCATATCTATACAATGTGCATATACCTACATACATTGAGCTTTGGTCCAGCATTGAGAAGACGAGCAAAGGCATTTTACATATTTCTTTTTGGTTATAGCTTGAGTTCTTTGATACGCCTCTACTTGTTCCTTCCTAGCTCCTTTTTGCTTTCTTGTTCTCTCTTTTTATTTTTTTCTTTTCTTTTCTTTTCATTTCATTTCTTTTCTTTTCTTTTCTTTTTTTGGCTTTTTTTTCTTTTTCAGTAGTAACATAAAGAAATTTGAACCATTTGAATGCATTTGATTTCTTCAACTGTCCAAAATAGCTTTTTAGTGAAAAACATAAAAAGACAAAATCAGAACAGTAAGTGAACCCTTGGTTCATTATTCAAATAATATTTATACATATATTTAAAAAAATTCAATGATCGATCAATAAATTGGAAAACCATTAAACAATCACATATGACTGAAGAGACTTTTGTTTAATTTGCTGGTAGCAATCTATCCTTTAGTCACATGCAAAATTAAAAGGTATTCAGATGTTATGAGTACATGAAAATTGTTTACAAATGGAAATGAGAAATGTTGCTAGTAACAAAATAAAACAAAATATTTATGGCCTCCCAAAGATATATGACTCACACATAATTTATCTTCCTAAGAATCTGTTCAGGCACCATTTATGCCTCATTGCAAATATTTGTTTATAGAAAAATTAATATAAGAAGCATTACAACACTTTATAAATAATTTACAAAACATAATACAAAATTAGAAAACTGTAAAAAAAATCACTGCACATGAATGGTTTTAAGACTGTGGGATGAACACTATTTTTTCTTCCAAGCTGGCAATTTATATTTATTTTACATTTTCACTGTCCTAGTTTTATCCTTCTGATATGTACTTTGGAACAGAAAAGAGCTTATGTAACTGCTGCCAGCATATTTTTAAACATTTAGTATCTTTCATACACTGTTTAGTTAACTTTTCTTCTTGAGGGATTTTTCTTCATGGAATTTAGAGCAGTCCCTGGGAGAATTGGAAATTTCATTTTTAGGCAAAGAATGGTTGATGGTTTTGTTCCCAGGCTGTTGATGGGGATGGAGTGGGGGAGACTATGGTCTTAAGGATGACTGAATGGGTAATCGTGTATGTGGTGCTAATGACTGGGCAATTAGGACTGTACTGGAGACACGGGTAGGATTTCAGGAGTGTCTGCTTCCAAATATGATCTATTCTTCCCTGCTTCCCTGTTGGCTTCTGGTTGGTGGTCTGATTGTTATGTAAATTGAACTGTGGCCACAAATTTGGGGCTGTTTGATATAGATAACAGAGATATTTCTGTGGATATAGGTATCTTTGGAGACAGAGGGAAAAAAAAAACAAACTCAGAGGGGCAGATGTAGCTATGAGACTCTCTTTACTTTACATGCTCAGCTAGGGTAAAGCATCTTCTTTGTCCCTCACAATTTGCCTGTGGTTACTGAGGTGATTTTCCCCCAGCAGTTATTTATATATCAACAGTTGAAAAAGAGTCAATAACAATCTTCACTCTCCTCCTCATAAAAGCAATACTGAAAATATCCTTAAACATACCCTGCTGAAGCTTAAAGCCTAAAATGCATTTGCTGGACGTGAGCCCATCCTGGAGTACTGGATTGTCAGTGCTCTCCAACCCTGACCTTTGAGAGTGCTCACATTTAGAAGCAGTTTCTGGCCCTGATAATGGTTCTCTGAAACCTTAAAACTCCCCCAGCCATGCAGCAAATACCACGCTCTACAAGGCAAATCCCATTAATAAAATAGTGAGGGCCAGATTCAAAGCCTATTGAAATCAATGAAAGTCTGTTTCTTTCACTAAGTTTTCGAGTACTTGAGTTCTGGAAAACTCTGTTAATAAAAGAGGTGTTATTTGAAGACTCCAGCACTTCAGGAACTTCCTTCAACATCCTGGGTAGACCAATATCCTGGGTAGACCGGAATCCAGTACAACCATCCTAAGGTCAAGGACTGCAATCAGTAGTTATACCAGCAGAATTTTACCATTTCTACAGTGAGTTGAACCAAATCCCTGATGTTTTTTTTTGGGAAGACCTGACCAAGACGCAGCTTTCACCCTAACAGGGTTGAACCCCAAAGGCTGGAGCAGAACTCAGCCAAAGATGAAAATTGCAGACAACCCTCACAGGTCAGCCCATACCCCACCAGGAACCTGCAACACTTTTCTTTTGCCCTAAGCATTGGTATACTTGTAGGTCCAATGACCACAGTATTTTAGTGGTTTGTCCAATCAAAAAGGAAACCACAGAGGTAAACTGTCTTTAAAGGAAAATCAGTTCACCTACATATTGCAGGTGACCCACCTTACATTACCAAGGGATATTCACTGGGTTTCTCTACATCCCAGTTGTTTATGCTAGCCAGTGGCCACAGCAAACACCAGCAGAAACACATCATCCTACTGAAGAAGTTAACAGGGCAAACATCAGTATCAGGATAACACAAAAAAAGGCAAAAGGAACAAAACACTACCATTGAAACAGTCCATAGTGATCTAACGATCAAAACCTCCTCATCGCTTCTTGGCCTGTCAATTTGTTTTCATCAGAATCTCAAAAATTTCTTTGGCTAGCAGACTTTGGAGAGAAATTGCTTCAAACGGAACTATAATATAGATGCAGTATCAAACCAAGTGTGCAGTTTACATTTATACTACAAAATGAGTTTTGGTAACCTCTGCAGGTTCACAGCCAAAGGACAGAGAAATCCCAAGCCACACATTTGACAAAAAGCACAATGTTCAGTCTGGGCTGACAGTCCATCAGACATAATCCTAATCTTTCTTGGTCCTCTGTTGCATTTCAGTGTATCAATATAAAAGTCTTTAAACAGTACTGAGTTATGTGGGTTTGGGGAAGGTGTGGAGAATGAGCTGGAAGGGAGGAGGCAGTAAATAAAATCAGAACCAAAAAATAAAAAAAGAAAAATGCAAACCAAACCACACACCCTTAGAAGAGAAACACCAAACCCCACAAATCACAATAAAAAGAAGTTATTTTTGGCACCCAAACACTAGGAGATTGCAAAACTCTGGACTAAAAGAAAAGGAGGTGACCACTATGGAATGGCTTTAACACCTGTTTGTACACACTTGCAGGGGTGCAAACAAGAATGAGAGAAACTAATCCTGTTGTTTTTCTCTTTGCAAAATACAAATGTAAAAATTCATAACACAATTTTACACTCATAAAAGAGTAGACTAACAATCTAGTTTGCAATGCCATGTTTCTGACTTTGGTTAATAGTTTTCATAGTGAATCAGCACTTGATACCTGAAAGGCTACAATCACTCCTCCAGGTGGCAGGCTTGTATTCTCTTTTAAACAGATAAAAGTTTTTTCTTTTTTCTTTTTTTTTTTTTTTTTGTTTGTTTTGTTTTTCCTTAAAATGTGTTCATATTTTCATAATATACAGAAAAAAGTAAGCAGTTATTTGGTTTACTTCAAGTCCATTTAAAAAAACTGGCTTTTTCTTTTTTTTGGGAACTAATTCTACGACACACACACACACTAAGTGTTGTGTATTTTTTTTTTTTAAATAGGAAAACCCACGGACATTTATAAACTGTTCTGTCCTTCTCGTAGTTTTCTCAGTCTTTTACTTACAATGGTGATGAATAGGTATTTTCTCCGAGTTCAAATGGTTGCGTTTCTGTTGGTGCAATTTTATTTTCTGTGTGGTTTTGTTTTGTTTTGCTTTGTTTTGTTTTTAGGAATTTTCTTCCAGAGAGTCTGTTAAAGGCTCCATAGGAACTGCTGTCGCAGGCTCATGTTGTTTCAAACGTTTAATTGTGTTCTTCAGTGCTTGCCTCTTATTGCAGAACCAAACTCTAACTACTTCTCGGTCATAGTTCAGTTTCTCTGCAATCTCTGTCATTTCTTGCCCAGAGGGATGTGTGTTCTTCTCAAAGTGGGCATTCAAGATTTCAAGGGCTTGTGGCGTGAATGAGGTACGCCTCTTGCGCTTTTTGGATGGTTCACTTCCAATAAACTCGGTAAGGTTCTGCATACCTGCTCGATGGCGGGCCTCAGCCTCAGCCATCCACCGCTCAAGCACCGGCTTTATCTTCTGGGCACTTTTAGGGGTGATGTCCAGCTTTTCAAACCTGGCAGGATACAAAAGGCCAGGGTTCAGTTTGGCTGTCAGACTGCTAGCTATAGTGTTCTCTTGGGCTTCCTGTGGTAGGAAAAAGTGGCTTCTCAGGATGGTGTGTCTGAGGGAAAATTGAGAAAGAAGAGTCTTACACTGATGCTCTGCCAGGGTGGGACTTCCTGCCTGCCTAACTAATTGACTGGCAGAGGTAATTTACAATGGATTATGAAAACTGTCAGATAGGTATATCTATAAGTATATATATATAAAAATAGATATTTAAGCTAACACATAATGAGCACTACAACAAAATTCTAAGTACACTAAATAATGTAGGTTAAGAGTCACATTTTCATATTCCTGATGATCTTCACAACCCTTAAGACTAAGTCTAAGAACAGGAAATGATATCAAAGGCAATTGCATTTTATAATCTTGTCTTTGTGATTAATCCTTTTGTTTTCCTTCCCATCCTGTGTTGTCCAAGCACCACAGCCTTAATAATACAAGCCAATGGCAGTCACTAGCCTCTGAATATCAGGTTTCCTTTCTGTTTTTTCAGCAATTTTCGCTGTTTGTAAGTTAATGCTATATCCCTTTTCTAGGTTGGAAAAAGATTCCCATAGCCATGGTGGTGTTCAGCTGAAACAGCTGGACACTTTGCAATTATCTTGACTGCCCCCACAACGTGCAAAGAAGAACTCATGTTTTCCAGATGAAACACAGCATAATAGTCTACTAATATGCTGTGGCACCAAGCTGAGTTTATTGTGGGATTTCTGCAAACTGTACCAGAATGATATCATTTCCTGTAAATAAGGTCTTCTATATATCATTTTGCCATCAAAAGTCTTGCCAAACCAGATTTTACAAGTATTATAAAACATCTGGAAAAGCAGCCACACAAAGCTTTAATCCTTTCAAAAACAAGTAGAAGAGCTGAGTTCACATTTAAAGTCTTATAGGTAATTGTTTCTTTCCTTTACTGAGTTCATCCTCTTTTGCTACACATTAAAAAATCTTAACCCAAGTCTTCTGGTGCCACCCATTTGTATTTCCCCAGTTCGCATGTTGCAGTATTTAATGCTGCAGAAAGGCAACAATCATTGCATGATGCTGCTCTGCTCTCCAGCCCAGCCGGTGCTGAAACACCACCACCACTACTAATCACAGCATGCTCTGGAGATGAGACAACCGAGTCAGTGCCTTTGTGCAAAGAAACTCAGTGACTGCAGTTGGTAATTTTTAGTGTCACTATTCAGCACGTGGAGGCAGCAGAAAATATTCCAGCAAGAAACAAAGCATTTCTCACAAACAAAGAATAAGACAAGGAATAATTTCAGATAATAACACTCCTAAGAATTTGTAACTGGTGCCTGACATCCTAATGTGTTATTGACTACAAGGTGTCCAGTGATATTTCAGGCTGAAGAGTGTGTTTTCAAATGTATTGTCTCAAGCTAAAGAAAACACTGTTATTTGCATGCAGAACATATCAAGGTGATATATTGCTAATATGACTTGCACAGGCCAGTAGGAGACTCTACTTTTGTCTTTGAGTTGGTTGTTTAACTTGTTTGCCTTACTGTTTCTTCCATTAACCTGGAGTTCATACTGAATCTCCTTTGGTACCCTTAAAAGAAAAGTTAAATCTACTATTTCTGAGGAACACATTCTTCAACACAGCTTGTCTTGGTGCTTAACAAAAAATGCACAGTCATAGCATGTTATTACACTCTGAAGTGGTATCCATCTGGAGCACACAAAGGAAATTAAAAAACCCTGTAACCTTGCAAGTATTTGGGACCAGCTTGTGCACCCATTCCTCATGTTCTGAGAAATTTATCCCTCTAAGGATCCCTCTGTAAAATGTCTCACCATCCCCAGTATTTTCTCAAGGTGTGAGAAAGAATGAATGAAATGAGAAGAACAGAAAACTAAACAAAAGCAAAGGAAACTGCAACGTGTCTCTTTAAAGTATAGTATATTAAAGAGCAACTTAAGGCTACAAAAATTCGTCAGTTGCTATAACTCCACCTGTTTTAGGCATTCTTTATCCACTGACCACAAGGAAAAAAAAAAAAGAATTAAACCTTAGTAATAGGGAACAATAGCATTCATATCATTGGCACTGCTTGTTAGTGTTGATACTGTACTACATGTTTGGCGTAACGATATACAAGTCTTGAAACAAATTTCCCAGCAGTAGTATCCTTGTATAGACTGAATAAAGGTTATTTTCTACAGGGAGGTATCTTATAAGAAAAAACAGTAGGGGAGACCATAGAAGTGAGAGGATCCTATGGAGCTTTTTGTATTTAACAACAATCAATGGGTTTTATGGAAAATCATTGAGCAAAATGTGAGCTGCAAGCTCACTACCCCATACTGATGTTATTTATAACCTTAGTCTTTAACTGCAGGAAAAGTACACTTCCGTTCTATGGGGAATACATTAAAAGTATAAAGAGCAGATAAAAAGACAGAGCATTTCATGGATCACCAAGAACGAAAATCCACTTAAATGAGCTTAGAGTTGGTTTCTTGGCTTTCACTGATGGGGAAAGACTATAAGGCATTGCCCAAGAGGAAAAAGCTGTTACCTAAGTGTGTTTGTTACCTCATGCATAAACATGGGATTACTTTAACACACATACATGTATATAAGGCGATTGCTTCTACTTTAACTCTGTCAAGACTGTATTATGATTTCTTATGATTAGGACAGATTTCTGCTTCTGTTTTGCATGCATGGGTTTGTCTGGTTTTTTTAGTAAACATTTGGGTGATAAAAGATGAATAGCTGCTGGTTTGCAAGATAGCAGGAAGGCTATTTTTTTCCCTTCTATGTTGCCTAGGTAAATCATCATTAACATCCTCTATGTGAAGTGCTAACCACAGTAATATAGGTTTTAACTTAGCAGGGATGCAGCCATGAAATATTTGTTCAGTAACCCTATCTGTAGAAAATGGCACAGTATGAAGAGGGTCAGCTGGTGCTTATCCAGCATCAGCAGGGTCTCCAGCTCATCTACGGAATTAAGTCTCAGTGCCAGGAACATTGTTTCTCACTTGTTTAAAAAAGAAGGAGATAAAAATAAAAGACCAAAGTTACTCTAGGCTTACACAATAAGAACATTTTATCTGTCAGTTAACATTATTGGCCAATTTAAATCTCAGATTAAATAATAAACTGTAAAGACAGGAGACTCAAACACAAGCATGCTCCTCACAATAAGCTGAATAATTATTAAGAATAAAGGGAGGAGAGGAGAGTTTATGATGTATCTTGTTACCTGCAGATGGCAGACTGGCTATAGGCTGGGCCTTCGGTGGCGCTTAGGGCTTGGCCAACTTGAGTCTGTGTCAGGCCAAGGGACAGGCGCCGGATTTTAAAGGCTTTGGCAAATTCTCGGATTTCTTCCAGGTTCACCCCATCCACCTCTCCAGTGGCTGTTTGAGGATCTGTTGAGATATTTTTTTAATCATGTCAGTTCTTCGCATCGCATATCAGTGGGATAAGCTTACACCAGCTTTCATTGTCAAGATGTTCAATTTTTTTAATACTTATCCCTTTCTCTTCTTCCCCAAACAGAAGCAGACTTGCCTTGTCAGGTGTGTTATGAAGTATGTTCAGATTGCTAAAATGCTAACTAGGCTGCATTGTTTGCAGGTGCTGGTGGAAGTTTTTCAAAAACTAAACTTCTGAAAATGGCCAGCTCACCTCAGAGTGAGCCCAGGTGCCTGGGCTCTTCACTGCCAGTTAAGCCTTGCAAAATCTTCCCTGGGTTGAGGAGTCATGTTCCCTGTTTTCCTTTCTTATCAGATAGAAAAAGAAGACTGATGTTAATATATTTATTTCCAGTTTGTGGGGAGGGCTTAAATGTATGTATGAACTGCTTGAATTTTTAACTTAAAATCAAGACTTTCTGCCTTATCTAAAATTAATGCCAAATAAGGAGATTCACAACCATTTCTTCCCTTTTCCACAATACACAACACAAACTGCCAGCTGAACATCCAAAATAACCCAGCAAATGAACAAACCCAATCAAAATGCTGCCTTTAAAACCCATTTGATTTAAAAATCATCTTTTAAAATATGCCCTTCTGAGAAGCAGCCTTTCAAGCTCTTCATTCTGCCTCCCATCAGGTTGATAATCAAGGAGCAGCAACATTGGATTTGGATGGTAATGCTGCACAGTTTTTTACTTTTACATTAGCCCCTCAGAAGATAATACTTATGATGCTGTGAGAATAAATCTGTCCTTCCTCTCTATAGCAGTTTACTGACACAGAAGCCTTTGTCCCTGAAAGGGCACATAATAAAGCATGTCTACCACAGGAAAGCTCCTTTGGAGATGGATAACTCAGTCAATTTAGGACTTATCAAGGGAAATGACACAACAGCTGGAGAATGGAACTTTCTCCCCCCTCCCAAGCTACTGATCCCTGACTAAATGAAAGTGTTCACCAAGTCAGAGACAGCATGGGACTGGGACAGTGGAAGATTTCAAAGTATTGTGCAATCCTGCATGTAGTGAAGCCATTCTCCCGGTGAGACATCTATATTGTTCTTCACCTCATTCCTCAGATTTGGAGGTGAAAAGTTTGCAGCACAATAACCCCTCAATTTCTGTAAATGCAAGCAGTTGTGCAAGGACAGAGCTAGACTACATTACTAAACCCTACATAAGAGTGGCTCCTGCTAGTATGACATAGCTGAGGGCTCATCAGCATTACAGTAACAAAGCTTTTATTTTCAGGGGTTTATAAGCCTGGTGTAAAATTTCCTTATGATGGAAAAACATCCTACAAAAAAATCTTTTTGTCCAATAGTAGACAGAGGGAAAAGGCTTTTCTGAGATATAAATTCACCCTGTGTCTATTTGTTTCTGGAGTGTAAGAAGCAGACACAGCAACAGTATTTTTAAAATTCTTGTGTATGCAACCAGAGACCACAGGTAAACATTAACATAGGCTGAACCTAGTTTTGACAATGCTTCACACTCAGAATCATCTCTCCTGTTCTCACTGCTGTGCTTGAGCTCACCTGTGCACCCATTAACTCCTTCAGTATAAAGCTAGGCTGCATATCATTTGATTTTAAGTAGTCAGTGCTATGACAGTGGCCACTCAGGTTTATAAAGTAATCACATCCATAAAACACAAATAGTGCTATGAAGACCATTCTATTGACATTATCATATAACAACATAGGTCTGGTTTACTCTATTGCTATTAAAATACCATCAATACATAGTCCTGGACTCTGTGAACTAATATATGCATGTACATAAATACATTCAAATAAATAACGGGCTTTGTTTAAGCACATTCTGAGCTCTCAGAATAGTTGTGCATATAGTGCATTTCATATTTTAGGAAGAGTGGCTTATTGAAGAAAGTAAATAAACAGTTGTTTCTTAAATTAATTGAATATTCCAGGGAAGGCAGCTCAGTACCAACAGGAAAATAGAGAATACCAGTTCTATTGAGTGGCTGGAACCTACAGTAACAGCATTTCAAGACTCCAAGTTTATATTATTGCATGAGGAAACAATGGCTGTTGTGTCTATGAAACTACTGGGTGCTGGAGAAAGGTAAGAGAGTTGTCTGGGACCATTTCAGGAGGTACGTGTACATATCTCATAACAAAAAAGAAAGACAGACAAAATTTCACCAGTTGTCCTGGTGGATGGTGAAGGTAGGTGAGGAGAGTTGAAGAAATAAAATCCACAGGCTCTCCTGCATTGAAATCCCTTTTTTTCTACTGAAGGGAATACTTCTCCCAGTTTTGAATTCTTCTGAAAATCCCACGTGAGTTTGTTGGTGAGTGAAAATATGCTGTGATTTTAATAGTTAGGGGAAAGAACTGCTTCAGAGAAATCAGTGCACCCTGAAGGAGAAAGCAAATTTCTGTTGTACAGGGTTCTGCCACAGGAGGGATTACAGGGGGATGATTTCCCCAGTCAGACAGGAGGAGAAATAGCTGGCAGGGGAGGTCCAATGGAAAGTAAATTGGATAAGAAAGGCAGGACAAAACATTGATAATGGAAAATGGACTGAAGCTCAGGGGAAAAAAAGAATAATAATTTGTTTATGGGAAGCATTTTAATTTTATAGTAACAGATGACAGTAAAATGAATTTGGAAGGAAGAAAGGAACTTCATGGAAACACAAGCCTCAGAACGAGGGGAAACTAGTGATTTCCACAAAGAGAACATATGGTGGAAAAGTTAAAGAAATGAGCAGAGGGATGCATAGGAAAATGAAATTAAAAAAGGTAGGAATAATGATGTAGAATTGAAAGAAGAGACAACAAAGAAGACAAAAGAGAATAGAGACAGGATGAGACAATATGAAGAAATCATACAGAAGGAACAGGAAGAGTAGAGATGAATCTTGAATAAGTTCATCTTGCTTAGGCAGAACTTCTTTTTAAACATCCTTTATTTGGAAATAACCATATTTTTTTTGCCTTTAGAATTACTAGCACTTTTTGCTCGTTAGGGATGAAGGGGTGATGATGAGATAAAAGGGAAAAGCTATAAAGAAGACCACAATCCAGGGGAAAAAACAGGACAGGAATTAAAAAAAAAAAAAGGAAAATATTAAAAAAAAAAAGTAAGGAGATGCACCTTTTTAAAATTCAGACACATTAAAGAAAAAATACAAAATCATAGAGAAAATATTACCAGAATGAAAAGCAAAAGGAATAAAAGCAAGGAACATAGAACACTAAAGTTATTAAAGACCAGTTCTTAATACCTTCTCATTGTACTTTAGTAATTTCTCTGATGAGGCAACCTCTTGTAAAAGAGTTACTTTCTTTACAGTCACTGTGCAAAAGCTTGCCCCAAATATTTATTAACTGAAGTCATGTTGCTCTATGCACTTTGATTAACCAAACAAGCTGGCTGAATGTGCCTAGTTTTACATGAACTTTGCTATATTTAGGAACAATTTCTGGAATGAGGAAAATCTCTGCCAAGGTACTCAACTCTAGGACTGCTGCTGGAGGTTTGGAATGCAGTTTTGGAAGGGATGAGGAAAAGGTAGTAACAATATTCCTTCCTCAGGAGGGATGAAGCAATCAGAGGAGGCCGCAAGTTCTTTCTTGCTGCCCTCATGCCTATGAACTTCTTTCAGAACCACTGACCCATTGCCCACCTCATCACACTAAAAGACTTTAAATGGACTTTTAGACACTGCTTTTAAATCGCAGGCCTGGTATACAAAGGTCTGCAGCTGGTGTGGAAGCTATGAAGCTAAGAAGGCTTTGTTTAATTATGGGCCACAGCCTTGACAAAGAGGTGCTCCTGGCCTTTAGGGATCTGCGTCTAGAAGCTGAGCAGATTCTACGAAGAAGCAAAACAGGAATGACTTTCTGTCTATTTGTTTCCCCATGTGCAGTCACATTTGTATGCAAATGAATTGTCAGTCACATGAAACAATTTTCAAATTCATTAAGATCATTTAATACTATTTGTCCAAAAAGTATCACTGGTTTATTAGCAACAATAAAAAGCTATGAAGGATCCTGTCTGACTTTTCATGTTCCATTACACAGGTTGTTTGATCTTTTCTTACTGCACTGATCATATTTTCCTCTTTCTTGTAGGCTCTTTCCACATTACTAAAAAGCAGTAGGTAGCTCTACTGTGCCCTGGAACACCATCATCATCACTGTGGCAGCTCAAGTTGGCTTAGGCAGGCAGTGTTAACTCCAGTTTGTGCTTGGCTACATGCTTTCAAGGGTATGCTGGACAGACATTATGGATCCTTGAGATGGCTGGTTTACTTCTGTCTGTGTGAGAATGCTATGTAAATGGCAGAAGTGAGTTGATCTGCCTTTCATGCTACTCCTTCTGTTGGTCTTGAGTGGCTAGAGACTGGATGAAGCTGGAAGCATAAATTCAAAACAACTCCAGAAGTTTTTATTTATGTATAATTATCTATTATGTTTTTTTTCCCAGGAGATCCCAATTAATAACATCTTCCTTTGGAATGCTCTTAAGACTCTGAATTCTAGTGAGTTAATGTCCAAATGCAACACCTTCCTCAATCTGATAGGATGAAAAATCTCATGGTTGTGGCTCTAGCCTGCTTTGTGACAGGACAACAGTAAAGACAGAGAGACTGACTCGTTGCCCTTCTTGGTGATCGTTTCCCATACTCCTCTGATGGCTTCTAGGGAGTGTGAGAGTGGCATCAGCATGATTTGGATGCAGAGGGGGCAAAAATTAACCTTTAGTCTAGAAAAGAAAAAAAATGACGAAAGGAAAAAGCCAGACTTGAAGACTACTAAGGAACATGGATTTGAGTCTGGACTGGAGGGAGAGAGGGCCTTACTGTGCAGAGAGTAGTAATCACTGTGCTAGAGGAAAGAAAATAGGTAAAAAGAAGTAGCACTAGTGATAAAATAAGATAGAGGAGGACAGAAACTACCTAATAAAAAGACTGGTAACAGGGCACAGGTATGGTCTGGGGGCAGCAACTGAATGAGAGCTGGAGGGGAGGAAGTGAAAAGGGGAGACGGAAGTGAAAAGGGCAATGATGGACTACGGTGAAAGAACTGCAGGGAGAAGGCTAGAGGAAAATGGAGGCAAAGGGAGTATAGACTGTGTGGAGAACAGTGTGAGGAAGTAATGGGACTGGAAAAGGACAAGCAGTGAATGGAGTCAAGCCTGAGAGGATCAAATAAAAATTCTATGTTCATTTGTGTATCTCCCACTCACGCCCAAATAGAATCATAGAATCCACCAGGTTGGAAAAGAAATTCGAGAGCATCAAGTCCAACCCCTGATATATAGATATTCCTGTGCCTCATACTCCTCTGCTCTCAGCCAAAAGCATAAGCACAGCATGTATCTTATTCCTTTTAGAGCAGGACCAACAAGGTGATAACAGAATTATCAGCTTTTCCATCCATCCAACAGAAGACCTCCTATTTCCAACTACAAACATAAGCATTATCTCACCATATGATTGATTTATGTTACTATTTTCCTTTTGTAACAACCTTGAAATGTATCCAAGGAAAAAATAAAGGTAAAAGAACCATCCTTAGAGTTGCAGAAATAAACACTCAGAAGCTACAAAATTCTGGAGTTACAACAGCTCACAACACAGTGTAGCATAGATTTTGAGCCCTGGACTACCAGTTAATTTTCATGTGCCCTGTCCAGTGCACAGGATGAATTGTCCTTCGTTACAGTTGAACTGATTGATGTATTGCCTTTTTACTTGTTCAGTGTGTGGCCCCAGACCCCTATTAAAGTCCTTCACTCAAGACATCTCCTCTTGAGCTCTTCTGTTTTTTTTAAAATCTTAATTTATTTTATTGTGCTTCTACAAGATGAGAGTCTTCCCCTTCTCATTCACAAAGAAGTGGACAGATATTAAGGGAAAAAGCATTTTTGGGTACCCAGTCTAGGTCAAGCATGAAATGGTGTTTTAGATTGTCTTTAAATGGTTCTTGATACAGTTCCACAGTGAAAGGGCACTTAAAATTGTAACTGTGAGTACCAGGTTCTTCTGTAAATTAAAGTCCAGAATCTCAAGCTGGATATTGAGGGAGCACTTGCGAAAAATCTCTTTTAAGTGATTTGCCTGCTGTTGCACTAGAATTACATAGCAGACAGAAAGCTTCAGGTCTTTAGGCTGCTATTGCCTGAGACAAGACCATCCTTCACCCTTCTACAGCTCCCTACCTCAAATGTTAGGCAAACTGGGGAACAGATTAGTGAATCAGGTAAGGAAGAAATCTTGGGACAACAGCCCACCTGTTGCATTAGTAATTCTGATGCATCCCTAAGACAATTCCATTGGGAATGCACTGAAAGAAAGATGAGGAAAAAAATCACGATTGCATGATTTTAATAACAATAAAATCTTGTTATAATAAAATACATGTTCTAAGAGGAATTGCATACAATTGAACAAATAATTATTTTTCTAGCATCTCCTAAATTTTGACGGGCTTATTCTTCAAAGTTAAAAGAGCTTCTTCCATGTTGCTTTTATTGTAAATAAGAATGTCCACAAAAGGAGCTATTCTGGACTAGCCATTGAAATATAACTTATTCCACACCAGCTATTTTACTCAATTTTCCCACATAGACAAGGGGTAAACTTTACGTATTTTTAACATG
>NW_020884917.1:5520785-5646153 GCF_003945725.1 Corapipo altera
CTCAGCCCATTGTTACTGCTATGTAAAGACAAAAGTTAGGGCTGATAAGCTAATAGCAAAGACCCTGATCTGTGTGATCTGCAAGAAAGGGCTGTTCAGGTCAGCTAACACTAAAACTCAGTTTTACTGCAGCATGCTTCTTTCTTCTCCCCCACATGTTCCAGTTCGTTCTTGTTTAAACTGTGCAAGCTTTTCCTGGCCAGAAAAGTCTCTTACTCTTAGATTTGTGTCATATGAGGGTTTGTAAAATGGTTCACTATATCAACTAAACAAAAAACCAAGCAGCTTAACCGAAAGTAGGAGAATCTGTTTGCCCACCAAATTCTGAGAAATGTAATTCATTATATTGACTAATTCAAAAACTTCTAATTTCAAAAAAACATAAACTACATTTCAGTTATAAGAATTGCCCTCATGAGTCAATTAATGGCTGCTACCATTTTTACGACCATTTACAGCATTGATTACAATTTCTCAAGGCATGTTTACCTTCAGCCCCATCCACGACAGCACTTAGTAGTTCTTACTGGTGAGAGTCACTCTACTTAGCAATATACAGTCTACTATATTTAAAAAAACAAAAGGAGGGAAAGCAGATCAGGAAACTCAGCATCAAGGAGGACAAACAGAGGGGAGAATTAAGGAGAGCCAAGGAGCAATACTTACTGCTGACTAACTGGCCAACGCTCAAAGCTGAAGAGGAGGAGGATGAAGAGGAAGAAGAGGAAGCCTGACGCACTGGGCTTTGAGACATAGATGCTTGACTGTGAGCCAAATGCAGGAGATTGGATTGTGAGGCTGCTTGTCCCACTTGCGTCTGGGAGGGCTGATGGAGCTACATGTTAAAATGTAAAAATAGGTATTTAGAAAGTGAACCAGTAATGGAAAACCTTCAATGCACCATCTCACCCATCTACTTCTGGGGAACAAATCATATTGGAGCACTAAACACCATGGGCTTTGTTTGGGTGACTGTTACAGAGCAATCTGAGCTGTTTTGAATATTGTCTTTCAATTTTTACAGTTTAGCTGGATACTTAATCTAACTAGAAGCTAAATACTGTTTTTGAAATTGGTGATGAGACCTATGACATCCACAGCAGTATTCTGACTTATTAAATATATGAGCTTACCTTTTTTCTGACTCATTAAGTTAGACTTTTATTCCCTACATAGGTTCTCATATAAATCAGCATTGTTTCAGAGACGTACTTTCATACTGCAGGACCAGGACCAAGAAGAGTGGGAATAGGGAAGAAGGACATAAATCGGGGCAAAATCTCTTTCCTATGGGAAGTAATAATTTGTTTTATGACATCAGATCTATCAAACAAATAAAAGTGATGAAAACTTATTTTGCAATGGATGAATTATCCTTGACTAAAACTCACAGGGAAACTTCTGATTCCCACTCACATCAGGACTGTAAGCAGTAAGACACACACAAAAAGTCTAGTGAGTATGGTAAATGCAAATGATACACTGAAAGGAAAGAACCATTAATCCATTCTGCCTATTGTCTTGCTTTGAAATTGCCCCCCCAGGAGCTGGGGGGCCTAGAGGTGAGGTGATTGGGTCCCAGGGCAGTCTCCCCTGAAGGATCAATCACCGCTCGTTTTGTTTGCTCCTGTGAAAAATCAGATATACACAACTGCTGGAAGTGTGAGTTGGCAGCTGTGTGTGTAAGAGAGGATCGGAGACACGAGGGGTGACTGGGGGGCCCCCGAATCAAGGGGGCCCCTGGGCCTCCTCTGCCTTGGTTCGACTGGGGCTGGGGCGGTTTCCTTGCCTGTTCTTCCCCTCCACTGCAAAGGCAGTTGGAGCGGACTCAGAGGCAAGCTAGGGGAGTTGCAAATATTTACTCCCCTAGCAGGCATGCTTGGTACTGGAGTCGAGCCAAGAGATGGGCAAACATGCTTGGAGCTTGAAGAAGCGGCTGCGACTCGTTTGCAGAGCTAGAAGAATTCCAAGTGAAATTGGAAACGGGCCAAAGGGCTCGGGAGTTGCCCCTGCAGAGGTTTGACCGGGGCAGCCGAAAACTGACTTGGAGAAGGAATGAAAATTCCAGGACGCGTGCACGTGATAAGCTGAACTGAACTACAGCAGCTACGGAAGCGAGGGAGAGAGAGAGAGAATCACACAACAGAGATTGGCACAGAACCAAGAGAGCACGGGCTCAAACTATTTTCTTGGACTTTGTAAGGAAGAAAAGACTTCAGTAAACAGCTGGAGGTTGGTGGGGGGAGCGGACCAGAGAAAACCTTTTTTCCCTGAACACTCCCATGAGAGAAAGACTGCTTAGCTATCAGCTCAAAGGCTTTTCCTGGACTGAATTAAGGGAGAGGTTTAGAGGGACTGATAGAAGTGTGTAATATTGTATATATATAGTTGCTTTTAGCTTGTACAGTATTTAATTTGTATAGAATAAATGCATATATCTTCCCTTCCCTTTTCCCCCTACAGAGGTGTCTTGCCTGAAAGTTTCTCTCCGGTGTTAAGGTAAAATTGTGGGAAGGGGTGGGGGAAACCTGGAAATTGGATTTTTAGATTTTTGTGGTGGTTCAAACCACCACACCTATAATATGCTTTCATGTGGGACTGAAGACTAGGAACATTCTCTGGTACTGATTTTCACATAAAACTCCCAGAAAATCCAAGGGCAGTCTCTCTACAGAATGAAGGTACACAATGGACCTTACAGTTCTGAATTGGATTCTAGTAGTCCAGTAAAGCCCTTTCAGAGCATAAGAATACAGTAATACAGTTTGGATGTACTCTGGTGACTGCTACTTATTATACCTTTATTTTATGTTGATTCTTGGTAGTGATCAAAAAAGATCATAAAAATATCCTAAAAGGCTTCACTTTTCAGCAGGAGCTGTTACCTGCATTTTCTAAAAGGGGAAAAGATAATGGCCTATTTGGTCTTGCTTGAAGTCAGCAATTCAAATCTATTTCTTAAATGCTAAGGAGTATGAGTTTTTCTCTTTTGATACCTAACTGAACAAATGACTTTAGAAAAGGAGCTACATTCATTAGTAACAGTCAAATTATATGTATTATGCTCCCAGGACACAGAAATGACTGATGCTAAGTAGAAAACAAATTGTATAGCACTGTAGATCAACGTATCTGTTCACATTCAAGATGACACATTTCTGTGGAATATGTATGAACTATTTTAATGACAGTGTTCCTCTTACAGTCTGTTTAAGAATGGAAAAAATTACAGCTTCTTTTTCTACTTTCCACATGGAATGATGAAATAGAAAATGAAGCAAAAAACTTTGATTTACTCTTTAACAATAATGACAATTATTTATCTGGCCAGCTTTAGCCTATTCTGACTTCCTTAGGGACCAATAAACAAAAGTATTTTATTATCTCAAGGATTCTGGAGTTTGGATCAAGCACAATATAAAAAATATAACTGGCACTTTATCAAGGGGATAATAGTTGAGAAGCTGATTGAAAGGTTTTCAGATTTCAGCCCCATGCAAGCACTGGGCATCTTAAAAAAATTTCTCTAAGGACTGGATTTTATCTTTAGACAATTCTCAACCCAGAATATCTACTTTTATAATATCTTCTCCTAGGGAAACACCCCACTAGGAGGGCTGGCCTCCTCTGAACACTGCAGAAATGGACTCTCTGCCCATCCATTATACCCACATCACATCCAGACTGCAGCTTTCAGAAACAAGCAGGCATTTGAGGTCTGTTGTCTGAGGGAATCTCTGGCAAAACTAAAGATTTCAGTCTAGGCGAGGGAAGATAAGTACTGTATTTAGATGAGTTGGATGCTTTCACACCATGTGGAACAGTCTTAAAGATGTTAGTACTTATCTATGAGGATGGAGGAGCAAATGCAGCAGCTATCTTTAAAGAGAAAGATCTGCAAAATTATAGTCCAGTCAACTAAACTTCAACTGTGGAATAGTACTGAAAAAATAATCAAACAATTTGTAAGCACCCACAAGAAAACAAGGTAGCAACAGACAACATGGATTGTTAGGAACAAACTGTGTCAAACCAATCTGATCTCCCTCTAAGACAGGGTAATTGGCCTTGCAGACAGGGAAAAAGCAGTAGGTGGTTTGACTTTACGAGTGTCTCGACACTCCCTCGTGTGACATTCTTTAAAACCTAAGGAAACATAGTTTAGGCGAAATTGCTGCAGAATGAATGCAGAAGTAGCTGGAAAACAAAACTGAGAGGATGGATATCTGTGGAAACAGAAGTGTGCATGCATGGTGCTTCTGTTCTCATTTTGCACTATTCAATATTTTCTTGATGAAGCAGAGAATATCATTAGTAAATTTACATGTTGATAACATGCTGGGAGGGAATTTTGACGGGCTGGATGCAAGGATTAGGAATCAAAATGTTCCTGTCAGTTTGAACATGCCAGCTGCAATCCTGGGGTCTTACAAAAGTGACATAAAGGCACTTCCCATACCAAGCTGTGTGAGTGGGAGTGGTGTTTGCAGTGCATGTGGAAGTGCACCTTTGCTACTAAGCACGGGAGACACCTCTGCGGAGAGGAATGCCATGTACAGAGCTAGATGCCAGACTTCAGAAGAACCTGGACCAGCTGGAGGAGAATAATTAGAGTGGCTGAATGCTTGGGAGTTTCCTGAGGCTTATGAAGACACCTGGCATGAACTGGCCATGTTAAATCTAAAGAAGGGAAGACCAAGTGGAATATGATGCCTGCTTTGAACACAGGCAGAGCTAATGAAAAGAGAAGATAATTATTCTGTCTTACATTTTATACTGGAGAGAATGAGACATAATCTGGAAAGTTCAAATTAGTTTCTGGGAAAAGCTGTCTAACGTGGCAGTGAAGCACTGGCATAGATTGCTGGTGGAATCTGTGGATTTCTATGAGAATGCTTAAGAGCAAGTTAGCTAAAAATAGTTACTCCACCTGAGAACAACAGAGTGGTCTGGATAATCTCTTGAACCTTCCTCCCATAATTTTTTTTATTATTCTAAACAATTTCCCATCAGTATTACTCAGGCAGATGGCAAATCCAGCATTTTCCAGCCATGCTACACATAAAGTCCCTGAACAATTGAACTGCTGAGTATGTGCACAATAAATTTGAAGCTTCCAGGAAGTTCCAGAATGAGAGGGCATTCTGCATTCTCTAGTTGTGCATGCAAGGAATGCACACAGTCAGAGCACATGCACAGTGTGATGGTTGAGGCTAGGAAGTGTTTGGTTTGGTACATGTATTGTACAATGCATTTGCAAATATATTTTTGAAATAACTGGGATACCCAGAAGCTTGACAGTTTTCTTGTTGAAAGTCCAGAAATCTTTAAACAAATACAGAAATTCCCAAAATATAGCTGGGCAAAAAGGAATATGGCTAGTATTCCTACACAGGAATAGGTGCAAAAGCAATGTATAAGGGATATTTACAGATTGTTGGTTTATGACTCACTGCTTGTGAGGGAGAAGCAAGCAATTGGGTTTAAGAGGCTAAAGAGTCACCTTAAGGCTTGACCAGAGACTGAGAGAGGATTCCATTTTTAACTCCCTACATAATTTCCAGCACCCCCTCTGATTTACAGACACGATGGTTAAGCTGTAAATGTCCCGCTTAAAGAACAATGATAGTTATCTATGTCATGAAATTGCATTAAAATACTCTCTCTCTTTTCATCCACTATAATTTCCACTCCAGAAATAGCCTTAAGGAGAGACAATGATTAGATTATGAATTAGATTCTAGATGACAGAATCAATTTGAACTTGCAATAGCTGACTTTTCCCAATTTTAGACACGTACATATGATATGAATTATATTTATGACTGTTGTGCATTTTCCATTTAAAGACAGAAGGAGGCACAGAAATTACAGAAGCAGTTGCTGTAAGTGCCATTCAGAGTAGATGCATATAGTAGACATGCCAGAATGATGACTTTATGCAACACTGATCAGTATCTGGCAGGAATATATGTACGCACACTACAGCTTGAGGAATGAGGTGAATATGAGAAGAGTAAAGTGCATCATAATACATTATAAGAATAAACTGAAAACTGCAAAGGGCCTGATTCTTATTTCTTTTACATCAGCTTTACATGCTGCTGTTAACAGTGAAGGTAGTATTGACTGACAGTGCAGAGACAAAGAATGAATTAGGTCTGTAAACTGAATTTTGTTTTAAAATCATATATGTAGAATATTCCCATCCCTGGGATGGTTGACAGGAGTTCTGTATTAAAGGTCTTGTAAGATCAGGGCTGTTGTTCCCTGCATCCAGAAAACTGCATATTAGTGATAGAGTAACACCATATTTTACATAAGATAAGGAAAAAGAAAGAAACTAAGGGGAACTAAAGAAAACTTTTGACAGAATATTGACCTGTATCATAACAGAACTGCTACTTGGTTTTACAGAGAATCTGGACAAACAGCAAGAGCAAAATAAGGACTTAACAGAAAGGAGAAGGAAGTAATGAGTTCAAATTGCAGTAAGAGAGCCTAGGGCCAGGCATCAGGAAGATCTTTTGAATGCTAAGGAGAGTGGCCTAGGTTGCCTAGGAATGTCAGAGAACCTCCTGACCGAAGATTTTTAAGAACAGGTTAGATAAACATCTGTCAAGAATGATATAGGGACAGTTGATCCTGCTAGGGGGAGGAGATGGACCTAGATGACCTCTTCAGGTCCTTTCCAGTCCTATTTTTCTGTGATTCAGTGAAAAGGAAATCTGAGAGATGAGGGAACACAACAGATTAGAGAAGACAAAGGTGAAAAAGTGTAACAAAAAAGGCACAAGAGATTAAACTAAGAGGAGTAACACAAAGAGCAAGAAATACATTTTAAACAATCCTCTTTATGATATAAATAACTATTTTCAATTTTTTCTGATGTCAGCTAGTTCTTTCTGGGAAACACAGACATCAGCTCTTGAAAGATTGAAGTCCATGGAAGGTGCTGAAAATTAAATATCTTTATATAAAAAGAGATTCCCAAACGTTGGAAATTCCATGATAATGCCTTTCAGAAGTATTAGTTTAAGTGTTTTTATGCTTTTTTTTTTTCCTGTAAATGGAGTCCTGTTTACACTTACTAAAACATTTCCTAAAATGTCATACGTTTTAGGATGAGAAAGAATGGTGGTGTGCTGAGGCCACTGCACTGG
Source organism: Corapipo altera (assembly GCF_003945725.1). NCBI lineage: Eukaryota > Metazoa > Chordata > Aves > Passeriformes > Pipridae > Corapipo > Corapipo altera. Next base: position 5,527,949 of record NW_020884917.1, read on the forward strand.
TGTGCTGGTTTGAGAGCACCACTATGGCAGATGAAGTCTGTCTTCAAACCTACTCATATTGCATGATCAGACATGGGCTTCAAAGACATTTCCTTAAGCTTCCAGCAAATGGAGAGGACAAGTTAATACACATATCCACACCCTTCATGCCAAATCACTTTCACAGTCAACTCTACCAGAATATTTCACAAATACTGTATCCCATCACCCTAATTTTGCTTACTCAAATAAATTCAAGTAAGTGAATATAGTAATCTGAATACAAATGCTATTTGATACTTAATAAGCATCTTCTCACTCACTATAGTATAATATATTATAATACATATAGTATAAAAGGTACCTCTTCACACTGCTTAGACCAGCAGAATAGGTACATTTGGAAACTAGCATTTGGAAAGCAGATGCACACGAATCACCACAGGCCCATCTAAGAGGTAGCTGTGTCCTTTCAGCAGTTGATCTGGAGCATGATAGCCAATGACAGCAAGGATGGGGAACTGACTATGTAAGAAAATGCTGCCTAGGAGCTTGTTTCACTGTGTTAGAGCTGGCAGAAGCCCAAAGCTGGTTGTGCTATAAGACACAATGAAATACGAAAAGTTCTGGCAGGCAGTGTAGATAAAACAAGACTGAGGACAACTGGGACTACAGACCTGATTTAATGAAGCTAGTATGTAGAAGGAAAGAGCCAGGCAACAGTGAGAAGAGAACCTGCTTTATGAGGTACGCTGCAGAACAATAGAATGTGTAGAACGTGCTTCTGTATGGGCAAGCAAATAGTTATGAAAACTCAAATTAGTAGGAAAGCTATTTAGGGAATTCATAGACAAGGATGTGTTTTGAGCCCCAGTAATCACTGGCAGCTGGATTCTTCTTACCTAATTTCATTCACTGAAGAGTTAACTGATGATCCTAAAATAGCTACTCTAGCCCCCCCTCATGTCAATGAAGACAATAGATACCTTAAGATACCTACAAGAGATTCAACATATCTAAAATTATTTTATTTTAACAGCTTGAGTTGCCCACTGGACATGCATATAGTCTCCTTGTCTATGTCTACACAGGAAATCCAGTTAACTAGCTTACACCAGATACATAATTGCTTTAAGTCAAGTAAGGTGCATCCTTTCCTAAATTCTGTAGGACTGCAATTTCAAGTTCTTCTGTCAGCTCTGCTGTATTAACAATGTGTTGTTAAAGATATGAAAGAATACCTTGAAACAAAGTTTCCAAATCTGATAGTCAATGGCAATGCTAACAAGTTGTTACAACGAGCTCATCTGCTCTTGAAAACAATGCGCATTTGGCCATACAACCTCCATTTTGACAAAATCACTCTCCGGAGGCATGGAGGAAGTGCAGAAGTTAAGGTTACAAGGTACTCTTCTATTATGGTACACAAAGAGCTTATAAAGCAAGAAACATAAAATTAGGGAATAAATCATCCTTTTTCAAGAAAGGAGACTACAAGTAAAGAACAAAGGATTTATACCTAATTTTTAAATGGTTTCAGCAACAAGCAACAAAATATGGTGAACAGTGGTGAAGTTGAGTCATCAGGAAGAACACATGAATTTCTTCAGTTAGTACAGAATACCATGAATAACTTACAGATCCTGTTTACAACATGCCAGGGGAGCATTACAACAGATGAAATAGAGAGTAGATCAGTGCAAAGTGATTTACATCAAAAGGAACCATTTTAGAGATACACATGTTAACAATTGGGGAAGAAAAGATGTATTATGGTGGATACATCTGCTTATTGAAAAAAAATGCTCAGTGAACAGAGAGAGAGAAAAAAACCAGGATGTTAGACTATATTGAGATAAAGAAAGAAACTAATGCTGAAAATATTATAATGTTATTATGTAGAACAGTGATGAATCCTCGTTGTGACCATGGCATTCAGTTCTGATCAAAAAATCTTGAAGAGATTAATGTAGAAATTGAAACGTTTGGGAGATGGGCAGTAAAAAGTTTTAAAGGCAAAGAAAAACTTGCTTATGAACAGAGATAAAAAGGATACAGACTAAAACAGGAGTGCAAACAGCTGCCTGCTTTAGAAAGCCGCTGCAATTTCTAGGAGAATTCTTGATGTGTGCACAGACAGTGCTTCTTAGATTAGCAAACTCTTGGAAAATAGTAAAAAACCTGAAGATTTACCCACTCAGTGTAATTTGAAGAGGAACAATCCCTAGTGTAGGTAGTTTAAAGAACATAAATCAAAAACTTCTATTCATACTTAAAGACAAGAGGAATAGGGCTACAACAGACTTGCTCGTGTACATTAAAAAGCAACCTATTTATAGCACAGAAAAAGAAACACCACTTTACGCTACATGTAAGTAATCTATGAACTCATTTCCATGAGGAGACATTGAGGTTTTAGTCTGTCAAGTTTGAAAAAGTTGTATGAATAAATAACACATGTAGTCTACCTAAGTAAAGCCGACTAAAACCAATATCTGAGACATTTAAGTCTTCAGTCATCAGGCAAAAGTAAGCACTAGCACGCATTACTTAGCAACTGGAGCAGTTTACAAAGGTTCCATTACTGTGACTCAGCTAACAAGCAGAAGCTTACTATCATTGCTTGCAATCACCTTTTTTTCTCCTGAAGTACTCAGTTTCCGAGGAAGTGACAAGTTGAAAGTTAAACTAGGATCATCTGTAACTGAAACATTTTTACTACATTATTTATTTCCTGCATTCATTTCTCCATGACATTCTAAAAACTTTTCTCAAACTTGTGTTGTAATCTTTCTGAAGTTTCTTTCATCAAGTTACAAGACACCAAATGCTGCGTTACACCATTTTCAAAAATATTTTGAATTCCTGCTGAGCCCTCTGGGTTTAAGCACTCACTCAATTCTTCTGAAAATGAGATTTTAAACTGTATGTCTAAATACGCTATCATTACCCAAACACTGCAGTTAGGCTAAATCTATACCCAGGCAATAAAATAAATTCAGGGTCTCCTTAAACTTCATGTAAATCTATTCAGTTTTCAAATACTACAACAGCTTGTATAGTACCAGCTCAATTGCTTTTCACTGTCCGTCAGCGTTATTCCTAAGGGAAATCTACCTCTCATACCTCTTTTCTGCTCCCACTGAAATTCACGGCAAAATTTCCTCTGACTTCATTCAGTAAAACCAGAAGAGCCAGTAGAGGGAGCACAAATACATACATTCTGTGGTTCCTGTACAAATAATAACGTACTATTTTTTCATATAGTGTTTGCACTACTTTTTTTCCCCTCTCCCCAATCAATAATACCATCTTGATCAAGCTCCAAGAGAATCTGATCCAAAGTAAGGAAACCATGTTATTTGGTGGCCCTTCCTGCAACCCCTGGGACCTCAGGACTCTGTCTAACAGGCAGAGGGTGAACCCTGTGAAACTGGCATTGGCAAAACAATGTTTTCTACCTCCACAGCACTGCTGGGCAGACCAGCTTAACGGGGAACACCTTTGGCTCTTGGACGTAACCAATTCTCTATGACTGTTGATCGCTGCCTGCTGATCGTGTCACACGAGTGCAGAGGTTGGGTGAATTAGTACAATACAGCATGATTTAGCTAAACAGAGCTTTCTGCCTTGCACCCCGCTCAGTCAGCAAACTGCAGCTTTCAGCAGTTTGTCCCTTTATCTGAGCCCAGCGCCACGAGCTGTGCAGAAAATGGTCACACCTCTGTCCCCTCTCTGCCCACTGACACTACTGGCAGACATTGCCTGGAAGAAGTTGCTTTGTTGCAGGACTCGGAAGGTGAGTCCTGCAGATGAGAATGTCTCAGGCAATAGTACAGGTCTTCTATCGTCCTCTTTACTTCTAAATTGTATGTATTTCAAATGGGATCTCAGGATTGCTATGATTTTTGAGAGCTTCCCCCATAAAGGAGGGAAAGATCTAATCTCTTCAGGGGATTGACTCGGAAAGAAATACCCCACCCCACACCCACACACCCCCAGGAAACCAAACGTAAACTACTGAGTTTCTTATTCTATTGTCAAGCTTTCCTGTGTGGAGAACCCAAAGCCTGCCCTCTCATCCATCCTACTTTGTTTGAAACCATATACATGCAATGATTGCAAAAGCACTCATCAGTAGTGCAAGTATGCTCCCATTAAAGAAAATAGAGTTAGATAAATGACAAGTGCTTTGGAAAATGCCTCTGCTAGATACTACGGAGGATAAGATGGGGAAAAAAATCATGTAACCATTTGGATGTGGAAACTTTTCAAAACAAACAGAAAGTCTCCTTAGAGATCCATTGGTTCTCTACTTCTAAATTTGAAAAAATCATGGCTAGGCTTTGCGAATGAAGATTTGGGAAAAAAAAAAGATAAAATCATTGGTTTGGAGTTCAGGGTGGCCTGGGATTTTCAACAGCATACAAGAAGCTGTTACCTGTGCTTAGAGGTGTAGGCAGGACTGGCAATAAAGTACTACCAGCAACAGAGATGCTAAAATGAACATTTAAGTGATAGACATTTTTATAAGTACCTCTTTGGTAATCACATTTGATGGACTTTCCATTCTCAATTTTGTCTCTTTTGGAGAAAAATGTGGGACTACAATTCCTTGCTTTACAGATGTAGGCAAAACTAATTAATTTAACTTTAGAATACTATAAAAAGAACAACAGAAATCTTTTGGGTCAATGTGGTCACTGGAGTCATCCTTAAGTCTGTGAACCACCTGCTGCCTTACACTGAGTAATAATTTCCCTAAAATACTTTCTGTCTATGCAAATATATATAAACATATCTGATTTTTCAGTGAGGAGGACTAACAAGATTTTATATTTTTCCTTTCTTGCCTTGCATGTTCTGAATCATTTCAAGCCCCAGCCTACTAGGTGACCACTAACTAAGGTACTCAATTTCATAGGCCAGGTGGGTCTCCCGTCTCATAATCCTATTACACTTTCACTGCAGAAAATATCTCAGTTAGAGATATTGACTTTGAAAAGAAAAGAAAAAGAATAACTGGATAATGCTTGGATGTATAAGTAAATTATATAATATGACATTATCAATAACTACGTATATAGTATGCAGTAATACACTAGAAATTAATTTTTGTTATTAAAAATGACAAAGAACTGGGGGTTTTTAGAGAGGCCACAAGAGTGTCCTTGACAAGTAGAAGATTTCTGTGTGTCTGTTTTGAAAATCATTCAGGCTACAGACACTTTACCTGCTGGCCTGGTTTGAGCGGCGATAGTGTTATTCCCTGGGTATTGATCACTGGGAGTATCTGGTTGCCGATGACAGTAGCGATGATTTGACCCTGGGCATTGGTCAGTAACTGTGGAGTTATCGGCTGCACCTGAAGTCCCTGAGCTCCACCTGCCGCCTGGCTGGAGGGGACTGGATTAGGCATCAATGGGATTGTTCCAATAATCTGGAAAAAACAACATAGGGAAAATGCACACTTGCCACATATACTTACCACACGCGATTACTTATATTATGCATGTTAAGTCAAATTTAGGTGAAATTAACACAGAGAGACAGGTAAGACAGGCTGAGGGTGGGAAACAACCATTCCTTCACTGGGGTGATGACGACTTTCAAACTCATTTGTCATGTCACATATCACCTGTACGTTTTGCCACTGTCCACTGTCACCTGCAACAATCTGCCGTGGCTGAGAATGTATGAAAAAAATGCTGGGCCAAGCCTGGGGCCCTGCATCATGGTTTGTTCCCACCTCATATTTTAACATAGAGTGAAATAGATACAAATATCAGTGGTTTTGTCCTTCTTTCTACAACTCATCCATACAATGGTACTAACTGTGTAATGCCTGTGTAATTTTCCTTGACTTACTAATTCCTGGTACTCTAGATGACCACCCATTACTACTACGTGATCTCAGGAAGGAACAAAGGGATACTGGTGCCTTTCAGGACATGCCTTATTAAGATACATTCATAAAAATGCAGCCAGTTTTGGATGACAACTATGAAGTACAACACAACAGGAGGACTGATGTTAGATAAAATATATTAAGTAACATTTCTGGGGCAAGTACTTGCAGAAAGAGACACTTATGACATCTCAGACTTGGGAATACAGTGAATGTGACTGTAAAACTAATATTAGGATGAGATGTCAAACAGATGTCGTAAGAAAGCTTGTCAGTCAATAAGCCTCTAGGCTGAAAAAAGACATGCTGTTGGAAGATTCTTTTTACAAGTATTAGAACATCTGAAAAAAATTTCTGATAAAACTTGGGACTAAACCCAAACTTTTTGTTTATTTTCAAACAGCAACATATGAAGCTGGAGTCATAGGATTACTGCAATGGGAAAAGTAAAAAAAAAAAAAAAAAAAAAGCAAAACACATCTCTATTTCCTTCACCATACCTCCTCTCTCTCTATCATAGCCAGCCATAAAACATCTACCCTATTGTAAGGCTTATAGTCTTCCTTCTCCAGAAACCTTGCTTCCTCCTCTTTATCCTCAGCACCAACCATACTTTGATGGGTCCATTTTGACCCCCACTAGAATGATCCCAGTTGCCCTCACCACATACATTGACTAGTATAGACCTACTTGGTGCTGAGAAAGAGGGTGGATTATGGCTGTTTTCTCCTTTTTCCTCAGTGGAGATAGTAACAGGGCAGCTTTCCTCAGTCTGTCTGCTGATTCTCATTCCATTTGGGAGTTTAATAATCTTTTTAGATCCCTTTGTTACTGATAAGTTTTGTTGAAACTGATCAGCTGTTTCAAAGCCATTAAGTAGGTATGGAGAGAGGAATGGACGGAAAGAGAAAGGGAAGTATAGACAGTGCTAGTCACAGAGTAGTTTGCTCATAAAAATAGGCAGAAGTGTTTCTAATGAAACTCAAAACCAAGTTTGTTCCCCCAAAAATATATAAACCAAAACATATAAAATTCCTATTGATTTCAACAATTATTTTAGATTATATCAATGGAATCTGTACAATACAGTGTAAAATTAGCTGTAAAATAACTGTTTAGTGAAAACATCAGTTAGCTTTGAGGACAGACCACTAAGTTACTTTGTGCAAGTGCAAAACTAGAGAAACAACTCCGAATCTCTTGCTATAGATATAAAATGGATACAGGTGTGAACTGTGTGGTGAAGAGTACCAGAGATTTCTGAGGACCTCTGCTTATCTAAGTCACCAGAGGTGAGATACAACAACCCCAGAAAATCCATCCTCAAGAAAGCATCATGCAATAACATCCAAGAAACTCAGGCATAGCTGGAGGGGCAGGCAGCTCTCATCAGAGGATCACCCTCTTCCATTATTAGGCTAAGACATGACTCAATCAAGTGACAGGGTCCTGCTGAGTGACTTCTCCTTTAGCAGTCACACCCCAATGGTGTGTCTCTAGGTTGGCCCAACCATGAAGTATACAGTGTGACAACATAAACCAACTCCTGGAGCAAAAAGAACACACTTGGTTAGCTATGGTAGGTCAGGTAACAAGTGGTAGGTGCTGAAGTCATCATCAATTTACCACAGTTTTCCAGTTAGAAGTTAGCATGGGAAGACTAGAGAACCATAAAGAAAAGCAGGACAGCTCTCCTGTGGGAGAACCTGATAAAATAGCAAGCCCAGCTACTAAGCTGTATTGTAAGAGCTGCATATATCAGTCTGCTCAAAAAGACGGTAAAGATACCATTTAAGTTCTTCTTAATGCATTGCTAAAAGGTAGGCAGATCAATAAAGATTATTATCCCCATTTTACAGAGCATGAAAGTGAACCATGGTGGAGCATATTCAGAATTAGCCTTCTAAGCTGGAATTTCCTGTGAGTTTCTCTTTGCCGATCATAGTACTTTAATTTTATTTTTTTAGATGTCCCTACTTGAACAGCAGCTGTTCATGTGAGAAAATGGCTGTTCACTGAGGAGAGAGGCATTTATTTACATCATTATCAGATTTCAGATTGTTTTCTAAAAATCTGACTTTCAGCATGAATGAAATATAACTGCAACATTTTGCAACACGTAAATTTCTCACAGTTTCTGTGACCTAACATATTTATGGGCCACAAATATATACTTCCACTTCAATATAATCTCACCAAACACAAGGAATAATTCTTCCTAATTTTATCAGCAGAGACATAGCAAAGGCCTGCCCTTCCTTTGCTGTGTCTGTAAAGGACGCAACCTTGGAGCGTCATTACTCCAATGCAACTTTAACTATCAAGGTCCTAATCCCAGCAAAGCAAAAAATGCTGCGCTGGTGTTATCAGTAATAGAAATGTTTGCATTCACATTTAAAATGCATTTCTTGGACTGCAGTTGGACATTTCATAGAATGACAATGCTGAAGTGGACAGTTTGTAAGGTCAGAAGCAGAAGGCTATCTATACGTATTAATGTGTGTCACACACCACAGTGTACAAGGCATGCTGTACATGCACAAAGCCAGAAATGGAGCAGGGAAAACACAGATGGGAGAAGTGTTCCAGAAGGACAAATGAACAAATACCCTCAAGGGTGTTACTGTAGAAGCCAAGGGTAAATCTAAATGAGAAACAGCTCTTTCACTTCCTGAAACTTGCTGAGATTTCAGAAGGTTTTATTCCATTTTACACCAAACTCAGGTAAAATCTTGTCTGGTTACTCTTTACTGCATGCAGCTTTGATGTGGCTAAAATCAGATTCAGGTTTCCCCTTTCAAGTTCTCCCTTGTCCAAGTACCCTCTCCTAAATAACCTAACAGCTCATTAGTTCACATGTAAGGAGTACTGCAAGTGGATCCCTACCTCAAACCTTGTGTGACTGTCCTGACGCTGAGCCAGATGCTCCTTCCTTTTAATTTTGGTATGAAATTTCACCCTGGGCCTTGCTAATCTATCCTCTTAAATTATTGTGGAAGTTGAAGACAATTTATGGTTTTGATACATTTAAATCTCTTAAAGAAATCAAACATATCACAGGCTTGAGGCACTGGTGTGCCACAGTAAAGACTGTTTAATTGTCAGTGATCTTCCTAGTTGGGAGGCATTGCTCCTTTCTAGGAAATGCTGCTATTTCAGATTATATTTAAGGACAATTCAGGAATAGCATGTGACAGGGACTCATCTCACAAGATACTTATAGAATCACATAATCACAGAAAGGTTTGAGTTGGAAGGAGCCTCTTAAAGACCATCTAGTTCAACTCCCCTGACATGGGCAGTGACATCTTCTGCTAGACTACGTTGCTTAAAGCCCCATCCAACCTGGTCTTGAACACTTCCAGGGATAAGACATCTATAACTTCTCTGAGACAGCAGAAGTGGCTTCTTACTCTGTCAATGTTTGGCCTCAAACCCATAAACAATTCCACCTGTCAAAAGTGTTCTTGAGGAAAAAAGTCCCACCTCCCTAGAAGTCCTCATCTACTAAAATATAATTTGAATACTTTGGGGTTTTTTTTACACTATGCATGTGACTTTCACAATTCCTTTTATACATCATACAACTGAAAGCAAACACTGTTCACAGACGAGCTGCAAAACAGGTTTTGTATGCAAAACAACAATCAGAAAGTTTTGAAAGTCCAAGGGTTAATTCAAGGGACCACCTTGTCAATGCTTCTCTAAGGGAGTCAGGCACAGTAATCTGCAGAGCACTGCTGATTAAAACAAATGACACCAGGTTGTCTCTATCTGAGGTACAGGTTCTACATATAGGCACAAAATGCAGCGCAGGTGGAAATTGTACTGAGATATTTAATGTAAATTCAGACCTCAACTTTTTTACATATACAGGGCCTGTGCTACCTGTTCTGGTAACAGAGTGTTACCAGAATTTTGGTGGAGTCAGATTTTCTCTTCAAGTATTCAGTATGTTTCTTTCATTTTTGTTTAATAGATTGATTAATAGATACATCAATTGTATCTTGAGCTGCTTATAGAGCAATTTTTACAGAAAATGTTTAAAGTTTTTTTATATTTCCCAATATTGACTAAATTTTATAAGTCATTTGTTTCTAACTTCAAAAGGAATTTCAGGTCTTTTTTAACATCATCTAATATTTTCCATTGAGTAACCTGTTGGTGTGATTTTAGCATTCTAGGATTTCAAGATATCTGAGATTGAGTTTCTTAAATCTATCAACTTGAATCTACCATTGCCAAGACAATGGAGAGGAAAAATCTCAAACCCTCAGCATATCAGTAATATCTGCAAATGTTACGCCCAATGGCAGTGTAATGTCCTAGCACTGATTAACAGTAGTCTAGTCAGTATTGTACCTTTAAATGGATTTTGGCCTTGCTCAGCAAAGGTTTCTTCTTAAAAATAAATTAGAAACATATGATCTCTCAAAAGTGATCCCTTAAACAAATTATCCTTAAGAAAAAATAACAAAATAATATCTATTCTTATTCTTTCTTTATATTTAATTGCTGTTGTGGTTTACTTTGCTGTAATATACAGGCTGAAACTGTGAGCAGAAGCTGTGTTACTGTTCATAACTTCTTGGGATAAATGTCTAATTGCAGCACCATTTACACTGCAGATACAAAATCAGATTTTGCGTAGCTGTATGAAGGACTAATTGCTGATTTCCCAGTAGTGAGTCTTTTCTTGGGGCTCCTAATAAACCAGTTGTGTTTTGACACTAAGTGAAGTTATTATGATACTCAAAAGTGAAGTATACAGTTCTTTTTTATTAAGTTCTTCTCCCTCTTCTCTCATCAGAAACAGGGATGATGCCTTGCTTCACTGTGTTCCTAGTACAACCTAAGGAATATTATAAACTGTAGTCAAATGGATGGTTCACCAACTGCCTTTATTTCTGCTCTGAAAAGAGTAAGTAAAATCAAAGACCAAATACACTAGTTTGTTTCTACTGTCAACCAGGGCTGACATAAAAATAATGTTGCCATTTCATCGGAAAAAATGTCTTCAATTATAAAAAGGAAAAGTTTTTTCAGTAGTATCATCAAAATGAACATCTCTCCAATTTTATCAATGTTACAACCCTTTAAATATTGAAGGTTAATTATTCAGTTTTGAATAATTAGAACAGAAGAACAATATAAAAAGAAAACAGAAAAACAGGGGAAACATAAAAGAAACAGCAGAAAAACTCTTCAGCAAAATGAGACAAACCACCATAGACACAATAGGGTCTTGGTGGATGAGAAGCTGGACACGATTTGGCAACGTGTTCTTGCAGCCCAGAAGGCCAACCACATCCTGGGCTGTATCAAAAGAGATCAAGGGAAGCACTTGTTTCACTCTGCTCTCATCAAGTCCCACCTGCAGTGCTGCCTCCAGATCTGGAGTCCTCAGCACCAGAAAGACCTGTTAGAGCAGGTCCAGAAAAGGGCCATGAATCAGGGGCTGGAGCATCTTTACTATGAAGACAGGCTGAGAGAGCTTGAGGGGTTGTTTGGTATGGAGAAAGTTCTGAGGGGAACTTACAGCAGCCTTCCAGTACCTAAAGGGGGCTACAAGAATGCTAGAGAAGGACTTTTAACAAGTGCATGTAAGATAAGGGATCTGCAATAGGACAAGGGGTAATGGCTTCAAACCGGGGAGGTTTAGATTAGATGTTAGGAAGAAATTCTTTTCTGTGAGGATGGTGAAGCACTGGAACAGGCTGCCCAGAGAAACTGTGGATGCCCCATCCCTAGAAGTGTTCGAGGCCATGTTGGATGGGGCTTTGGTCTAGTAGAAGCTGTCCCTGTCCACGACAGGACGTTGGAACTGGATGATCTTGAAGGTCCCTTCCAACCCAAATCATTCTATGATTCTATAACTTTCTACAGTTTTGCAAACTTCTCTCAGAAGCTGCTTCTGTTGAGACATATGTTCCTTCTTGTATGGTATCAGTATGAGTTACTTTAAGGAGATAATCTAAGGAGAAAATGACTGAGGAAAAGGTAGAATAATGAGAATCTGCACAGGATTCTTTAGCTTCTGTGCAGCTGCCCCTTTCTTAATCACAGAGATATTTGTAAATATATACACTACCTATATAAATTATAAACACATAGATATGTACATTTCAAAAATATAGGATTTATTATATTTATATCAAGAAACCCAGCTATTTATATGCACTATACTGCATATATGCAATATGCTGCAAATCTACACAGTGAAAAATTGGAATAATGAATACAAGCAATACAATTTGCAGACTTCTTATGAAAGTAATGCTATTCCATCTCATTCTTTCAAGTAATGACAACATGATTCTTCAACTCATACAGGATAAGACCAAGGCTGCCTGTGTCTTTCAAATTAGAAGTAGTATCAATTCATGCAAATCTTGCAAATTTCCTTTGTTGCATTATATTTCCCGATGAGAACTCAGAAAGAAGACAAAACAAGATGCTCTTATGAGAACAAGGCATTGAATAGCAACACCAGAAATAGGCACCTATGATACCGTACTCCTGAGTCACCGTTTCATGTAAGGAATTTTAATTTTCAACTATTGTTCGTATATGATAAAACATATTGGATGGTTTATTGTTTGTAAGTATCATAATGGAACCTTAAGTCCAACATTCTGCCTGACTTTCTCAGTGCTTTATTTTTTAGAAAATAATGTTTGTACACTAACATCAAACTATAAAGGAACTTATTAGTCATCACTGTAGGAATTATGTGGTGAAATTTTCCTCAAGTAAATACTATTACGTTCTGGTAGTAGGGGCATGTGTACAGTTATAAAAAAGAATGCTTTTTTTATCAAACATTGTGAATAACACAATATTTTCTCATTAGAAAAATCTAAAGATATATAATTATCAAAGATTAAAAATTATGTTGAGTGTCTGCTGAATTGTTCTTTCTAAACAATCTACTTTTCAGATTTAGCTTCTTTTTAAAAACAAGAATTAAGTCAGGCATAAGGACCCTTAGAGGTCATAGTTCTCTGAGTTGAGCAAAGCAACTGTTGGTTTTAATTAGGTTTACTGGTCCAAAGCATTGCTGAAAATCAGCTAACGAGATTCTTATGAAAGTATTCCTTATGTAAAATTATTTGATGGATATCTAGTATAAAGTATTTTAGCAATATTTTTGTTATGACAATAGATCCAAGATATGTTATGACAAAACAGCCATAACATATTTCATAACATAGGTCACAACATATTTGTTATGACAAAATAGCCATAATTTCTAATAATGTTTGATGATCACAAAAAGAATTCACAAATTACTGCTTTTAGCATTTTACTGCTTGTCTCCCAAACCACAAACAGCTTTCCTGATTGCTGTGCAGATCCTTGTAGGGTGTATACGAGCAAGCACACTTTTGTATGTGTGGTTTTAGTTTTTTTGTACATCCTCTTAACAACAAGAAGTAATGGTATTCATTTTCTCAGGAATTGAAAGCAACTGGGCCAACAGCATGAATTTCTAGAATTAATTACAATGAAAATATTTTGGTAAATATTCATTCACCTCTATTTTCTTTCCATGCAGACTGAGATTTTCATAGTTGTCTACAGAAGTTACTTGGCCTCTCTGAGGATTTCAATATCAGCTAAGTATCAAGCATCTCAGAGACGAGAAATCCCTGCTCTGAAATAAAATTTCTCAACCTTTTCAAGTTGTCTGTATGGGTTTCATATACAAACCCTACCATTAATTTGTATCTTTCGATTACAAACAGTTTAGAAGAAAGATTGTCTCTTCTGGGAAATAACATTAATTACTACTACTTCTCCTTCATAACAGAAAGAGTGGACTTGCTTTCAACCATATCAGAATCTAACATACTGGACATACAGCACAAGAAAATGTAGGCATCCCTAAGCTTCGCAATACGCTTCTGGTTCAGGCCTTAGGGATTGATATCAAATGGGATAATAGGGTTGGGTATGTGTAAACATTATGCTAAGGATTAAATACAGCTACATTAAAATCTACATTCACTACACATCTACTTCTAATATCTATAAAAGTTAAAAAAGCCAAAAAAGGCTCTCAGACATCACTGACATGCTGAGCTATTGAAGGATAGCTTGGGAAACAAATTGCCCTTTCTCAGCAAGCCTAATCAGGCCCAGCACAATGTGTGCCAATGTGATTAGGTTGCTTCCATACGTCGTAGTTTGAAAGCTCCCAAAAATCCAATTTCCAAGTCCCCACAATTTGCCTCAGTGTATGAGAAGTTTTCAGACAGACACAACTCAGTATGGGGGAAGGGAATTAATATTAAAATTACTAACACAATAAATATTATAATACATATATACATATATAGATATACACCAATTTTAAGTAAGAAAACTATAATAAAGAAACTTAAACTAAGGAATAAATAAATACACAGCATTCTACCATCCCTGGACCCTCCCACGTCAGTTCAGGAGAAGTTTTCAGGGCGATAGTTAAAGTCTCTCTCTCTCAATCCGGGTTTTGGGGGTCGGGCTGCACCCCCACCAACTGCTCGGCCTCTGTCGAGCAGCTCCTCCTGGACTGCAAGGGAACACTTGCTGCACCAGGTCTTCAACACGAGGTACAGGGAGTCAAAGTTTTTAAGTCTTCTTTTCCTGCTTCGTTGAAGGTTCCTCCCAGGGGGTAAGGTTCAAAGACTCTTCCATGCTGGATTCATTCTTTTCCCCCCAGGTCGCAGGATTTTTCTAGGTTTTGCTCGAAATTTCATTAGAGTCTGTTCCCATAAAAACGTGCTTGGTTTAGCTCTATGCCATATTCTAGGCCCACTCTGCTCTGTGCTGTGCGTTGCTGTCGCCGCTTCTTCACAGGGGCTCACTCCGGGCCAGGGCCGGATGGCCTTGGTCCATCGCTTTCACACCGGCGCCACGGCTGCCGCTCCAGCCTGTCCTGGGATACTCCGTGGCTGCTGCGGGGCTCAGCCAGCTCCTCACCACCTCTCCTCCTGCAGTGGGGTAAGGTGATGAGGCCGGCTGGAAAACTCCTGGGGAGCTTCTCTCTCGCTCCAGTGCCGTGCCTGCCCGCCGGGGCCCAGCTCCAGCCCCCGCTGGCCGCTCGGAGCTGTGCCGCCGCCCCCGCTGGCAGCTGGGGGGGGAAACGGCGAAAAGCTCCCGCAGCCCTGGCTGGGCCAGGGCAGCAGGGGCCCAGGGGCTCCCCCAAACTCGGGGGGGACTCCCCTTGGCACTTACATGGCTGCCCGATTTTCCAACTACGCCAGCAGCTTCCTCCGGCTGTTGTAATATGCTGATTTCACAGGGGTGAAACACAGCTCCAGTCGGTCCCACATCAGAAACTCACCTGGTGCCAACCACTTCCAGCTCCCCGGGGTGGGGCGCGGCTCAAACCACGACACCACGCTATGGCATCCTTATCAGCTTGTTTGGAACTAGCTTTGCTACTTGGTGTTGTATTGCACTATACTGGCCCACTACAGAGATGCTATCTAGAGGTCAGGAGCCAGAATGAGGCAGGTTTTAGTAACTGCTCTTTGATCCTGTGGTTTTAAAATAAGAGCTGCTATTGAGACATAACCTTGCATAGATATGAATAAGATAGTGTCCTCTACTGCCACAACAGTTCTCACTGAAATAATGTGGGTTTAATTTTCCAGGTTATAATATTACTCTTCTTAAAAGGGGATGTGGTACACTACTACAACGTCTGCATCTGGGTGAGCAGGAGTATTTCTGGTGCTCTACTTTTATTTCTTTCTCTTGATTGCTCCTTTCAACTTGTTCTGCTTAAACAAGTAGCTCAAATAAGGAGACGGCATTCTCTTAACTGCCTTCAGTAGGTAGTCACTGCTGTCCCTTCTTCATCTTGTGATGCCATTCCTAAGAAAGCTATTCTACCAGAAGTATTATGGTCTTGCAAATGTGTGTTAAATTTGGCATCCTCAAATAGTTATTTTTCTTTCTCATTTTCATTGATGAAATTTCCTGAGGAAACAGAATTGTATTTTGGAAAAATGACTTTGAAGACCTAACGATGATGTTTTATTCTATTGGTAACTTGTCTGTTTAGAATACCAATGGATGTTTTCTTAGATACTTCTCCGTGAAAAACTGGACTGAAATCACTAACTATCAAATAATCTTCCGATGCAATCTTTAGGACCAGAGGTCTTTAATTAGATTACGGGTCAAGGAATTTCTAGGCCATCAATATATTCTTGAATAATCTACTCTCATCATCTCACTATTAAATTACATACAGTATATAAAATATTTATCAGAGATCACCAAATATCTCAGTAATTCTTAAGGATAAAATTAATTAGGTATTCATTCAATCATTTCAGATTTAGTCAAAATTCATTACAAGAAGGCCAATAAATATTGCAATCAATCAGTAGCAATGATACTCAGCATTGTTATTATACAACCATATTTCTCCAAATACTTTTATAAATCTTGAGCTTGCTGCACAGATGCAATGACTACAAATGATACAGTAGTTGTCTGTCAACCCATAACTTCAACATAGCACCTGTACAACTAGACATTCTTCTAAATACAAAGTCATGCCCTACTTCAGATGACATGTCTACAATTTTAGATGACCTAGACTTTAGTTAAATAAAATATATAAGTGCTGGCCTTCTTAATTAAAAATTGCAACTTAAAAATTGCAACTTTTAATGTGATAGTTTGCAAAAGCTCAGGGCAAGGCTGAGATGAGTAACTGTGCAAACCTGGGCAGTAGTATACAAATGTACTACTGAAACATTTTTTAGTTTTGCAGGGCATGCATGTCTTCAACAAGCAATTTTTGGACTACTAAAAACAACCCACAACACTTATCACAGTATGACTGTGGTGGAACAAACCATCCTAGATTATCTCCTTACCATGGATATCATTATGGAAACCAATATTCCAACCTGTAAAGTGGAATTTTGTTATAATGCTACACAATTACATGGGCATTGAGGAAAAGAGGGGAAAATGCCTTTCACTGAAAGAGACTAGGAAAATTTAGATATGTCACACACAAATTCTTGAATGAAAAATTGTCCTGACTCCAAGTTTCTGGATCTGAATATCTAGGAAAAAAAGTCCTTCCTGAGATTAAATATAACTTTCTTTTGTCACACATTCATGAGAGATTTGCTTACTCCTTTCAGTACCAATGCCTCGTTGAAAATTTGCCAACCAAATATAAACCACACCTTAGTCCTTCACACCTTGCGAAAGTTGCTTTGGCTGCTGGTTCAGCATGCTGCTCTGCCAACCAGCTCACATTTGGAAAGTTTCTAAAATTCCAGGCCTCCATTTAATAATCTGTAATATGTTTGTATAAATACTATTTACCTCCCTGCCTTAAGTAATTTCTGTAAGACTACCTAAGACTTATGAAGAAGAGATACCGTATAAAGGTAAGAGTTTTTTATGTCAAAGATGGCTATCTCACTGAAAATACCCTCAGTAGGTTTTATTCGTGAATGTTGGTAGGGAAGGGTATGCTTCACTGCTTGAAAGCACAATGGCCCAGATTATCAAATGCATCATTAATCCATTTCACCTGAGCTAACAGATAGAAGGGAAAGAAAGGTGTTTTGCTCACATCTTACAGCCTGACTTAAATTTCCACTCTGGACACCACCTGATACAAAACATGGTTGTCAGGTCTGTAATACAGGTACTTAATACTAAGTATTAATTATCCCTAAGTATATGTGATAGTATCTGCTACAAATGACTAGTCCTAACATCTCCCTCAGGACAAAATATTCTCCTGGTGCAATAGCACTTAACTTAGGAGGTAGCTTCCTGTGGGTCTGTAGATGAATAACCAGCATTCGGTCACTGCTCCATTTCCATTAGACAAAAGACATTTGTTTGTGGTAGATTATACAGAGATGTGAGTCTGTCTCAGGCCAAAATAATTAATTTTTGTACATTCAAGATGTTCATACTGAAACAAATGCTAAAAAAAATTACAGTTAAATATAACTAAATAATTCTCAAATTTAGGAAAGACATAGAAAGAGACTGTGTTTATGAACCGGTGAGTAGAACATGCAGCTTAATTACCAGTTTCATTCAGGCCCTATCTGTAAGTCTACCTAAGAAAGACTTAAATAATTATGATTTTCTTTGTAAACAGCAGTGTCCCTGAGGTAATCCCATCTCCAGCACCTACATTGTTACTGTACTGAAGCAACATGCTCCTGATATAGACAGGCATATTGAAATTTCTTTATGTATTTTGATATGAATTGAAACTATGTCATGTTTCTCTTCTACTGGCAGCAGAGTCCCAGATCCTTGAGGCCAGTTCTGTGGAAGGTAGAGGATCACATACAGTTTGTATATTTTCTATCTTTGCATGTTGCCTCTGTATCAGTCCTAAAAAGATTTCAGCTGTGACCTGCAGAGGACCAAAGGTGAGGGACTCCTTTACTTTCTTGGCTTTAGAGGAAGGGGATGCTGTATTCCTCCTAGTTAAGATGACTGAAGACTGTGATGCACTCTATCAAGGCTTTCAAGTGGGATACTACTGCTGCACTTTCTGATAATTTTTACTGGGAAAACAAGTTCCTGAGGGAAGAACAAAGGAGGTGCTACTTTAACTTCATCAGTACTGAAACGCTCCCAATACAAAAAGAAAATACATTACCATCATTTTAAATACTGTGTAGAATGTTTAAAATCATGCCAAAAGCTGGGGAAAAAATGCAATGATAGTCCTAGAACAGACCCTTATGTTTATAATTTATTTTAAATATTTCCCTAGAGCTACTGTTTTGCGAAAGTTCCTCTTGCAGCTGTGACGGCTGAGGTGTCATTGGGCCTCAATGAATTGCACTGCATAATGATCCTTACCAAGTTCAGAGGACATCATTCACAGTTACAGTTACAGTTCTCTTATTATCCCACATGTGCCTCCACAGGAACATTCAGAGCACTTCCACAGCTCGGCTTTACCAGTCCACTCTTAGAATCATAGAATCATGTTGGTTGGAAAAGACCTTTGAGATCATCAGATCCAATCATAAACCTAACACTGCCAAGTCTACCAGCCTAACGATGCTAAGTTCAACAGATGCATCCTCACTCTCCTGCTGTGTAATGCCTTGATGTGGAAAAGATGCAAATGAAGGAAGAAGGCTCCTTATAAAGTGATGTACTGTACTCAGTGCCTTAAAGAAGCGGAGAATCTAACTACAAATATCTTTAGTATATGAAAGTGTAAAATTACTTGTAAGACCATCAGATATTGCTTCCTTCATTCAGACTTTGTCTTCATTTAAGTAGTCTCCTTGATAAAAATCCAAGGAGCAATATTAATTAATAGGACTGAAAATGGTGGAATCTTCTAGAAGAAGAACAAAGCTGATGTAAAAGGGGGGAAAAAACAACCATAAAATGAAATTTAGCTTTAAAGATTTTCAAAACGCATATTGTATTTACAAGTGTTCTTGTAATACATTTTTCAAAAACCCAATGTAGTCTCAGTAATATGAAACCTCTGTAAAGCATTCCTTACTAAATCTTGGAGCAATAGTGGAGAAGATTCCCTGGTGTATGTGGATTACAGAGAAGAGTGAAGAGATGAGTGAAGTGTAAATACCACAGTATAATTCACATATGGAACATTTTAATTGTGGGTAATAGCAGATTTTCAAATTTATAAGTCAGGGAATTGTGCTCATTTCTGAGACAGAACAGAATATATTAACTACCTTTGAAAAAGTATCAATATTTCTTCCTGTGCGGAGCACAGCATAGTAAAATGCAGTAAAAGATGAAAGCTCTTTGGTCCTTCTGTATGCTTAAAGATACCAGTACAGTGCCAATATGTTTTGAGGAAGAAATTAGACAGAAAAGAAATATTATTTGCCAAGATAGCACAATATCCCAAAACAGTGACATTGGGTGTACTAAGGACTACAAAAATATTTATTGTTCATAGTTCTACCCCACTGACTCTCAGGCCACAATAGATTCCTTTTGTCCCCTCTTCATTCAAGTGAAGTCATTAGTATGCAAACGTGTTTGATCTTGACACACACAATAGCTCTGTATTTTTAGCCCCCAATATCAGCGAAAGAAAACTGTCTGGGATTATATCACAGTATAGATCTTATGAGTCAGGACCAGACTGAATAACTGGAATCCCAGGAGTCATTTACAAGAGCCACTGAACTTCAGTCAATAGACCAGTGGTTTTGCTGTGCTCAATGGTTTGCTGTGGTTCTGCTGCCAATTGCCAGGTAATATTTCTTAGGAAGATTTCATCTCTTGGCTTCTCATTTATTGATGATAATGTTCATTATCTCTGGACTTCATTTCGGTTTGGAGCTATGTTTGCCTAATATTATCAGGCTTTTCTCTGACTTGAGTTCTGCTAATAAAAATCAAAAGTAAATCTACTGACCTGAATGCAATAGCCCCTGGGACTTAAACATGGTGCAGGGTGATATTTAGGTCTTCAACTACAGTTGAAGCCTGTAGTACTTTTAAAATTGAGGACAGCTAACTGTATCTGAGCAGCCTAGATCTGGATGTGAGTGGTTATCTCAGGCTTTGGTTTCAACTGAAACTAGAAAACTGTAGGGATTCTCTCTCTTCAATCTGTTCTTACAGAACCCATTTTTCTCAGTGGAGCAGCCCCAAGCAAATCAAGCAGATGACTCATCAGTAATTCTGGAAAGAAAGTGGAAAATTGTGTCCATTTTTGTTTTCATTTCAAAATGGCATTTAAGATAGATTAAAATTTAAAATTAAATAAAAATCTGAACACCCCACTACCCTACCACCCCCACTTTCAGGCTAGATTGAGCCATTCTGATGAAACCTGAAATATTTTACGTTCTTTTTAACCCTTCTAAACTAGAAAAAACCCCCACAAAGTCGTTAAACAGAAAATGTAAAAATAAAACACTTAAATATTATCCCAGCACTGTACTTTAAATTATTACTGAACAAAATTTGTCAAAATGGCACATTTTATATTTATATTTGATGCCATTTTCCCATCAGAAATCAGTGATGAAAAAAATGTCATTCAGTTCCGCTCATAATGCTAGAGGAGTTTATAGCAAAAGATTGCTAAATGAGGTAGTAAAATCTAATTATACCTCAGTCTTTAACATAAATTCAAATGCAACACTAGAATTCTTAGGAATGATTCTAGGTACATGATAGACTTCTTTCTCTGGAGTTCACTGCATTCACTGCTGATGAGGTCTCCAAGAGCACTTGCACTGGGACGGGTTCCAAGAGCCCAGCTAAGGGCTAGAAGCCTGATGTGCTAGGTAGTGGAGAAAGAAACGGCTGAAGTAGACCTTGTGTTTAAAAGACATAGGAAGCCCTCACACTGTCAGGACAGGCATATTCCAATGGCACAGAATAAAGTTCTGCTTCCACAGTGAATCTGTGCCTGAAAAAAGAAAGGAAGAGGACACTCCTTTCTTTAACTCTCTCTTCCCCCAAAGGTATATTCATGCATTGAGAGCATAAAACTTCCATTTATTCTGTACCTTTTAACTAGGAGTCTTTTTTTAACCTCTTGGGACACGGACAATTTGGCCTCTAGGTTGAGAGTTGCTGCTCAGCGGGGAAAATATAAAAATCCTCTGTCTACCATCATTCATCCTCCATTCCCTTCTGTGAAAATACTTGCATGCATCTATCACTTTATCCTAAATGACGCTCAGAAAACTCACTGATGACTAACGTGATAGTTGAGTCTGTGCATCTACCAGCCTCTCCTTCTTACCTCATCTTCCCTTCCCTGTCCCCTCAACCCTGGAAAAAAAAAAAAAGGAGGGGAAAAAAACCCCCAAACCTAAAAATACCCCAAACCTGTTTCTCAGATTAAAAAGAATGTTCATCTAGGCACATGTTTTGTCACCCAGGCTGCTTCACTCAGAAATGAAAAAATGTAAAGGTGTGTAAACAAAAAATAACCTCAAAAAAGGAATTAGCATCTCAAAAAAAAAAAAGAAAATAAGAAACTTATCAAATATGCATTTGTTTATCACAGTCAAGCTTTATGATTCAAACCTGATTCATATATATTTTATGAAGAGAATATCCATTGTGGTGGCAAAATTAAATGTATTTTGAAACTTGTATGTGACATTTATCTATCTGCTCTATCAGAAAAAAGTTGTCATATTCATTCAGACATATATTACTTTTTCAATTTCCTGTCAGTAATGTTTTTTTAATGTTCTTTAGGGGGAGACCACAGGATTTCTTATTTCTCACAACAAAGACCATAGTGCATTAGAATTATGTTGATGAGTTTATACCTAAAAAAGTTGCACCACCTTTTTTTTAGAGATGAACAATTTGCTCTTATCCATGAAAATCTTTTTTTTTTTTTTCTTAAGATACAGAGCCAGGTAGAGAATTATCAAGTCTTTTTTTCCTTCTTTTAAAGAAGTTCATCATACAAAACACAAAATTATGTTGCAATTTTATGATGATTCAGATTCTACTGTGAGCCACAAGAGATAACAAAGATAGAACAAGTATCAAAACTCCTTATCACATACCTTCCCTTCCAAGAGAATGATTTTGATAGAAAGTTTATATAAACACATTGCTCAAGAATAAACGGTGTTGTGCAGTAGGCAGGGCTAAAGGGTCATAGTTAGAGAAGAAACAGAAACCAATCAAGTTGAGTTAATTGACAAGATGCTACAGCTGCCATGCAGAAGACCGGCCAGAGAGGTGGAAAGTCGAGATGGCAACTTCTTTCTTCGAGTTGCTATTAAAGTGGCACTGTAGTAAAAACCCTATCTTGTGTCCCATAGGCTCAGTGCAAGTCCTGCAAGTGATGTTGAAGTGCAGTGGGTCAAACCCTGGGTAGAAAGGACAACTGATTCTTACGGGGTTTCTTTGATAGTAATTACACTATCCACAATACAGACTAAGGTACACTTTTTGATGGTAACAAATCAGAATTCCGTGAACAACATTCAAGTTTCATTCCTAAACAAATGCAGAATACTTGAAATCAAATTAGAGCATGTGCCTCCCCTTCTAAGCATAAATAATATCTAGGAATAAATAAAATATTTGGTAAAGTTGGCAGTAATTATGTTGGCACATCTTCAAAAGGCTGTTGATCAGTTTTACTTAGATATGTTCCTAAAATGTTTTGAACACCAGCAAATTAGTCTTTTTTTTAGGACAGAAATTCTTACATGATAAGACTATTTCACAACATTTGTGGCATCTGCTGCTTGGAGATGTGCCAGAAATACATTTACATTGGCCTGTGGTCTGAAGTTTTAGTGTACCCCTTTTACGTCCTAACCAAAACAGCAGGGTAAATGGCCAGAGAAATGTAAAAAGGAACCTGTCAAAAGGAGAGATGTCTTCCCCACTACTACTGGTTCAAAAGGGTTTTTTTTAAACCAGAAGAACCTCAGAGATTTAAAGTTTTAATTTATGCACAACTGATTTTTAAATAACAGCATGCTACAGACGGAATACTTAATCTTACTTGAAAGAAAAGATACTCATCATAAAGGTCCTCCCCTTCACATTAAAAATCATCATTTAGAGTATCAGTAAAGTATACTTTAAATAATGGAAACAGATACCATTACACTGGTCTTTGGGATGCTGCTTCTCAGTGTATTTGGGAAACACCAAGAAGCAAGCAAGCAAAACAGAGCACAATATTCACAAAAAATGAAGACTGCCTCTAGACTTGTCCTAAAATTAAGGCAGGACAGCCAGTGCTAAGTTCCACATGGCTGTTATCAGCTGCTACCAGGATCTGAGTTAAAACTGCTGTGATTACCATGGTGACTTTAAGGATAACATTACCAAAAGGACTCAAGTACCATTAAAAATAACTGGTGTTTCTTTGTCTAACTATGGAATTTATGTCATTTAACGTTAGACACCTAACATTAGAAGTTCAGTTGTAGACTGCCATTCAAGTTCTCTCCAGTCAATGTAGAGAGCGAGGAATGTCTGCAAGGTAACTCATCGAAGCCTAAAATGCATGCCTCAGATCAGTGAAATGTTCTATTCTTTGAGAGTGCCTATTTGTTTCAGTGATAACAGAAAACACAGACAACTAGCTTAGATTTGATGCAGCCTAAGTTAACTTTTGCATGGTTAAAATTAGGGAAAAGGAATTCCAGGTCTGGAGTAAAAAGAGATATAGGACTCTACTGAGGAGCAGTCTGGAGAAGAGGAGATTGAGGGGAGACCTCATTGTAGTCTAGAAGTTCCTTGTGAGGGTAGGAAGAGAGGCAGGCACTGATCTCTTCTCTGTGATGATCAGTGGCAGGACCCAAGGGAATGGCCTGAAGCTGTGTCAGGGGAGGTTTAGGTTGGATATGACAGAAAGGTTCTTCACCCAGAGGGTGGCTGGGCACTGGAACAGACTCCTCAGGGAAATGGTCACAGCACCAAGCCTGACAGAGCTCAAGAAAGTTTTGGACAATGCTCTCAGACACATGGTGTGACTCTTGTGGATAACCCTGTGCAGGGCCAGGACTTGGACTCGATGATCCTTGTGGGTCCTTTTAACTCAACATAATCTGTGATATTCTGTGAATTCTAATATTGACCTACAGTCTCTAGGTCACTGGGAAAACAGTTACCTTTTTACAGACCATCTGAAATTCAGCTGCACATAAAAGAAGGATAAAATAATTTTTAAAAAGTCTAAAAAATAAAATAAAATCACAGAGACTTTTTCCAGGAAAGCGACTCAACTTTTCTTTATTTCTCCCCTTGTGAGTTACTATTAAAATAAGACAAGGTTCTGATAACACCTCACTGGTTGAAAAGATGTTCAGCACATGCACAAAATGAAATCTGTTTGACCATCCCTCTCTATTACAAACATAAACACAGAGATGATTCACTTAAATTACTTCAACTTGACTGGTAATATCTTGACACATTTCACTGGGGAGGGTATAACTTACAGAGCTCTTAAAAAGTAAGTTTAAAAAAAGGACACAGCGATGACTGTGGACTGAAGATTTATTAGAAAGATTCCCTAACCATCTCTTGGAAGTAAAATTTCCATTCTGTGCAAACTCAGTGAGAAATTGCTTTCTTGACATGATGCTCATTTATCTCCCCTCACTCTGTGTTCTTTGAGGTCTCCTTTTGCATCATTTGTTGGGTAGAATGAAGCCGATTTAAACATTTCTACATTTGTGCTGTTGCCAGAGACCATAGTGATTTAGTGAATCAGGCATGCATCATTCATGTTTGTTCCTTCTTTTCACTGCATATGATTTTAAGGAGAAATAAAAGGCAAGAGGGAGCCAAGGGTACAACTTGCCTCAGTAAATGTTTCTTGGTAGGGGCCCTTTCCAATGATGGATCAGGTTATGAGAATTTGAGCTTGATTCAGTAATATTTAACATATATATTTTTATTTGTATTCAGAAAAGAAGTCTTTTGTCATAGCATACTTGTGGCATTTTGTTCTCTCAACTTACAGGATGTAATACATTGTTGATTAAGGACTCCCATGTAAGCAAAGCTCTAAATATTCATCGTTATACATAAAGAAGCATGAACCTATCTGAACAGGCAAATTACTAACAGTATTTCTAGGTCAGTAGTCTCATATTAAGATTCTGTATAATTACCCTTCCAAAAAGCATGTCTAGATTTTATCCTGTACTCCTTTCCAACACCTTATTAGACTCTTATAAAAACACAGTTTGTGTTTGCAATTTCAGAACATTTTCAATCAGCTCTTGGACTTCATAGATGAGAATCTTATCAGGGCTTCCTATGCCTTTCTGTATGTGGGGAACCAAGCATCAGGTAGTTTTGTTCTCTTTGGACATTTGTGAACAAAAATGAAAATTAAAAATCGTAATTTTTCTAAGCAGTCATCGAATATTTAATCTCAATACCCAGGCAGGTTTTTGTCTTGGCTGTTGTGGCAAAAATTCTCAGATGTGAAAGAGAAGGATGTGACACTCTTTGCTAATGCCAATTACATGCTCTTCTCGTTCAAAGATGGTGACCTTATGATTTATCCAACCTCTGTGTGCATTGGTTCTTAAATTTTCTGCTTTAGCTAAAGGAGCGCCTTTCAACAGTGACAATAAAGAACAACTGTTTTCAAATTCATCTGTCTATTTGACATCAAAGATAGGTGACTGTCTCCTACATGTGTCTCTACCTGAACAGTAGGTGTGACGGCTGGGACATTTCGATGTATCAGAGTTAGGAGAGACATACTCCCGGGTATAAATATAGACTATCCAGTAGAACAACGTATAGATTTAAACATATGAGTGATGCACTGTAGTTGCTAAGAATTGTAAGAGACTGTAAATACAAACCCCATACATCAGTAGCTGTACAATTAAATTTAACAGATGTATAGTGCAGATTCCAGAAGATGGGGTTTGAAATACCTAAAAATGGAAGCCATCTCCCAGCACTTTGGAGGGCTCTGTGGAGGTGATGTTCATCAATGTGAGAGATATCTCAAGAAAGAGGCAGACCATGCCATCCTGTGGGCAGATGCTGGGAAATCTTTTCCACACAGTTTTACTAAAAAACCTTAGTTTTCTTGACCTTCTAATTACTTCACTTTGGCCTCCTGTGCAGAACTGTCAGTAGTACGAGTCTACATAATACGTCCTAGTAGTACGTATGGGATAGAGTGTTAATACACCGTATCTTTTAACTCTCATTTTGCAGTCATTCAATAATACTTATATCCTGGTGAGAAATCAAACCCTTAGAAAAATACAGGCCTGATTTTACATCCCATAGGTTAATATGGGGATTAAATTAATAGAATGAAGACAATTATGACCTATGTACAGTCATGATTACACACTTCTAACATTACACTTGAGACAGATCCCAAAGACAGAAGCATGACTCAAGAAGTTAATTAAAGTATTTATAATTTCACTTTCCTGTGAGTAATTTTATCTTCTATGAGGACATGAACACAAATTTCCAGGTAAGCATGTGTGCACCTGTGTATGTGTATATATACACACATGCATGTCTTCACATAAGTGGGAAGCAATTCAGTTAAAAAAAAGATAGATATCTGCTCTATTTGAAATGTTTTAGGATTTTGTCAGGATATGGCAATAAGACATAAAGGAAAGAACATTTTTCTGGATTGGCTATGGGAGAGCTAAAGGAGTATTGTACCATGTCTAAAATGGGACTAAATACCTATGTTTAACTAACTGAACCCCAGATACAGTGTGTGGCAAAGAACCCTTGGCAGGAAAAGAAAATGGTAGAGATAGGGGAAGTAGGATAGAAACGAGGGAATTGGATACCTTGGGGTGTCTGAAGATGTGTCAACAACATTGGCACCAGATATCTGTTCATCAGTACTCTTGTTTTTATATGGGTTCCTCTTATGGAAGGAACCGAAAGAGAGAAAGCAGAACAGATGAGAACAAATTTAGACTAATAAGAAGAATTGAGAAGGAAAGAAGAGGGAAATTTTATCATGGCAACTGGTGTTGATTCCCCCTTAAAGATAGTACACTGCATGAGTCCGATATAATTTTTTTTCTTTGAGGCTGTCTATTTGTGCTATCAAATAAGACATAGCTTAATGCACAGGCCTCAAAGAAGGGAGTGGATTAGTTCTCCAGAGATGATGACTAACAAGTTAAAATTAAACTTTTTTCAGTTGGGCTGCAGTGACCTATTTATACAATTTCTTTTTTGCTAGCTAGCTTTTTTTAACATTACAAGGTGTACCTGGCCTCTCTCATCTCTCTCTAAACTGTCTCCCTCATGTCCTGATCACTCTCTGATCTATTTTTCTATCTGCTGGGTGAATGCTAATATGACATATCCAACCTCTAAAACAAACCATTTATTTTGAAACTTGGCTATGTCAGAGTATTTGATGCGTCAAACATGAAAATGAATGTATATTTGGATATTGGGTACATCATGTCTTGATATTAAATTATCCTCTGAAAAATGGATTGATTTTTAAACTGGCAGGATATATGTATTTCTTCCTCGAATCTCTAGCAGGAAGCTAGACATGAGGATAGTCTAGGAAAGGTTCTCTATGAAGCTGAAACAGAATTGCTCAAGGGCTATGAGTGTTTTCTTTATATTAATAAATTCTTTTTTGTGCTTAAGGAAAGAGATTCTGTCATTCTCCTTCCATTATTATGTGACAATAATACATTAATCTTTTATGAGAGATACTTATCCTAGAGATAATATTTAATTAATGTGCAAAGAAGGAAGTTTAAGTGAAAAAGGTACTTTAAAAATCATATATATTTAATACATTGGCATAGATATTTCAAAGTCCTTTTTTTCTTTTTGATATCTGTGCCATTTGCGTACATACACGTGGAAGCCTACCACTGACAGCATCTGAAGAAAAATGACAAACTGAGATATACTTTTAGAAAGATAGATTGAGTGTCCATTCATGGTTAGGACTGTGATTTTTTTCTGCTTGAACTTTCTCTGTCACTGTTCACAGATCAGCACACAGGAAAAGACACAGCACAATTCTTTGCAATACTCAAGATTCAAACCAGAAGACAGAGAATCCTTCCTCTTACAGGACAATGCCAAGTGTGCTATTTGGAAGCTTGTGATTCTGCATGCAGAAGCCTATGGGTCTGCATCTGGCTGCTTATCACTAAAAATGTGATGCATGAATACATCTCAGTTGTTGGCTTACTATCAAATGAGTCAATCAAATATTTCTGCAATTTTCTCCTCATTATGTGAACACTGCACGGGGAAGACATATTTCTTAATTTTCAAATTCTTCACAAGATATTGGAAAAATATCTGGACTCCTCATCCTTTCAGATTTTGAAACAAATACTGCACTGAAAGCATGGCTACACCAAGTTTTCTCTCCTCCCCTGTATCTTTAAGACATACACATACAGATGCCAAGACTGCAGGCCAATGGCCTTCATTTATACATGAAGACACAACTTCTAAGAAATTCCAAACCTCACCAAAACAGCAGGAGTGCTGTATCAGTGAGTCAAGGGCCTTAAATATTTAGCATTTTACATTAAATTACACTTTGACAGAATGATATGGCTTTTTTTGCCCTTTGCCCGAAAATGCTTCTTGGTTGGGATAAAATAGATAAAATCTAAATAAGACTAAGCACCATGTTACACAAAGAACTGTAATCTGAGTTTTTTCAGAAATGGTGAGGCACATTTGGAAACATAACTCAAACAAATTCTCAGATTTGGTCCACTATTGCCACTGCTTTCCTACAGCCTTTATATAATCCAATCTGCAGAGCATTCCCTCATAGAATGGAGAAATCCAAAATTAGGAATAGTCTTGGATTCCACTCAGATGCGAGTCTCATATAGCAGGATTTCCATCATCTCTGTTTGGACAATTATGTAGCCTGAAATTGTTCTCGACTTTGTCCACTCCTGAAGGCATGCAGTGATGTAATACTCCTGAGCACGACAATTCCACTGTTTGGGAAACATTAGTAACATAGAAAGCACTTTTCTTGGCACCACCTACACGCATCAACTCTGTCCACTGCTCTGCTTATGTCATCTTGATGAATTTTCAATGCCCTTAGGAAAACTTCAGCCTTTGCCCTCAAGTTCCTCTGTGGGCTTTGTCTCCAGGAATCTAAATGGCTAGCTAATGCTCCTGGATGAAACCTATAATTACCAAATTCAGTCTTCCAGGATAATAAGTCAAACTTTCTCTGTGCACAGCAAAGTTTACTTTAAAGGGAAAGTCAAGGACTTGGAATGGATTCTAACAGTAGTGGAGGAACACTCCTGGGTTTATCACCTCTGGCTTCACCACATTCTACTGTAAAAGCTAAGTACACTTCTGTTGTCTACCTTTCTCTGATGCAAATATAAGCAATATGCATCCTTAAGAAGCCCCTTCATCAAGATTTTAAAACCCAAATGAAAACAAAACTCTAAAAGAAAAGTCAAACAAACAAAAAAATTCCTAACAAAGACAGATAAAATCAAATGCCCTTATCAAACATGTGATGCACTAGTTTACAAGTTTGTTCTGGGAGGAAGACCAGTTTGTGGCTATCACTAGTTATGTTTCTTAATGCATTACTGAAAGGTGCTAAGATATGATAATAAGGAGAGCAGTGTAAGAATCTCTGTAGAGCAGAAAGATTTCATTGACTGTGATGTATGTCACTGGTGATAAATGAAAGTTTTCTGTGCTTACAACCACCTGGTGATGCTAAGGTAAATGGATTATAGGAGGAGTAGGATCTTCTTTTACTTACTAGTTAGCTTTCATGAAAATGGTATTTAGCTTGAACTAGCAGTTTGTTTGGTTTTCACCTCCATGCAAAAGCAATTAAGAAGGCAATGACAAAAGGACAGATATGTCCTGTATTTCTGACTTGAAATAATTAATTTAGAATAGTAACATTTTCAAAACTACCTAAATGCTTCAGGCTTTTAAGACTGTCTTCAAAGTATATTTACTCCACATAATACAGTGTGTTAGCAAGATCCCAGAGGTAATAACTAATGAGCTAGATCCCATGTCACCTTGTTGAGAAGCAGAATTAATTAGTTCAGCCATAACAACACACTACCAAGGTTTTTGGCTTCTGGATTCTGTGCTAGTATGGCACTGAGACATATAAATGAACTGTCTCTGGCAATTTGCTTGCAATGCTCTGTTACAGTGCACAGACATGCCTTCAAGCACTAAGACACATAACACTGATTGAAGGAAACTCAGGCTTTTACAGGTATGAAAGTTGCTTTTGAAAATAAGACTTGGGCACCTCTGAAAAAAAAATCTATGTCCAAGATAGTATCTTGGGCAGAGATCCAGGCAAGAGGCTACAATCCAAAGTGTGAAGTTTAGTACTAAAAGTAAAATTTGTTGCAAGTTAGATGAAAGAAATTTCAGTGACCTTTCTGGATAGATTTGGATCATTTTCAAGCCTGATAGAAGTTTCATTATACAATTATCCTTTCAATTTATCAGTGATCACTGCCTAAAATAGACAAAACAGGCTGGTTGGTTCTTGTTTTGGCATAGTCACTCTGCCCCAGTCCATTTCCGTTTCATGAAACTACTAATTTGCATGACTTGAGAGTTTGGTCCATGCATTTTTACATTTATGCCAACATGGCTACAATTGAGGTTAGATAAATAGTGCAATAAAGATAGATAAATATGTTAGATAAATAGTAAAAAATAAAGACACAGTCAGCAAAAATATGTTAAAAGAATTATTTGTCTTTTGATTTAAATTCACATGGGAGGTAATTAAACAAACAGCCTTCTACATGGAAAGCTATGGGGAGCAAAACCAATGGAAAAAAATCTTCCCTTATAACTGATCTTTTTTCAGAGTATGTGCCCTTTTCTTCCTGCAAATGGCAAAATACTGCATGTATTCAGCACAGTGAAACTTTGAGGGGGAAAATAGAGAGTCAGATTCCACCCACCAGAAATTCAATACATTAATATGAATGTCTGTCAAAACAGAGTCTCCAGGCAAATAGTTTTCCAGGGACTGTTCTTAAATGCTATTATTGTTTGACTGTTACAGTCCCTCCCCCTAACCTCTCACTCAAAATGTGCCTCTTTTAATTTCTCGGGCTTCTCATGAAATATCCTTAATATATACCATTCTGATACCACCAACTCAGATTTCTCAGATGTCTGTCTTAGCCCTGGGAAGACATTGTTAGCAGTTACTATTTAAATAACTATTGTTAATAATTTTGTGAACACTGTTAGATACTGTGAGGGCTAAAATATTTGTGGTTATCATATATTAGAAATATATAGGTGAAACAGATGCAGAAATGATTATAAGAAAGAGAAAACAGAATTAAGAGAAAAGGCTAATAGACGTCGAACATGTGAAGAACAGCATGAATTGCACATATTCAGAAGGGCTCTAAGGAGTGTTACACATTATAGGGCTTTGGAGCCCCTAGAATTTTTGGGAGAGCTAAAAAATCCCCCAAACCAAAAATAGCCCAACAATCAACATCTTCCTTTTAAGTCTGATGAGGAGTTTCACCTTGCATTCCCGGTGGTACTTGCCAATTTTATTGGTTAGTGTTAAAAAGAAAACTAAGTCAGGTATGAGTTTCTGCATATCTTCTTGCATATGACTGCTAATTCCGCAATACTAACTTTGTACTTTTACCTGTAGCTATTGAGAAGTTCTTGCATCTGTGGTTGTAGAGAATTGAAAGTTTTATAAACAATTTTGTGTATACATACCACTTACTCATCATACCATGCCCTCCCAGCAAGAAAAAGGAGGAAAAATTGTGGAGTTGAAAAAAAAAACAGAAAAAAAAATAAAATTAAAAAAAAAAATCAGTGTATTAGTTTTATCTATGCATGAAATTATACTATTGTCACTGAATACATACTACAGGGATTCAACAGAAATGGTATAAATCCTTGCAAAGGTATACGTTTCAGTATTAGAATATCTGACTTCTATTTAGCTGAAACAAAACTGAATAAAAAATTTAATAACTAACCTATTAGCTACTTTCTGTGTGGGAACGAAGCATTCCTAGCACCGTGGCCTATTGTATACTTTCCAGATTGTGGCCTTGGCCACTTAAGCTAGAGACAAGATAACTGTTGTGCTTAAATTATAAAGTTAGTTTGCAAATAGTTGTTATCACTTCAGAAAAAAGTAGTTACAGAAAACAGTGAAAATAATAGTACCTACATGTATACATGTAATAGTTGGGAATACAGAAATTTCCTTCATCATAAAAGATACTTTAGCACTTTCCAAGCCAGTCCACAATGAGGACAATGCTATCTTTTAAATCCTGTCCCTGTTGTTATTGCACATGACATACTACATTGTACTGTACAGTGTGTGGTGATGAGAAATTCCCTGCTTATTTAATTGTGATCCTTCAATGAATTTGAAAGGGAGCACTTTATTTCCATTTCTTTAATTTACTAGTTCTTTAGCTGATGATTTTATTAACTCTTGTATTTGAGAACTGATGCTTAACAAAAAAAGGAGAAGAAAAAAAGGCCCTTGGCAGTATTGTGAAGGCCTGGAACTGAATAATGCACTTTAATAATGAGGAATAGAGCTATGGCTTTTGCTGATGGCTGTGACCGGCTCTGTGACCTGATTATGTCGCAGAGTGTCAGCAGCTGAGACACTACAAAAGGGAGCGCATCCCATCAAATCTATCTCCATTGTAATCACTCGCACTGCTGAGAGGCTTGTTAGGAGCAGGGAATCCATCAGGCCTCATTAGCACCGTTTACCATCAAGAAGCATAAAGAGCAAACGTGTACCCTCTAATCAGAATAATGAGAACCAAAGTACTCCTATTATCTAATTGGATCAACAATGCCTCTCTCCCTATTTAGTTTCCTGAGCTACTTGTGGACTACAACCCTCAAAAATTAGTTATTTTTTGTTAATTGTCAGGGTGGAGCTGTGCTCAAGGTTTTTCTTATACAGAAGGTTTTCACATCTTAAGAGCAAGGCACGGGCACAATGAAGGCCAAGTTCTTTCAGGGGCATTCTTAGATTATACTGATGCAATCCCAGTTAATTCACCTAATACTTAGATTTTTCTATTAATCTATCAGGAAATAAACTTTATTGCACCCGCAGTTAAAATGTATTTAATCCTGTTGAAGTCAAGAAACTTATATGAATGCAACTGATGACAATTAAGAAACCAGATGCAACAACCTTGCTCTCATATTTCTGTGGCTCTTTTCCTAAAAAATATTACAAAACCAACCAAAGTACACATTTCATATACTTTATAGATATATAAAACCCATGCAAAACTTCTGCTATTTTCTTTCATTTGTAAAACCATTATGAAAAAAAGACATATTAGGTTATTAAATCTCTGAAGAATTCAAGTGCAGCAATGGCACTTGAATCCTGCTATAAGGGCGGGCTGAAGCTGAGCAGGTAGACAGTTTCTCTTGGAAATCAGTGTATCTACTGACAGGGTGCAGCCTGGCAAACCTACTAACCCGGCCTTTAAATTTAAGATATGAAAGCCCAGTCCTGCAAATGCTTTCTGGAAAGTGCTGAGGGCAAATAGAATGTAAGCAGTGTTACATGGGCCAATAGCTCTTCATAATATGCCTCTGAAATGAAAATTTGATTTAGAGTCCTCTACCGGCACTATATCAAATTAATCAGGTGATCTAATCATATTATTTCAATGGATTAGATCTCTTGGTTACTTGGGAAGCTCTGGTATTACAGTTCATATTACCATCCAAAGCAAAAGAGGAAAAATAAATTAACATACTATAACTGTGAATTCAATAATTAAATTAATAACAAATATGTTATATAAATTATTGTTAACATATAGAATTTTGTTACTGTAATTGTAAGAACTTCTTGACTGTTGGGAATTAAGGCCATGCCATATGTCATTTAAAAGATCATTTCCCTAAATTTGGCATAGGATCTTGCTTTTGGCCTATAGCTTAATGTCTCCAGGGATTACTGATCACCATATATTTAGCCAGACAGATGGACTTTTACAAGCCTTGAATTTCTGTAACAGAAGCAGCATGTAATTACAAAGAATACACATAGAAACATTCTAGTAAATCATCCAGCTTCATATTTTCAGGAGTGAATTTTGGGTGTCACACTTGTGATTCTTCGAAAGGGTCAATTGTTAAAGGACAGATTCTTAACATATGATGCAAATCTGGCTCTTTAATGACTCCAAGGAGATTATTCAGTAATGGAGTGTTCCAAATTACTATTCAGTTAAGCTTCCAAATTTGAAGAAACCCTTTCAGTTCTTAAGTCCTATAATTTTATTAATTTTAAGGAATGTAATTTAATTTATGGAATGTAGTTTAATTATACTTTATAGTCCTGTTTTAAGACAGATAGCCTGAGAATTGGGCTCTAAGTAATATGAGTTTATGCTGAATATTATAAAAATGGATGTTATATTACACACTATTATCAATGTCTACCTATATTACGGCAAGGTCTGAAGTACTGATTATAAACCAAGGAATATTGTAAAAAGAAGTAACAAAAAGAAAACCTTTACTTAAAAGAACTAAACAAACAATTAGATGCTGTAATTTTATCCAGGCATATAGAAGATTCTTCCTTTCTCTTCCCTTTCTCTGCAACCTGTGGAATTATTGGACTTTACATTATGTCTGGAATAAACAAGACTTAGCCTGAGGGAATCAATAGTTTCGTTCAGTGATATCTTCACAGTAGTATTTTTTTTAAACATAGGCCACACATTGCCTATGTTTTCTGTGGAGAACGTGTAAAGGAAAAGCTATAAAAAAACTAGTCTGTGTTTTTATCTTCAGCTCTTACAATGAACATCTTTGGTGTCAAGTGCCTCATGTGAGTGGCGACTGGGAACCATTTCTAGAGCACAGACAGAAACAAGCAGGCTTCTATGTTGGAGCTGATCTAACTGTGAGTTATGGGTATTATAACCAACTTTTATTCCAAACCAATACCCCATCCCTCCAGAAATCTTAATAGGCTTTTGAGAGCCTCCATTTAAAGCTGGCTGCATAAAATGATCCTTTGATG
Organism: Corapipo altera; assembly: GCF_003945725.1. NCBI lineage: Eukaryota > Metazoa > Chordata > Aves > Passeriformes > Pipridae > Corapipo > Corapipo altera. Next base: position 5,563,402 of record NW_020884917.1, read on the forward strand.
AAAAGGGATTGAAACAAGGGTTAAAGTAGACATTGAAAGGTTATTGTAGAGGGCACATTGTTCATACAATCCTCCTTTAATATGTGTGGTGTGCACCTGCGATAAGATGATTCATTAGATAAGGCCTCACTTTGACAAGCTCCATCGTTCAACCCTCGGGGTAGTGATGGAACAATTCTGCACCCACCCAGTAAATATAAAAAGGTCAGCATTTTTTTTTTCCTGGGACTTGGATGGTGATAGTGAAGCTCAGGAAGCATCTTTGTTTATGTGCTATGTTAAAAAAAAGGGGGGGTTTCCTATAAATTGTTGAGTTTTATTTTTTAATGGGCCAAAATAAAAAACATCACTGCTGTTCCAATTAACTGACACGGTGACAGAAATTATCAGGAAAAAAGCTGCTCTTAATTTTTTTCTCCCCACTAGTAAACAGTAAGAGTAGAAACTAAACTTTAGATTCACATATCATCCAAGTTGCATAATTTCAATAAATATTTTCCAGGGCCTAACATCCACATAAACACTGTGGATATCACTGTATGCCCAATTTGTAGCATTTAGAATAATGACATTCAAATTACTCAGTTACCAGGTACAGTCATAAGTTATATTGACAGATTTGTTGCAGTGAAACAAGTAATTGTGTTAATTTTAGTCCTAGTAAATGCCATAAAGAGTGACAGTGGTCACAATCTGTAAGCCACTTAAGCATGCTGCATCAAAGCAATTATTTATATATATATGGATTCAGACGCATATCTTTCTGCATCATACTAAGACTGAAATTGAAATACTTTGAACAAATAAACAGTTCCAAAATACAGATAATGCACGATCTCTGTCTTAGATGCACTAACACTTCAACATCATTAAATTTTCCTGTTTGCAAAATTTTCTTTAAACCAAGAAACTCTCCCAAATTTGCATTTACAGGCTGGCAGATTCATTACAAATTGCTTAACATAAGATAATAAGCAAATGAGAAAGCCAGCTAAATCCATCCCAATACTTCATTACAATTTGTGTTCCTTTACTTAAAACATTTAATACCTTTTTAGAAATGAAGTAATACAGAAATGATACAGAAATGCAAAAAAGTGTAGCACAGTACCACTTTGATACAGTTGTCTGTTATTAGGCATATATAAGTGGAAGAAGGCCGCTGGTATGTTTGCTAAGAATCAGAGGATTGCTGGACTTTTAAAATACCACAGTATTGCACTATTGTGATCTTTTCAAAGGCTTGAATTGAAATGAAACAAACCCTAAGCCTTTTCTAGCTTGAAAACACCTTCTAACAGTTCCTAACTTCCTTCCAGTTCTCAGACTTTCCATTTCTTACCTTGTCTGGCAAATCAATATTTATTTTTCTTCAATATGTGCACTTTTAAATTGCTGTCATACGACGGAACTCGTTTTTGTCCCAAGATCAGCCTGCCATCAGAATTCACTGTTTGCTCCATCTTCCACTCACCTGTCCTTGTGCATTAGTGACGAGTTGACCTGTGACCCCCTGAAGACTGGAGAGGGCATTGCCAAAGGCCTGGGAGCTTGCTATTGAGCCCATGGCTGCTGCTGCTGCAGCGGCTGCTGCTTGACTTGCTAGTGGATTATTAACCAGCTGAAAAAAAAAAAAAATCATGATAAAACCCACAATAAACAAAGAAACAAGAGTGCTAACTGGATAACATAAGAGGGGTTGCACAATCACTTTTATGTTATTTTAATGTTTTTTTCCCACTTAAATGTGCATAAAAACCTGTCGTCTCCGAGAGCTTGTGTAGTTCTGAGAGGATCTTATTTCTGGGGCTTTGACAATAAATAGTTTTCATAAAAGCAGAGAAAATTCCATGTTAATGTTGAAGAATAAAATTCTCTTTTTGAACCCAAATGCTCTTTTTCTTTTTTTTTTTTAAATTAAGTTATACTTGATGTGTTTCTTTAGGTTCAATGTGCTAATGCCACAGGTGTAGCAGCCTAATAATGATGTAAACAGCAATCAGTGAAAAATTAGCATTTGATTTGAGTGGGAGTGGAATATTTACTTGGGCATATTCAGAACAGAGACTATTTTACTAATAACCCCAGAAACAAGAAAAACCTGCAAATCCTTTTAATTTTTTTCATTAAAGAATTGGTCTCAACAGCTAGATACATCACAGTAGAAAACTCAACCTTATGACTAAGTTCAGTAGAAATCAACAAAAAATTCAAAATTCATTTGCAAAATACAACACTAAGCAACTTACTGCTTTTCAACTGTGAATGATGAATAGGACCCATAAATTTTCAGGAAATAAGTTGTACTTCCTGCTTTAGACAATTCTACTTGTGTGCTCCATAGAAAGCATAGAGCACAGTCATGGCTTTCACCTTAGGAGACTATTGGAATCCCATAGGAGGGAACACCCCTATCAACATTTGTGTTTATCAAACATACAAAATGTGTGTTCTTCTGCCAGAAACAAAATATCCTCTGGGATATGGCTTCTCTACTGGATTATTGTGAAGTTTCTATTTTCTTATCCTCTTCTGAGAATGGACAAAGTTTGAACCAAGCATAGAGGGATGACAGTAAAAAAATAAAAATGTTAGGAACCATCATCACTAGGACAGATGTCTTGAGAATAATCAAACTAACTGAGTTCAAGAGCCTGAAAATACATTTTAGAGTGCATTTGCCTCCTAAGAGTCACAGCACTATAGTAGAACTTGCAAAATGCACATTAGCAAGATACAGCACCTAGAAATTTGAAGGAGAAAACTAGTGATGTTTTTTCCTAAACTGAGGTGAAAATGCTGGAGCTCACTCAGGAAAGCTTAAGGTTCGAGGTGAAATGAGTAGTAGTTTTAAGCCCTTAGATGATGAGTAAATTATCAATCCTATAGAATCAGAGAGTCACAGATACCAATAAGGGATGTACTTCACAGACAGGCTCCCCTTCAAAATAGGTTATAAAAAATTAATCAGTGATTAGTAGATGTTTTAAGCATGTTACAGATATGAGTAGTGTGTATGTTATAGATGTTTAGAAGCTCATCAATAGAATATGTCAGATATGGTTATAATCTATGCTTATAAGAAACCCACTTGTCTGTTGGACATTGCAAGATCTACAATTGATTGGTCATACATTAAAACATCTATTAATCATTCATTAGCCCTTCATAAAGTATTTATAAATGGAATCTTGATATAAAGTGTTGCTTAAAGGGGTGCCTTGAGCACGTCCAATCCCTCTAGAAATTGTAAAGTAAATAACTAAATAAAGATTAGTAGCACTGCCAGACAGAAAAGATGACATCATTTGGAGGAAATATTTTGATTTGGAAAAAATTGTTATATGAATCTTTAAAAGCAGTCTGCAGCATCCCATGGCAAGAAAATCAAGCAGAAATAAAATCCAAAGGTGGAAAACTGCAATGAGTGCTTGATTAGCAGTCCTGATGAGCTGTGAAGAGAGCAGAGACCAGCACAATGACCAAGGCAAAGCTCAGTCCCTGGATGCAGACATCAAGCAAGACCACTGACTGCCCAAGGTGTGAGCCCAAACATAGCTGCACCCACTCCTCAGGGATTTGGGTGGTGGTGCCTGAGCACAGCAGTGTAATGTCAGATATCAATATAGATAAACTTGCAGGTTTTCTGCTCAAAACAATGACATTTCTTTATTGTGCAGATCAGGAGCTGGTAAACTCTAACTTTTTCCACAACACTTCACGGGCAGTACTGGGCCTTGAAGTAATTCCCTTATAGCTGTAAATACTTGGAGAAGAAAGGGTCAGCAGCAAAAGTGTAAGACTCAGAAAAGGCCTTCTACAATCTTGTTAATAACCCACAAATTATTGCACCTCTGATCCTACAGTATCTGACTGCAGGTATAAATGATAATCTTTGGACAGTTACCTGACAAACAACACTGGCTGCTATATTCAGGGCTTCAGTGGCATATGGGAACAACCATCCACAGCTGGGAACAACCATCCACAGCTGGGAACTACTTGAGGAACATAAATAAGCTTGTGAAGCTGGAAACTACAAAGGGTTAAAACCTTCTAAAAATCAGACTATCATCTTCTAGAATCTCTTTTCCATTTTTCTTGCTCCAGTTTTCAAAAAATGTACATTTTCAAATACAACAATAAAATTAATTTACAACAAACCCTGGAGACACTCAGAATTGCTTTTAGTTGCATCACAGAGATAAGCTACTTATTAAAAATGATGGCAGAGGCTGTGATATGCATAGGTACCCTGCATAGTACCATGTTCCAGGAAAAAGCACTGTGAATGAGCCAACTCACAGGGAAAGAGACTTCCAAGTGCATATAAAACCATCCCTATCTATGCATAAGTCTGATTAATAAATAGAACATGTATTTTTCTTTGACTGCTTTGGGAAGCTGTTGACTGCAAGTTATGCTCTGTTAAACTGACCCCTTTTACATTGTATGAAAACTGGAGACGGAGAAACATCTCATTTCATTATGCCTGGACACCAAGGTAACACATAGAATCTTCTTTTTGTTTTAAAAATAAAATCTCTGACTTGAGAGGTTTATACTATTTCTCAGTGCAGGCTGGATCCCTAAGAATATTTATTAGATATATATTATGAAAAATCCCACAAAGGCTCTACCCATTTTGTTTCTGTGTTTAAATAATGATTTAGTTTGGAAGGCTGAAACATTTCAAGCTGTCAATTCCATTGCCCAAATTTCTGCTCCCACTCAAAACAGCAGCCATAACTGTAGGTAATAGCGATCTTAGTTTAGGCAGGCCAGCTCTCTTAAGGATGCCTCCACTAATGACATGATTATATGAGGAAGCAAACTTCATCCAAAAGAATCTTCTAATAACTGAGCAGGTTTAGTGTTTAATACACTTTTCTGAATTCCCAAAGCTGAACTTTAAAAGTAAAGCATATGAAAATTGTTCTGCAGTAACTCAATGGAAGCAGAAGACATTCCAGAGCAGGAAATAAAACTCACACAAAACAAAACTGACCTGGGAAATGATGGGGGATGAAAGAGGCACTGCTTACAAGATCCTAAAACTGTACCAGGTGACGTGAGTGTTTCCATGGTTAAGAGATTGTCTTAAAAAATAATTTCAAGGAAAGTGTGATAGACTCAATGCTGCAAGCAGCTTTCTTGGAGGCACAAATACTTTCGCTTTTGTAAGAATACCATCTTCCTCTTTGTCTCCAAAGCTAACTTATTATTTTATTGAACTTGCTGTGAGAAACTGATTTCCAGACCAGAGGAGACAAAGTTCAGTAGGATATGCCTTTTACAGAGAAAAGTAAAATTACTGTGTAGGTTATCAAATCTGATCTTGTGTTCAACAGTACATGAATGCTTGATCAAAGAGCCAGCTTTACTTGTTACGATAATGCTCATTCTACAAATATACAGAAAAAACCAAACAGTTTTACTGATGAAAAGCCAAGACATTTCAGGATGCCAGAGCATCATATGAAAAAATGGGCCTATAACCTGAAAGGTAAAGTCACTTGAGACAGTGCCAGGATATAGATCTTGTGCGTTTTCTAAAGGACTTGTAGAGCAGTGAAGACACACCATCTGAATGCAGCAATGGAGAATGAAAGGACATATTGTGAAGTAACATCAAGCATAACTTCATTTTACAAAACAGTACTGGTGTTTTTCAGGGAGAATGTTTAAAAAATCACATTTCTGGATATCTTCTAGAGATTAGGTTAGTGCAGAAAAGTAGTATATTTGGTTAGGGACCAAGAGATCCTCAGTCTTTTATGTTTTCTGACTATCCTTTCTGTAGAAAGCATCACACTACTAGGTAAGCTACTAAGATTGTTTGCTTAAACCAACGCTTTTCAAGGGAAAACAGAAATATCTCTAAAAGTTAAGAAGAATTCAACAATGGCTCACAGCAGAAACACATGACATTTTTCTTTTCTATCCCTAATAAGTGAAAATTGATTACAGAAATGGAATTTTTTATCAGCATGGCATTTACTTTTGTAGGAATTTTTAACCAAGAATCTATGAATTTTATCAGTGTTTAAATTATGAGAGAATTACACATTAAAATATAGTTGAGTTTGTTCCCATTTTTTCTCATTGGCTCTTGAGACAGATTCTGTGTAGTAGTCACCTGGCCTTAAGGAAGAAAGACTGTTTCAAACTGAGCACAGGCTCCTGAGGATATTCTGATACCTTCTTTTTTACTGTGATCAACATTATCATCTGAAGTGGGTGTAGATGGAAAGGTTTTGGTACTGGGAGAGCTGCAGAGTAGGAGAATAAAAAGCCCAGAGTGAACATGACAAAGGAAACACCAAGGTCAAAGAAAGGAGAATGAGGAGGAGGTGCTCCACAGCACAGAAGATACCCCCACTGCAGCCCTCAAAGGACAAATGGATATTTCCTGATGAGAATTGTGATCTGTGGAGATCCCATGCAGAAGCAGGGGAAAAACATGAAGAGAAAGGAGAAGGAGGGGGGAACTATTGTTAACTGACCACAGCTCCTCATGTCCCCTGCACCACTGCGGGCGAGTAGAGGAGTCAGGAGCGAAGCAGTAAAGTTAAATCTGGGAGAGTGTGGAAAAAAATTGTTTTAATATTTGTCTTAGTTTCTCACTAACTGAATCTATTTTAATTGTCAATAAATTAAAGCTAATTATCCCCAAGTTGAGTCTCTTTTGCCCACAACACTGATTGGTAAGCCATCAGTCTTGACCCATGAGCTTTCTTATCCTATTTTCTCTGCTGTCCTACTGAGGCAGTGTCTGACTGGCTGGGTAGACATTTCGCTGTGGGCCAAAGCTAAGCCACCACACCAATGCATTATAGTAGTGTAAACTGTGTCTAGCAACAACAATACTCAAGGGTTTTCAATACCTTGATGACAGAGAAGCAAAGCATTCCCGCTTAGATACACATATGCTTGGTTTCTAAACATGAATGAATTGAGGTAGAAGGTGCAGTTTCACTGGAAGTCCAGAGTAACTATTGTGGCAAATTCTTTACACAGTATTAGTGCTTATATTCTTAATTGTTTTCAATTTGCGTGCATACCTTGTACTAGCTGATACCTCCCTGAACCTACATTAAATCTCACAGTCCCTGAAGGAATTTTAAAAAAGGCACTAGAAAGACTACTTCGACTTAATCCCATGAAATCACCTAGATATCACAGCAATAAGTACCAAATAAATATTTGTAATAATCAGTAAGAAGACCACCACTTAGCATTTATATAGAATTTTGCAGACAAATTTTTCAATTCTGGGAGCCTGAGCTCTGTCAATTTAATTTATTTTTAGGGTCTTAAGTAAAAATAAGTCAAATTTTCAAAAACCCTGTGAACATGCAGATCCCAAGAAAACCAAGAGTGAATACATAGGTAACATAAAACAAAAGAAGTTTATTTCATCCAAAGACATGCTATGAGCAAACATTTTGGAAACCCTGTATATGTTACTTATCAGTTAGATTTTTTTTTTTTTTTATGTTGACCTTCTCCTCCCTCCTTTTTTGTATATGTAATAGGATAATTACAACATTTAGCTTTTATAAATGAACATCAGGGTAAAATGTCTAATAAAATGGCTGTCATTGGGCCTAATCATGCATAACTCTTTGAAAACATGCCCAGCAGGCAAATCCTAAATTATAAAAAAATTAAATCTGTCAACACTTGGTTTTCTACACTGCTGTGATATGATCAACCTACAAACTATACAATGTAATTATATATCCAGAGCCATTTAACAATGTCTGGTTATTTCAAAACTGCACAGGTCTATATTTGAAAATGGTTGTAGATAGACTTCCAAATAGGCTGCTTAGACAGACATTTTAGTATATGCACATACATCAGAAATTTATGTGCAGAATACCATGTAGAGACAAGGGTATTGGAATATCCAAAAGCACCACTTAAAATATCTGGTTCTGACAGATACTTAGTCTGCTCATTATATACATTTATTGTGGTTGAGCTATTTGCTGTCTAAATCTATGCTGAATTTTCTATCAGAAATAAGTACTAATAGTGGTATCACTGATGCGACATGACTTGATTCAATGCAAAGTGACACGACCTGAGGTGATTGGAAATACACAGTGCTCATGTAAGCCTTGATATGACATGGATAGAGGAGGTTGCACAAAATTTCTCACAATATCTTTGTAAACAAGGTGCTGCTGGTCAGATTAGAACCAGTCTGAAAAACTACAATAACAATTTACAAAATAAAAATAATAGCACCATTGCAAAGCAGATAAAGAGCAGATATCATTCCCAGGTCCCTTGGACCAAACTACTGGAGACATGAAAAATGAAGAACATATTAGGGCACAGGCAAAGAGCGAGTGGAAACCACCCTAACCATTTCATTCCTGCTCTATTAGTGACAGATAGAAAAGAGAGGAAAGGAAACTAGAAGAAAGGGATCCTTCTTGGGTCTAATCCTACAAGATAAACTAAATTGAAGTTGTCAGCATCTCTGAGGCTGAGTCTTACATGTTTACCAAAACGAAGTGTGAATATTTTTAAATATATCTAATACAATTAATATAAATAATCAGAAAATGTAGCTGACTGACTCCTTTAGCAGCAGGTCAGTACATACAGACTGCCCACAAACTCTTGTCCTGTGGGTTCCCGGCTGTCCACATTTATAACTTACAATTCTGAAATGTTCCAGATCCACTTAAGCTGACACACACTGAACCAGATTTTAGTTCAACAGAGGCATCTAATTTTTGTCTGATTAGTTACTTTTATATTTATGTAGACTTTAAAATATCTATTTTCATACATGACACAAATATACTGTAAACAAATATCTGACTTCATGAAATTTTGTATCTCTAATAATCATAAATTGTATTGGTATTCATAAAAAAAGGAAAGAGTACCGAAAAAATTATCCGAATTCTCTAATTTTTTTAAGTTGTTCCCCTGTGTGGCAAAAATGAAAGCAAAGAGCATCTTCTAAACTTTCTGAAAGGGGCTGCAACTCAGCTCATTTCACGTTGATTAGTTCCTTGGTTCCTGTGTTTGTCTATTTTAGAATGATTTATCCAGCTTCTGAAAGATACTTTTCCCACAAGAAAAATGGTTACTTCAGGGCTCCCTTGCTGCTAAAAGAATGAACTCTTATCAAAAGGAAATTGCCATCTGTCTTCCCGGATAAAAGCCCAGCACTTGGGTCTCAGTGATCTAGCCTCTGTAGAAAGTGTGTCAACTGTGAGACACATCAAATTAATCTCCTTAATCTAAAACGTTTATTTGCCTTTAATTTGAATCTGTGAATATCATGTGCACATGTAAATATGACTATTTGCATATACAAATGTTAAAAATGCAATGTGAGGTCACACCATGTTAATATGACACTTCATATTGAGTATTTGAGAAAATATTTCTGGAAGTCTTGTTTTACAGTACAATATGCAATCTTAGTATACATGCCTGGAACCATTTATTCAAATGTTCCTATTAAAAATCGAACTTTTAGGTGCAGAGCTTCTCTTTTGCCTTTTGAAGAATAAATCTTACTTAATACTTAGGGACACATTGCTAACTGAGAACATATATAAGGCTTCTTGAAAAATTCTAGGTCAGCTGCTCTGCGAAGATCCTCATTTTTGAAACTGGAAATACATCTGAATACTTATTTGATTTGTGATGCAATAGCATCACCAAATAGTTTTGTTTTCATGTAAGCTAAGTGCTTACATTGAAGTCTCATTGAGGTGAATGAACAAGAGATTAGTGAAAAAGATCAGATCTAAAACTGGAATTAGATAGAATATTTTTCTTTTCACTGGTCTTAGCTCCAAATTGGACCTGATCTGATGCAAAGTTGAAGAATAATGCAGATGGCTCCTGAATACAGTGGAAAGATTGCTGTCAAAGCTACAGGTCAGTCCAAAGTCCAATTCTGGCTCTGAATACAGGTATCAAGGAAGCTGGAAGCATTTAATTCTCTGTGGTTACATCAGTTCACCCCAGAGTCAAAATGACATATAAACCCTAATTGATACCATGTGTTTGAGAAGTTCTCACTCTATTTTCCAGGTTTTGTGGAGAACACATGAGATATCAAACCAGTTGAGAAACTGATTTTTAATTAGACATTTGAGTTTTGATGAAATCTCAGTATATAAAGTGAGATTTGAGAAGTGTGAATAAGGTTGAAGGAAACATTTAGTTTGAAAACCTTGAAGTCAAAGCCACGTTTCCAATAAAAGAGATATAAGAAGTGAGTGATATCCACAGAAACAAGTAAGCTGAGTCAAAGTCTATGAAAGGGAAGAAAGTATGCAAAAAAGGATGTTGGGGGTCCCTAAGCAGGATACTTTTAACATTTTTCTTGGGGCACTATTTTATTACTTCAGAACAGCTCCAAGCGTGCAGTGGTGGAATGTGAATGTGACTTTGTTCAACTGTTTTCTGTCTGTGTGTCAGTGGCAAGGTTACTGCTGCTACTCTTTTTCTAAAGAGAGAGCAGTGAAAGCCTATGAGTCTCTGCACCAGCACTATGTGAGCATATTGCCTCTCAGATGGTAGCAACCCTCTGTCACATTCATCTTTGGATGGCTTACTTTGATTGTAAACATACAGGAAAACACTAGCTAACACAAGACTGACTACAGCACTTTAAAGCCACTGTTTATACATACATACACCCACTGTTGTCATTTTTCACCAACAGTCCTGCTCTGTAGATAAAGGTACATATAAACTGGTAACAATTGTGTATTTAACATGCCAAAAATTGTGGCCTCAATGCAGCTCTTACAGAAGAGGAAAGGTAGAAGGGCTAATATGAAACCACATATATAACATTTCCGCAGAGAACTCTGTCTTCTCCCAGACACTTCCATCTCATTTGGTGTCAGCAAGAAACCTGCTCCCAAAATGAGCTGTGAGTCCTGCCCCAGAAGCAGCACTACCAGATACCTGCAGTGTGGGGCGGGGCTGCACTCAGCATCAACTGAGTGATTTGATTTTGTTAATGTTCTTCCAAGATGTATACAGAACATTTTAAATTTCCTGATTTCCTTGAAAGTATTTTTTAATATTTTTTTCTTTTTTTTGATTTGTTTTTTTTCTGTTTCGTAATCCATGTCCCACCTTTCCTGTGACTCCTCCCTGAGTTTTTCTTTTTTGGGATGGGTATAATTTTTTTTCCTGTGAGAGACATTTCTTCTGCTTTCACCTATTTGACTCCTTTCCTCTGATCCCTTATCTCCCCTCTCAGCCACTTGGCTCATGTCACTCTGAATCCGATCACGATAGGTTTCCATATGGGAGTTCACACAGAGCTGCAAAGGCAGTAAATCTACTGTCTGTAATGCTGCCATATTAATTCCTAATCAATTTCAAAGCTGTATTTGAAACTCATATATTTCACTTCAGCAAAATCAAAATAATGTCAAGTTGCCAACAGCAAATGAAACTTGAAAATATAATTAAAAACATATAGGCTAGGAATGTATTGTTTCTGAGGTCTTTGCAATTGTCACTGTGCTAGGCACTATAAATTGATGGCAAGAGGGTATATGAAACTGAGATCCTCTTATAACAAAAGCATAGCTCCATATTGCTTCAGGTAACAGAAAAACTCTCAGCTGAATGTGAGTGATGACTGCAAGAATAAACTGTATAATTTCTTTCTTTTTTTGCTGCAAGGATCAATTCCAAATTTGCTAAAATCTGATGCTGAAATCCTGCAAAGACTGCTTAGTTACCTTGCATGCAATCCTAATGCATATGGATAAATTTGAGAGTTTGTGTAGTGTGTTCTTGTGACTGTGATTTTTCCATTTCAGAGATAAAGATGCAGTGTGATCTTATACTGACCATTACACGTCATTACAGAAGATCATATGCAAATGTTAATTTCTTCTTATGATGATATTACTGTATTTTAAACAAAAGACATGGCAAAGTCTAGCTCCTCTCATCCTCCTCTTTTTTTTTTCACATGGAGGCAGAATGTCACAAATAATGCCTAGGTTATTACTCTATATCTGCTACTGACTGAATGCATAGCCTGAGGAAAGTCTAATTACCGTTTACAATAAATAATTTCCTCCATATTTATTGTCAATGGAAATCTACTCATAGACATTTAGCCAAGGAATTCTGCTAGACGAGCAAAAATATGTACTATCTTTCAACAGCAGCTCAGCTTACAACCTGAATGTCTGTAGCTTTTTCATTAAATTCATTATTGCTTTATTGTGCCTAGACTCTTGTTCTTCCATAAGGCAATGTCAATAGACAGACAGATGAATTTCTTCATGTTCTAAGTATTTTCTACTTTTATCTGTTGACCAGATTCACAAAATATTTATGGACCCTGGAGCAATTTTTGCGCTTTACAAAACAAGGGAATTTTTTTTTTTTGGTGCTAAAACCAACAAGTTCCAAGTTCTTTGTCTGATTCTGATTTCTCTCCACAAGAATATAAATGTGATCTAATTTTAATGAGGTCAGCAGAGTTGCAATTTGTTAAAACAGAGAAACTACTGTTCAGAATCAATCCCTTCAATTTCTTATAGGCTTCAAATCTGCAATAAGGAGGAAGAAGAAGGAATGATTCTGTCATTTGAAATACTAAAATTAGCTAATTGCTCTGATATTTTATTTAAATCAATTAGTCTCACCAAAGGCCAGTGGTTTTTTTACTATGTTTGGATTTCTTTTTTTACATTTATACCTCTGTAAAGTAGAGAAGCTACTCATTGAAGTCAGAAGAAAAACATTTACACCTACAGCTGTGAAACTAATGGATTTTTCTGTTTGCAGACTGAAAAATTTCCCTGAAACACCTTACCCCCTTAAGAAAAAACCAAAAAACCCCAAACAATAACAAAACATGGTTCGAGGAGACCTGGAGTGGAAAAAAATTGGAAAAAAAAAAATTTTAGGTCACCCAAAACATTTAGTTCAGACTAAAATGGTTTCTTGAAAGGAAATGTAAAATGTATCACCCTTTTATAAATTGAGTGGAAATACTTGACTTCAAAAAATCATTCTTACATACCTTTTCTTAATCTCATCCATTTTTGTTGGGAGGAACATGTCTATTAACCTAACTATTTGTCCTAAATATACCTTTGGAAAGGGCAAAGTATGCAGACCTCTTTGCTGGTACTCATCAGTGCTACTGGCAATTGTGTCACTAAAAGGGCCAAGGGTCACAAATATTTTTGCAGGCAACCTAGTCAGACAATGTTGCTGTTCTAAGGTACCTCCAACATGTCAGAAACTGTGATGAGCCCAGCCCAAGTGCAGTTAAGGAAGGACTCTTTCACTATGCCTATCACATTCTTAATACTTTTACGTGCAATAAAATCCTACTTCTGAAATATGAGGTATGTGCTGTTTGCTTTCCAAACGTAAAGCTGAATATATCCCCTTGAAAAAGAAATTTCACAGAGGGCACTCACATGTTAGAACCATGCCAGGAGAAGAAAGATGAGGAGAAAAGGAATGACCTAGTTCTAGGTATGGATTAACTGAACACATAATGAGCATGCAGTTATTCTGTGTTGAATTGTGTCATCTTTCAACAATGGCAACCAGCAGGCAGGTAACAATCCTCCTAGATTCACCTCAAAGAGACAGATAAGGACCCTGACCTGCAGAAGACCTGGTGATCATCAGCCAGCTAGAAGAGACAAACAAGATCAACAGTCTAAACTAAACCAGAAATTGTTACCTTTGCATCGGTTGAGGAACCAGTGTTTTGGCTGTAGCTGCAAGAAAGCAATCTGAGTGTGTTGAAGGAGAAATTCCTTCCTTACTCCTGAAGACCGTAAACCTGCTGAGCATTGCAGGTTGCTAAGATATCTGAACCAAGATCTTCAGGGTGTGAGGGACAAGGGTCCATTTGTTAAGTTCCTCAAGGTTTTTCTGGCATTTCCACTGGTAAATTACACACTAAAGGATATCAGAAGGCTTCTTTTCCCCACTGGTCTTACAAAGACCTAAATTAATATAGATTTACCTGATATTCTGCTAGAACTCCAAAATATTTCCTTTGATTTCAATAAAATTGCACTACTTATTTAAAGCAATGTCCATGAAATGAGATCTCTCTCTTTGTTCCTAATATTCATCCAAAAGTAACGTGCCTCTTAAGAGCCATCAGTGCAATAGGTGGAGTCTCACAGAGGTCAGCGTAATTGCACCAGTTTAGACCAAGGCAGAATTTAGTGCATTGATGCTGGCTTGTGAAAAATAAATAAGAAACTTGATGGATATTAAAACCAGTGTTAAAACAGGGTGTTTTATACAGTAATTATAAGGTTATTTCTCAGTAATTCAATCTACCAAGGGTGAAAATATATCTTTTATTGCTGCCAATGATGGTAATAATTCTCTCTGCCATCTGTAAAAGCAACAATAGCTTTTCATTGATTTTGCTTAAAAGGAAAGTTCAGGGTTAGAAAATTAGTGTTTCATGTGGAAACAAGAAAAACTTTCCAAAGTATATGTGATGGAAATAGAAATAATTATGTTTGAGGAAGAAGGAAGTCTTATGATTAGGGTCACTGGATAGATATCTAAAAACCTCACACGGGGTCCAATTCTTCCACATATTTTCATTTCTTTAATTTCCTGAGTGAAAAATAAAATAAATAATAAAACTTCCTTTCTTTCACCTTGTTTGTTTGTTTGTTTTCTCATTAGATAATACACATGAAAGTCCATTAAGACTGGTTTACATATTCACATGCACCTAAGGCAAGGTCAGAGCTAAACCAAATTTTCTTATTTCAGGGCAAGTCTGCATACAGATTATATCTTTTTGTTTACAACACAGTATCTAGTGATTTATGTATTTACCTAGTATTTATGTACGTTGGCCATTTTACCCACTGCCATAATATATATATAGGTAATATTAATGGAGGCCAAAAAATTCGTCTGAGGTACAGAAAAGAATGACCATCTAAATCACTAGCAAAGCCGCTCACAAAAGGTCTTTTGCTAAGAAGCATGTAAAGAGTAAAAATAACTGCAAGCTGACTTCATAAATAACTGAATACTGACTTCACCCAAGGAAACAGTAAATCCAGGAGAACATAGCACACGTCTGGATTTGCTGCTTTTTGTAAATTAATTGGTTCAACTTTGTTGGCTCATAGTATCACAGCACCCTGCATAAATGGAAGCCTTGTCTTGGCTCTGAAGTTGCAATCTGACAACATACATTTTATTTAGAAAACACTAATTTTACCATTAATGTTCTACATACTTTTTGTAAGATAAATCAATTCCGCAACTTGCCATTGCAGTCATGGGGAAATCCCTAATGCATCCTAGCATTCCTTCTGATTTTCTGTTTATGCGCACTCTTGTAGTAAGTGTCACATTGTGTTATCTTGTTTTTATTGGTCCTATTTTAAAATGAATTGCAGTAACTCAAATAATAGTTGCTTCAGCTCTAAACCTAACTTTCTATCTTATTAAGCAGAAAAGATGACTCACTTGTATAAATTACCTTCATCATGTAGCTGTTAAAGATAATAAAATCTGGGAAGAAAACTGTATGTCGAACCACAAGAGCTCTACTACAAAGTACTACAGGACCCTTATTTATGATTAGCACTAACTGGTCTCTAGGTTGGTGGACAAAGATGAGTAGCCACGGATACAAGGCCTCATTGACTCATCTGTACAAATAGCAGCTGTGGAAAAGAAGGGTCGATGTTATGGTGGGCAGCACTATGGAGCTCTTCTGCCTCTTGTTTGCCATGATGGGACAGGGCTGGTCTTGCCTTCAGCTGGAGCTGCCCCAGAGGCAACCGTCACTGTAAGTGTCTTGGGCATGGCCTTTGTCCCAGGAAGGATGGCTCTAATTGGCCCAATTTGTTTCTTTTTTGGGAGATGGCTTTGGTAAGGTTTTTTGTGTGACTACTGAGCAGATACTACAATCTGCAATCCTACCCCTCTTCAGGGTATTCTTACTACTTTTGCTTCCTTGCAACTACTTGTTCTTTGCCCAGGAAAAGAAGCTGGAGAGTCAATAGAAATCCTATGCCACTGAATGCTATCCCAAAGAGTAATCTGAGTACAGAATGCCTTTGAATCTTCAAAATAGATTACTTAGTCAGAACCAGAAGTGGAGGTGGTGCCTCACTCAGGGGAACTCCACAGATGATGTTGTAAGGGCAACTCAAGTTTAGAATCTTCTCACACAGCTGAGATTAATGTCTACTGCTTACTGTCTATTCTTTATAAATGCCCTGCATTGGATGTGTAGTAATAAAGGCAGTGGGAAAAATACGCACAATTAAATTATTCTTGGGCTACCGTTTACCTCAAAAAGGAGGTAAAATTTTGGAAAAACCTAATAAAACTGGAGGCCTGGTCTTAACTTATATCAATGTAAGGAATGTAAAAGTCAAACACTAACACTATAAATTCAGGACCTTAAGAATAAAATTAGATGGGTAAATAGTCAAATTACAGTACTACAGAGCAAAAATGCAGCAATAAAAAGGAATACCATGACAATATTGTATGTGGAACGCATTTGGCAAACCTGTACCAAAAATGACCTTGAAATCAAATTACAGAAGACAACAGACATAAAAAGAAAACTGAGAAAAAAAGAATATAAGAAAGAAATATGCAAGAGAAAATGCATGAAATGCGGGATTGATCCATAAACTTTAATGAAAAAATAATAACCTACTATGGAGTACCATCTAATATAGGTGATAGGCTATATCGAAGAAAAAACAAGAAATATGTAACATATACATTTTGAAATGTTCTCATTACTCAAGAAGAACAAAAGTAAAAAAAAAGTATATAGAGATTAATATCACCAAGAATAAAGAAAATTAAAGGTCTTGAATTTTACTTACAGAAGTAAAGCCCTGTTGAGGCAAACAAAATAACTAATTCTAACGTATCAACACAAGAGTGCTGAAACATAAAAAGTGGAATCACAAGAATGATTATTGAAATAATTATTTTAAATCAGACACATGACATACAACACATCATAAAACTGCTAAATTCTAGATTAGGAACAGAAGAGAGGAGACTATAGTTAAATCAAAACACTTATGTATTTCTGTCATCTTTTCTGCATCTCCTGAAGCTTATAGAGCAGTCCTGCTGTGTAGAAGATCTAGGAGAAGAGATGATAGGCATATATAAGACACTGCATGAGAGATGAGCCTTTAATCTACATGGATGATCTTCAAAACACGCAGTCTTTTTGACTAGTGTTCTTTTTAGTTTTACAAAACAGTGTCACAACTATTCTGATATAACTTATATTAGTACAGAAGAATAAGGTTTGCAATAATGCTTCTCTCAAGCTCATACTCTGACAAAAAACTATAAAAATACCCTGTGTGGTAATACAGTTAGCCCACACTGCAACCACACTTTTGTCTTCCTGTCTGTTTGGGGAACACCGCCACCACCTAGTTTCAGGCACCAAAGTTACAAAGTCCTCGTTGTCTCTATAGTTGGTAAAGGGAAATAGATGTTCTTGGGGGTAATTCAGAGCTTACAAGAGAAGACCCTTTTCTGAGCTGTATTCCAGTGGGGACTCTTTTCTCCACTGACTGTGGGGGAAACTGAGCATACATTTCAGTGGCTTGATTGGGTGGCATGTACCAAAGGCACATACCAAAGGCAGCCTGTACCAGGACCAATTGCAAATGGAGTTTTGCTGTTTTCCTATGTTTTGGCCACACTGCACACCAAATCTCACTGGCTGTCTTTGGTTATGTCTATGCATTACTTAGCGATCTAGATTTGAGCAAAGAGCTAAGAAACCTGCATCAAGTGCCTATCGCTGAGTGCTAACTGTACAGGACTATACAGTCTTGCTCCCAAACAACATGTTTAAATCAAATGATCATTAAGTTAAATGACATCATAACTATCTCTGCATCTAAAGCAGAATGATAGATTTAGGATCTTTTTCTTACCTTCAGGAAACCTGTGACCAGTCCCTGAGCATGTATACTGACTTCTTATAATGAAAGCAGCAATGCAGAAATTCTTGTCCAGACCACAAAAACTATGCCAACATGGTAATCCCCTTCTCCTTGCTTTTAATTCACTCTAGTCATCCTGAGTACTTCCAGTAAGGAAGACAGACATCTGCCCCAGCTTCAGTACTGCCACACAGTTCTGTATGACACAGGGCAAGCCCAAGAGCCTTAGGTACAGAAAATATGCTGTTCTGCTTAAATTATACTTCCCTTCAACCACATGCTCATTTCTTATGGATAATAACGGTGCAGTCCCAAAAGTAATCCATGTTATAAGGAAAGTGTTAGTAATTTTACTTCTGTTTTTTTAACAAAAGAGCACATAAATCTCTGACAAAATAATAAAAAATTAATCCTTAGATTATTCCTTAGTGATTGTTCTTTGCTGAGTATACCTGGCTGGTTGTGAATCTCTCTGCTAATTTTGTTTGATATGGAGCTAATTTTCTTTAGATAGTATGAGGCTGTGCTTTGGATTTGTGCTGAAAAAAGTGTTGATAACACAGAGATGTTGCAGTTATTGCTGAGCAGTGCTTTGCACAGCCTCAAGGCCTTTCCTGCTTCTCACACCGCCTCAACAGAGAGTGTTGGGTTGGGGTTGCACAAAAAACTGGAAGGGAACACAGCTGGAACAGCTGTTCCCAACTGACCAAAGGGATATCCCATATGAACCAGACCATGCGGCGTCATATCGTGCAGGAAGAAGGAGGAGGAAGGAGGGATATTCAGAGTGATGGCGTTTGTCTTCCCAAGTCACTGTTATGTGTGATGGAGCCCTGCTTTCCTGGGGATGGCTGAGCACCTACCTGTCCATGGGAAATAGTGAATTAATTCTTTATTTTGCTTTGCTTGGGCTTTTGCTTTACCTATGAAATGACTTTATTTCAACCCACAAGCTTTCTCATCTTTACTCTTTTTTTATTTCCCCCATTCCACTGTGCAGTGTGAGTGAGTGGCTGTGTGGGGCTTAGCTGCTGTCTGGGGTTAAAACACAACAACCTGTTTTCTATAGCTGTTGTACTCTGGAAGGAAACTCACAAAAAGTCTGGACATGCACACATGACCTACCTCCACCTCGCTTTTAAGTTTTACTTATACCTATAAAAAAAAGAAGAAATACTTCATCTCCTAGAAAGAATTTATACCCATTATGGTCATTATTACTAATCATAAGATGATTATTTCTTCTCATCACAAATTTTTTAAGAAGGGTCAATAATCTCTCTATGAGTTCATAAAATGCTCAAAAGCAAAACAGAAAAATTGCTTCATATAAATCAGCCTGACGCAGATCAAATCACATTCCATTTCAGAGAGAATACAAAACAATCCTACACTCTTTTGAATGCTGCTGTAATGTAGACTCCTTTCAAGAATTTTAGAAACTAGCATTTGAACTGTAATAGCCCGTAGAACATTGTAAACAGCTTATTTTAGATACATATCATACCTCTTCTAAAACAGGGTTCATATACTGACCAGCAAGCAAATAGGGTGAACCAACTGAGCAACACTGTGGAAGTCTTTCCTTCTGGTTTCAGCTTTTCTTAGAGGATTAAGATCTGGAAACTCAATTTGTTCTACTATTATATTATCTCTAAAGGGTGGTCTCTTGCTAGTTGGCTCATCATCATGCCAAATCCTAGGACTTTAAAAATACATCTATTTGATATCTATAAGTTATTGGCCAAAAAAGAAGAGAAACAACATCTGTCTGGAATTAATCAGAGAAAACGTGGAGTTTTCTCCCCCATCTTTACTTTCTTACCCCCCCTAAAAAAAAAAAGATTTAAATACTCTATATTATAAGAGGAATTTCCTTTATTGTAGTGTTTTGAAAAATCCATTGATCAAACTGAAAGGTAAAGAAATTGCATTTTTACTTTCTGTAACGTTTTAATACGAGATTCGTCTATTAAGAAACATAGCTTAGGACACTATTTCTCAGAGACTGATCCTTCCGTAGGAACTCAGAAAATCTAGGTCTTAGTTCTGTGCCTGTCAGGCTCCTTGAGTGACCTTGGATGAGCTAGTTAATCTCTTACTACCTCATTTCTCCATCTGCAAAGTGGAGATAATCGTAATTCCATTGTCTTGTGTGTCTGACAATGTCTTTGGGAACAGGAAATGTTACAGACTTTGCTCATACTTCATGCAACCCAGTGGCCTGTGATCTTAGCCTGTCCTTCCAGATCCTTTCCTAACACCCACTCCTACTCCATATCTTTTTTATGAATTTCATCTTTGTTTTGCAGAAGCAGAGGGAGCTGAGAACTGCTCTAGGATGGCAACAGTGAATAGCCAGTCTGACTGCTGATCACTATGATTTGGTTCTGACACTCCAATTGGGTGTGTCATGGAGGGTAGGCAAAATTACTGTGCTAAAATACAGACTGACTAAGGCATAAGAGAAGTCTGGATAAGGAAATATCTTTGAAAAAGAAAGTTTTTAGAACTGTCTTGTCCTTAGTTTTTATATCAGTATTACTTCAAAGCATACTCAGCCAAGTTGGGACAATAATTCATGCTTTGCTTAATAGATTTATTTAGTGTTTTTTTACTTTCAGTGTTGTCTACGTTGGTAAAAAGGAACTACCTGTATATTAAAAATACTACTTTAGGGACAGAATGGAAAAGGCAGCAAATGATAATGCTTCCTAGTCAGCTGGAAGTGGAGTAAATGCTGTCAGATCATTAGAGCTTCAGAAATCTCTAAATGCTACAACAAGTAGAGTGGGAGACTGAGAGCAAACCTGGCTGTTGATGAACAGAGGTGGGTAATGCTACCCCACGTGTTACACTTTGCTTCTTTTCACTGAACCTAAGGATCCTATAATCCCCCATTTCAGCCGAATGGTAGCCTACTGTTTCCTGGACAGACTTTCTTTCCTCTTGCTGCCCAGGTCCAGTTGCTTCATGGTCTTAGACCCTGTGGAAGGAATTCCGTGAAGAACAAAGAGAATAGTGGTATAGCATCTAGGCCCAGCATGAGAGGCCAGAGGGTGGAGGACTGGACCTCCAGCCAGTTTGGGTAAAGGTAGAGGAAATCGGGTTAGAGAAAACGGACTGAGAAGGGGACTATCTTAACAAGAAGGTGAGGGGTAGGTTTTAGCTCTGCAAGAGCATTCTTCTTGGAAATTATGGCAAAGTGAGGTGCAAACTGGCACTATATATTTATGGCATACATTCTTGGGCATGTCTATGCAACACTTGCTTGTTCTGCTTCTGTGCCATTAATTCTGGTTGGAAGTAGGAGGATGAGAAAAACCTTAAAATAATTGGTATGAACATCATTTGCATTTATGAGATCACAGACTAAAGGTTATGCTGAGGTTTCTTGTAGAGCAGAGAACAGTAGTGTCCTGGCTCTCCACAGTTTTCAGCAGCACTCAACTGCTTCCTGCAGGCTAGAGCCAGGAATGAACACGGTTTTCAATATTTATATAATGCTTTTATTTCTCCTATATTTAGATACTGTTTTCATTTTCACTAACTGCTCCTGCAGCCAGTGTTTATAATTTGAATGAATTCCTAATAGCCACAGGGAGTGTGATGACTCGGTGAGGTCTGATAGGATGCAGGATACGATACTCTCCATCCTCAGTGTGGCAGCCTGGTGAGATTAACTTCCACCACTTACCAGTTGCAGACAGAACAGCCACAGCCCCTTTGTGCCATTTGTGTATTTGGGACCCCCCATACAGACTTCTCATTACAGCAGCCCATCCACAAGCTTTTCCAATTTGAAGAAGATGGCCCCAAGCTGACCGTGACATCGATACTTAATGTAACCTCGCAGCTGCGGGCAACTCTCCACACATCTTAGATGCTTTTGTCCCTTTCTTAAAAAGTGTAATTAAATCTCAGCCCACTGCTTTGACACTTGCTGATCAGTTTTCACACATTTCGCCTGTTACATACAGAATTAACAATTTTCCTTCATAATAAACCAGGGAGAGAGATCAGGAGGTTAAACACCTTTCATTCCTACTTTGGTATGTTTTTAATCCAGTAATTTGTCATTGCTACCTAAGTGAGAAAAACAAACACAAAACTGCCAGCTGTGTAATCCAAGTCCCAAAGCACTTGATGTGGAGATACCAATGCTATTTTTAAAGTTGGAGTGTACCTTGTCTTGTGTGCCAAATTTAATACAATGTACATTTTCCTGCTCTAGTCAAACAAGAAATGCTTGAGGGACTGCCTCTCTTACTAAGGGCTACCAGTACCAGACACTGACTTACCAGTCCTGGAACCAGAGTAATGTTTTTGTGTTTCCAGGATCAGATCCAGTCTTACTTTTTGAAAGGCTTCTTAACATCGCCTGGCAGGGAAGGCTCTGAATGTGGTATTATGCCAAGAGCTCTACTTAATTGTGGTATTGTGCCAACAGCTCTACCGTTTCTTACGTGCAGAGTGTTTAAGACAAACTCAAGGAGGAAAACAAGTCACAATTATATAGTTTTAGTTGTGCTATGAAGACAAACTTTCCAAAATTCCCAGTCACTAAGATCAATCTTGTTTATGCTGCTTTCATACTGATGAGTGGGATCTGATTTACACTAATATAATGTGAGAATTAGACTTAGTGTTTGATTGACAAAAATATGACTAATGTCAATTGAAAAAGGAAGATCATGTGTTTGCAATTGTTTTACAATAAATATTGA
The DNA here is from genome assembly GCF_003945725.1 of Corapipo altera. Classification (NCBI taxonomy): domain Eukaryota; kingdom Metazoa; phylum Chordata; class Aves; order Passeriformes; family Pipridae; genus Corapipo; species Corapipo altera. The sequence continues at coordinate 5,586,113 of NW_020884917.1, forward strand.
TATATACTGAATATATTTGAATTAATGTGATGTCTTTTTATGAGATCTTCATGAAAGTTAGGTATAGATGGAAGTATGAATCAAACATCAGCACACGGCAAATAGTGAACAAAGAAGGGCACTGCTAATTATTACAAAAAGAAAAAAGTGTTTGAGGTTATTAATCTATTTCCTGTAACTAATTTAAGCAAAGGCATAATTTGAGTTCTGTTTTATCAACCATTGTTTGTCATTCTGCTTTTCTCTATCATAATAGTCTCTAACCTCATTCTCAAACATTATAACTTTCCTAGGATATAATATATTTTTCCAGTCTTATATGAAGACTGAGAGTTTCCTGAAAAAAAAATTAAATCCAAGTGTGAAGGCAGTCTTGACTCTTTGCTCCTTTCTCCTCCGTGTTCTCCTTTCCTAGAAGGTAAGAGACAGCAGATCTCTCTTGATGCACACAGATTTTGATTTAGTTTATTTCTGTTCATTTAGGGGCAACACGAATCCAGTCTTTCTTATTCATGATAATCAAGTAGAGAGTAAAGGGAATACAGAGAGAAAGCACCATTGGCTAAGAAATAGTCTGTTGAGTGCTTCAAGATATACCTGACTTAAAAGATCAGAAGAGAAAGGCAAGCATGAGTACCAAATAGTTTAATATAAAATTAGAAAAAAGGCATCCAAATTAAGCTTCCTGTAATGCTCTGTAACAACTCAAAGAAAATGTTCCCTGCAATTTCAAGTATTTTCCCCCTATTGACCTTGTTTATAATTGACGGGCTGCAGACATTCAGGTATTTCTGAGTGATGGAACAGAACAGAAAAAAATTCTCTTGTTAGTATCATAGCATGCCACTAACATTGAAGGCTTAAAAAATTCAAGTGGAGACTTTGGTGGGCCCACTAATTGCAACTAATTAGATATCACACACTAAGTGCATGATCATGGAATTTAATATTCCTTGATTTTGCTCCCCATATTATGGGCTATTAATATGGAATTAAAGGAGTGTGTTAACATAGAATCGTAGAATCAACTAGGTTGGAAAAGACCTCTGAGATCATCAAGTCCAACCCTTGATCCAACACCACCATGGTTACTAGACCATGGCACTAAGTGCCACATCCAGTCTCATCTTAAAAACCTCCAGGGATGGAGAATCCACCACTTCCCTGGGCAGCCCATTCCAATGTCTGATTACTCTCTCCATAAGAAACTTCCTCCTAATATTCAACCTAAGCCTCCCCTGGCACAGCTTAAGACTGTGCCCTCTTGTTCTACTGCTGGTTGCCTGGGAGAAGAGACTGATGCCCACCTGGCTACAACCTCCTTTCAGGTAGTTGTAGAGAGTGATGAGGTCTCCCCTGAGTCTCCTCTTCTCCAGGCTGAACAACCCCAGCTCCCTCAACCTCTCCTCATAGGACTTGTGCTTGAGTCCCTTCACCAGCCTTGTTGCTCTTCTCTGGACCTTCTCCAGCAATATCCTTCCTGAACTGAGGGGCCCAGAACTGGACACAGCACTCGAGCTGTGGCCTCACCAGCACTGAGTAGAGGGGAAGAATCACTGCCCTGGTCCTGCTGGCCACACTGTTCCTGATCCAGGACAGGATGCCATTGGCCTTCTTGGCCACCTGGGCACACTGCTGGCTCATGTTCAGCTTCCTGTCAATCCAAACTCCCAACTCCTTTTCTACCTGGCTGCTCTCCTGCCACTCTGTCCCCAGCCTGTAGCACTGTATGGGGTTGTTGTGGCCAAAGTGTGGGACCCGGCACTTGGCCTTGTTGAACCTCATCCCATTGGAATCAGACCATCTCTCCAGCTTGTCCAGGTCCCTCCTACCTTCCAGCAGATCAACACTCCCACCCAGCTTGGTGTCATCCGCAAATTTGCTAATGGTACACTTGATCCCCTCATCCAGATCATCAATGAAGGTATTAAATAGAACTGGACTATAAGGTGCAAATATTAACAAGGAAAATATAACTCCAACTTAATAGAATATTTTGACTACTTCAAGCCATTTAGATACAGTAAGAGTAGAGGAGCACAGTCAAACTGTTGAAAGTTTACAGGGTGTTATGCAATCTTCCTCTCCTAGAAATACCATGAAACTGTTTACTCCTCCACAGTAAAAGGAGGTGAAAACCTGCCTCCTCCATGATACTTTGACATTTCCATATCCTGTTCTGGCTACAATAAAGCCAAAATTCAAGTAAAACACTTGAAACCTATGAATTCCCTGAAACTACCACTCAACTTTCATATGTGAGTGATTTGCAGCCAGAGATTTGATTGAATTTGTCTTCTATTTGAAATGCTTTCACCTTTACCCATTTCTAGGAATTCTGGATATTTTATTAGCACAGATGCTAAGTGGCAGATAGGTCTATACTGTAATCAGGAGCAGGTGAAGTCGTGTCCAAGCCTATCTAGTTCATGATGACACAGCAGTATGGACTTCGGCATAGGCTGTGCCTGGGATCCTGCATGTTTGCTTGGGTGGCTCATTGCTTTTAATGCCCTGTCATAGTGCTTTCACTCTTCCTGGCACTGAGTCTTCGTTCATGAAACCTAGCCTGGTTATATTGACACCTCTGCAATGCTACTTCTTCATTTGCAGGGCAGACCCAGCCTGGATCAACCACCATGAGATGGCTAGGTCTCAGGCTAGAGGTCTCAGATCTACAGGGAAAGAGGTTTATTCTGAAGCACTTGGAAAGAACAAGGACACACTAGCATTTCTAGCCAGATATGCTGCTGTTAAAGACTCTTCAGACAGCACTTGCTTTGCACATAACTGCAGAGTTTTCTTATCCCATCCCCAAGAGATGATCAGCATTGTAGTATTATAGTAGCAGACTCACAAGGAAAACACTCTGCAGATATATGTCCATATTGAGAATTCCCCACCTACCTGGGTAGTAATGAATCTGAAATTTTCTCAAGATCATTGCTCATCACCTGAACAAGTACTGAAGAGTAAATGAAAATAGCCAAACCATGAAAAAAATAAATCATTTGATGACTGAAAAAAAATGCCATCATTGCCATGATAACAGAAGGTTTAAAGTGTGTTACTGTTGTTTCTCTTTACGATTGAGGGCTGGCTACTGGGTCAGATGGTGTAGCAGTCCATGTAATCTCCTGAATGGAAAAAAATTAGGCTCAAAGTGCCAAATAGACGCCCACAACATAATATCAGGTAAAACAAACACATACCTCCTATCCTCTCTCACCAAATGTTAGAGAAATAGAGAGAAATTCCAGTCATTTCTCATTACTGTGAAGGTCAGCCTAGCTGGGAAAATTGTTTCTGCTTTACAATTCCCCAAACTGTAGAAAGCAGTTAGAGTTCTGGACAAAAACTAATGTTGCATTCAAAGGGAAAAGAGGCTGATATGGCATTGCTGCAGTAATAAGAGAATTTTTTACTCTTTCCACTTCCCTGTGAACCTAATCAACTGTGACATGAGAAAATATACTGGGCTCACCCAGCCAGAATCTGACTGCCACCTGAAAATGTCCTCAATATTCCACTGTTTGGGAGCTTACAATGATCCTTCCGACATCAATTTTGTACATGTACATCAAAATGCCATTAGAAATGCTTACAAACACCTCCTGCTCACAGGCCTCCACTCAGACTCCTATCGAAGCTAGGCTGTAAAGACTCCCCAGTGGTTGACTAAAGGTTTCTTTCGATTACTTATATGAAAGCATTTGGTTATGGAAAGGCATCTTGGGGGAGCCTGGGAGATCTAAAGATCTCCCCCCTGACCTCCCTTGTAAGCGCACTTGAATGTCATTAGGAGCAATATATATTGAGGGTACTTTAAAACCTGCCTTTAACATTTAATTAATATCTGTTGACTTATCAGGTTTCCTCATTCTCCTTGAGGTTCAACAAATAAGCCATACCTTCCTGGGGTTGCAAGTATGTGGCAGGGAGTAGGAAGGTGTACTGAAAGGAGAGAATGAGAACATCCTATTACATGGATGGGTATGTTCTTGTCTTCATATACACGAACTAATGCATATGAACACCACATACATGATGCAGCTGTAAATTAATTTAGTCTTGATAAATGCTTGGCATATTTAATGCATTATTTAGTGCCACTTTTATTATTTCTCAGTGATGAAAAGCTGAATAAATCTAATGCAGTTGAACAAGATATTATCATGTTCTTTTTTTGGTCTAATATTTACAGGAAATATTACAAGTGTTTGACATATAAATTGAGCATTTGACTGACTTTAATAACCATGTGATCAATAAGAAGTGATATTTTTACAGCCTAAGTTCAATTTTTAAAGGGTCGGGGGTCACAGATCTTTATAAAAGCACTAAGGCTAAAAATTTATTTTCAGAACCTGTAATTCCTTTTATTTGAAAGTCTGTATTAACCTGATACCATTAAAAGTCAAATTTTGCTCATAGAGCTTCAATCCTATCGGAGCTAATGTTTAGATATTTAGGGATTTAATTCAGCTGTACTTCCTAGAAGAATTTCAACACTTCCTTATACTAGAATTAGTGTTGAGTGATAGGAAGTCAGTCATCAGCTACATTAAAGATTATCCTTTATCCTTGGAAGATACCAATTATTTAAAAAAAATTCTGATTAACCTTCATCCTATATATGCTCCCTATGTATCTTATACTTTTTTTTTTTTATCAATCATCTTTCCCCCTCAAAATAGTTTAGGAAACATCCTTTCAGTTTTCATGATTATAAAATGAAAATCAACCAGATACAATCCAAACACCAGGCAGCCATCAGAAGAGAAGTAGTGCTCATGTTATGCTAAATTGGCAACTCTCTCTTCCAAACAACTGATAGAATATCATGTAACCTATACATTCACCGCCTCTTCTCCTGAGAGAGAACAAAGACAAACCAGTCTTAGTTTACATTTGGAATATTTACAGAGCTCCTCATGGGCTTGCCTAACTCTTATAGAAATTGTTTATTAAAATTTTTGGCAGACAATTCTCAAACAGAAAAGACATACATAGTGAGTTATAGGCTCATAACATTTCTCTGCTGTTGTTTAGAATTGCTTTCTTTGTAAAAGTTACCATGCACACTGGGACAAGTAGGAGGATGAGTTTTCTTTCTGGTCTGATGAACAGTGAACTACTTATATTTCAAGACAGAAAAGTAGAAGCCTTCGAGCATGTATTATTCTGCCAAATCAGGGCACTCACAAACATGTGGAAACCCTAGCTGAAGCCTCATGTCTGAATCAGGTGCAGTGAAAAGCTTGAACCTGAGGCTAAGATACTATTTTATAGTAAGATACTATTTTATACTATTATGATTTCACCAGATGCCATGAATAGATTAGATTTTTAGTGAATCTATGGTTCTCAACAAAAAATAATGAACAAGAAGTCTTGAGTTGTACAGCTGATAAAAGAAGAATGCCAGGCATTTTGCAAAGGAGCAAGTTGCAGGAAAATGGCAGTGGTTAATGCCCTGATGATTACAAACCTCAGCTCCTGCAAGTAAATCTTCTCTACTCAGTGCTGGACCATCTAACTGGTATGACTGACTTTATTTCATAAGCCAAATCCTGATTTGTCAGCTGTCAGAAGCAGGAAGTGTACTGATCTTTTCTTTTTGCTCCTCGGATCACTATCCCTATTTCTTGATATGCTGAATCACCCCATCAGAAATTTAAAAACAGCACCTCAATGTGAAGTTTATATTCTATACCTGGATTAATTTACAATATTTTTTATAATTGTTTTTTCAGAAAGACTTTCAAAAATGTCATGGAAAAATTTATTGCACTATTATTCTTTCTATTGGAATTGAAACTTTTGAATGGTGGGCATTCTGACCATGTTTAGTGTTTCCCTCCATAAGCTCCTAAAGAAAGTCTTTTGACAGTATTGAAATTTCCCAGTCTTAAGCTCTTTATTTTGAATCCAGTTTCTCAAATGGTATGGGGTGCATTTGAATAGGGTAAAAGTAAGATGGATAAAATCAGACTTAACGGGTTTATTTCATCCATGCACAGCTTTGTCAGTTGCCCTGTTCTTCTTGTGTCCTTTTTCTGGTTTCAAGTCAAATGTTTGTTGAGATGATGAAATATCCTTGGGTCTGATTTGTGCCTAATCCTTGTAATAAGACTTTCTCCTGTGAAGAAATTACAAAATCAAATAGAGCAGGTCTAGAAAAAAAATCCACAAATTTCGATACCTGTTGCTCAGTTGAGGGGCAAGTCCTATCTGAAATAAGGCAACTTTTTTTTGACAATCTTGTAAAACAGAGCAGCACCTGGATGCACTTCAAACTTCTAAGTCTGAACTTGTGATCTCTTGTGCACTCTATGACCTGAACTTGTGATCTTTTTATGGTTTGGAGTAAAGGATATTGTTAGTTTACATAATCAGATTAACCAAAACCACACACTAAAGATCAGGCTTGCATATTCTTATTGATCATATTGAATGGAGGTGATGTATGCTAGTAAGCCCTGTTTAGGTTGATGCTTGTCAAAGATTATAAAACCCAGAGAGCTGGGAGATGTTTCTACATTTCACTAGGTGGTTTGAGGTTTCTTTGTAGGTTTTCCATGTAGATGAATGGTATGGAAGTCAGGGTTACTATGAAGTAACTACGTGGAACCTAGTACAAATGACAGTAATGACTTTTTTCATAAGTAGTAGCCACACCAAAGGCTTTTCAGATATATATGCTGACACTTCTAACCACTATCTTCATTTTTATTTAGAGAATAATTGCTCTTTCTATATACTTCTTTTTCTACTGACTCCATTCCCCCTTGGACCTGCAGAGCCCTCAGATAAATATCCCGGGGATATCCTTTCTGTGTTCTAAGATACAGGGTAGTTTAATGACTTGTGAAAGTGTCTGTTTCAGCCTTTAAATAATTTACATGTTACCATGTTTTCCTCAGAAAACTGTGGTAATGTCCCTTCTAGAAATAAAAAGTAAACCCTTCTCGTAACTTACATTTTATACAACACTACAGTTAGAAAACAAACAAATGAAAAAGGATTTATCAGACACAGCTATCTCTGAAGAAGAAAAGAATTAGGGTCCTTTGCTAACAGGCAGCTTAAAACTGATTACTATGATTCAGCCAGTTATGTGTGAAAAACAAACAAAGAAACCAACAAATATCAAATGGCAGATTTTTCACCTACCCACCTGTCTTAGGTGTTTGGGCTGCGCTCCTGACTCACCGGCAATAGCACACCCCAGGACAAAGAACATGTGCCATTGCCTTCAAAGCCCTTTATTTTTCTTTTATTTTCTCCCTTGGGGTCTGGACAGAAACTTCCTGTGGGACAGACCTGACTCACAGACCATCAGTTGCATAGCTTAGATCTAAATGTGCTTTACCGCCTCTTCTACTTTCTTCTTTCTGGACCACTGATGATGGTCTATTCACAAAGTTTTGTACTTTTCCTACTATTTTTCCTAGTGTGTTTTTACCAACATAATCCTTAGTATCATTAAACTAATGTAAATATGAATTGCTGAGAGGACATTTAAAGTACTTATTATAAAGTTTCTGAATGATGATATATGCTCGTTTATATACACACATTTAAGAGTTTAGTAATTCAGATAAACACAGGCTATTGTATGAGCCAGGCTGGCTTGGTCTGAGCTTGCCCTGAATTTTGGCATTTGCAAATTGTCAGTGGTAAATTTCCTGTGGTAGAACCTACAGACATGAGCAAGACTTTTCTAAGAAATCCAGAGGCTGAAATCTGTATCTTTACTCCTTTGAGTGCTAAGTAATAATTTGTACAGTTCACGTCAATGGTAGTGACTCAACCCTTCTGAAAATTAGATCAGTGCTTATTCAAGAGACTTTTGCAGGGTATTATTTAATTTTAACTTGTCTACACTTCTTTAGTCCAAAGGCAAATAGAATATAATTACACTAGGATAGGAAAAATTTGATAATGTTGTAGGCAGCCTTACATTCAAAAATCCCTATTGTCACTTTCCCCCAATAACTCTGTCAGTGACATACTATTGTATCTCTCAGTCATAATCAAGTGAGATTAAAATTATTCTGAAAAGTAAATGCATGAGGAAACAATAGGAGGTACAAATCAACACAAAGGATCCAATGGCCCACAGTGCATGTACTGAAGCAAAGGTATTCATTGTCTCACTATCATAACCATTGGGTTTACGACTCTTTTCACAGATGTCAAAGGATGTTTTAAATTAGCTTCAACTATTGTATGATCAGGCTTGATTAAGAGATGGCTTTTGTTGGACCTCAGCATGCTGAGTAGTGCCAACTTTGGGAACAGTGTAATGAAAAGAAAATGAACAGGTATGGGAACACATTTAGTACTTCATTTCTAGCATTTTCTCATCCTCCTCAACCCTTGATGTAGCCAAATATCTTAATATTCACTTCTGAACAAGATTTAGGCTCCAATAATATAACACAAATGTGTATGATGAGCATATTTAACCAGTGCAATATTTTACCACAGACTTAAAGCACTGCCCCAAGATGATACAGATCACTAACTAAATCAGTCCTCTACAACGAAATGGTGGTTACATCAGGTTATTTTTTGTGTATATATAAGCCCTCCATAAATACTTTACTAAACATTTGTTTCATGGCATGGATTTAAGCTTGAGAAGCTTCCCTCTATTTTTGAAAAATTAATAAGAGAATTTTGGAAAAAAGAAAAAGAAAGCATAACACACATACAGACCATTCAAATTCTGACTCTCCAGACCCAGGAGTTGTTCTTACACATTTGTGGTTAAGTATGTTGGTACCTCTCACCTGCTTTCCATTGCCTACATATTACTGCCATTGCTACAGGTTAAGACTGAGTTCTAAAGCTGTTTCTATCACTAGTGAGTGCTTATTTTCAACATTTTTAAGTGAAGATGTGAACAAACCTTTGAAAAGTGACTGAATATTTCAATGCCAATATATTTTGCATGTAAAATATAAAAATCTCTGTGTGTTGCATTTGAAATCTGATAAATATTTATTTTCAATGCTGTTTGCTTTTAATCTGTTCAGGATATCATTCCTCTAGCTCCTTAGTACTTAAACAAAAATGGCATTTACATTACAATATTGCTTGCCAACAATCTCATTTTCTGGTTTAGTCAGCAGGCTTCATGCTTGATTAGTCTTTAATTATACAAATACCTACATATTAAAAAAAGTTTTCTTTTTTCCATACTTTGAGCATGTAATTATTTTCTCTTGCATGCAATAACCTTTAATTTTAGGATTAAGCAACTGATTCTTTTTAGTATGGATGGATTTTTTCAAGTGTTAAAGCAAATTTGGTTATTGTATTATGAGTAGGAAAATTAGCTTTAGGAAAACCTTTCATTAGTGCATTTGACAGCACAGTGAGCATCTGACAGAAACTTCAAAATATTGAATATACTTGAAAACAAAATATATACCTATTCTGTGCCCTCTGAAGTCAACAGCAATACTACTCTGAATTCAGCATGAGAGTGACTGGGCTATGCAATTCCTCCTTTGAATATTCCTTGCTTTTGTAGTATTAGTGTTACAGCAGTATCTAGAAGCCCAATGCAAGATCAAGGCCTCATTGCATTATACCAAAAAACAGTAAAAGTTTTCAGTATAAAGCGATCAAACAATGGTGGGAGAATCAACAAAGGAACAGAAAGACGAAGTGACATCCCAGACAGTGACAAACCTGGGACTGCAGTCTGGTGCTCCTGACTCCAACAACGCATTTACTAGAGTGTTTTGCTTCCTGATGCAAATTATTTGTCAAAGTGAATTCAGTAAGCAAAGGCATGACTTGATGATGAGATTAGAGCTAAATATGCAGATTTTATTTGGCAGTAAAAGAATTCCCTCCCCTCCTTTTGCTGCAGTTTTCACTTATGAGAGCTTGGACTGCCAAGTTTGGGTCTACAGGACTGACATATGTTATCTCTATACCTACTTGTACATTTGAAGTACCAGTGATTTCCCCCTAGACATACTCTTTGAATGTCTATGGGGAAAACATCAAGGATTTTTAGAATGGCTTGGTTTTCTCAAGTTCTGTTTATTTTTATATTTGTTTTACATGAACTGAAAATTCTGTCAGGCACATTTTGATTGTATGGAGAACATGCTTCAGAGTCAGAAGACAGATAAAATAAAGAAAACAAGGAAGCTGCAATTCTATAAAGTTGGGGAGGGAGAAGAGGGGGAAGCCTTCATAGTGGCATATTGAGCTTGCTCCTGTCTCATTTGAGAGCTATAAGAAACCTTCTGCCAACTTCCCTAGTAGTGGAGTTAGGTCTTATAATAAAGTGAAAAGTTGCAGACAGAAGTAGGATGGAAATGCACACAGCATCTTATTCCAGAGTGGTGATCAGTGGTAAAATATCAGCCTTTCACAATGCTAATAGTGGGGTTTTTTTATCTCTCTCTCCCAGTAGACAAGGCACTGTGAGTAACAAAGATAACTTTTTTTCTCCCCTCTCCTTCTCCCAATATTTTCCTTCTCCTCCCTAAGATCAGGCCCTGTCCCTAAGGAATTCTACACTGATGGAAATCGTATCCTCAGATGAATCCTGAGAATGAGACTGACTTCTCCTTACTTACCCCTTCCTAGATCTTGATCCTAGTACAGTCCTAATCTTCATCATCTGCCCCAGCTATCTTCTGTCCTGTTTCAGCTTCTAGCCCACAAAGATAGCTACCCAAACTGGGATGAAAGCAATAAGACAGAGACAGTATTCTATCTGGGTTTGGCTACTCAGCAAGGTGAAAACAGGGTTATAAGGTTACTGTGGTGAAAAACATGAGAGCATTAGTATTTATCACTTGTTATCACATTCATTCAGAACCACCTTCTGATACCAGTTTACTGGCCATCTGTAGTAGAGAGGACCATTCTGTAATGGGACTGAGCCCATACTTCAGGGTTCAGCATCAGTATTTTTGCTAAGGGACTAGGATCCTCCCAGATCTGACTGCTTCCCTGGTGCTTTTTACAAGTATGTAAGTAGTTCTTAACAGTTATACGAAGATATTGCAGCAGTGATTGCTGCTTTAAAGAACCTCAATTTCTTTAAGAACGAAAATGCACCATCATCATTCCTTTAGTAAAAGGATAATCCTAGCAGTATAAGATGTGCTGTTTTCATACGTCATTTTTTCTCTTCTGGAAACTCAGCTTTGCCTTCCAATGTCTTCCACAAATATAACCCATCTTGAATCTCCAAATGGAATCCTCATAAGATATTAGGTCATGTCTAAGTTATCCAAAATAACTCAAGTCCCTGTCCTGTGGGAAATTATCTGAAATTATCCTAATTTATCAAGTAATTTCTGATGCAAATGAAGACAAAAGGTGGAATATGGAAATGTTTCAGCAAAAAAAACTTGCCTTTAAAAATTATTAAGTAATTTAGCAGATTTCAAATCATCACCATGTATTAAATATTTTCAATTTCTTTTGTTAAACCACTGTTTCTTTGGCAATACAATACAACAAATTTTTTATATACATATTAAGCTGATATTAAGTAAAAGCTATCCTCAGTTCTTTCAATTTCTGAGGTCTAAAATAGAAAATTAAAATGAAATTTTGGGCAGGGGACAGACTAACTTTAGAGAACTACATCATTGTTGGAAAAGAAAAATCACACAGAAAATTCCAGAGTAATCTAAGGTATTACAGTATTGAAATAAAAACTGGGTGTATTCCAGAGGTAAGACCTTTTTTTTCTGAGAGTCATAATGTTCATCTATACTTTCTTGCTTTCTTTCCTTTACTTCATTTCCTTGCTCAGCTGGTGGCAAACTTCATTTCTTGACTTTGTGGATCCGCAGCAAAAAATACAGTGGTGTTAGAAGACAAGTTGTCCTAAAAATTTTTCAAAGTTTGCTGATGGAACAAATACTAGGAGATTCGTAGAAGGCTTCTCTTTCAGATGAAAATGTTATGGTGGGGCCCCTTAAGACCCATAAGGCATCACCTTCTAACACGGATTCAGTCAGTGATTTGTATATTTAAAAAAAAAAAAAAGATTATAATGGTAGAATATAATATATGATAAGTACACAATTTAAAAATAAATTTTAGGATCATCAAGTCTGATTGTTGATTTCCTAGGAAGGACAGATGCTGCTATATGCTCATTTGCTTAAATGATTCTAATTTCCTCATATCCTAACCCACTAGTGGCTCTTAGAAAGACACTTTTTCTGACTGTGCCTGAGGTGGTAACCTCTGACTTTTTAATTTTCCAGTTTCCACATAATTAATTGTTGATTACTTCAAACAAAAGTAGAAGGTTGATGGAGAAAGGCAAAAAATGAAATAAGAAGGATTTGAAAAGCTCATGTTTCCAGTGTAACCCCTTCGACAAAAGGATATTTTTTCTTTTGCCTAAATTGTTTCTAGTTGCAGCTCTAAGGTCAGAATAAGCCAAGAGAATGAATGGAACAAGCATCCTGACGGGCTGCCTGAAGCTGCCTGGTGTTACGGATCAGCGTAAAACCAGTTCTCTTTCCTCTGCCTGGGCCGATGTAACTCACTGGAGTGGCAAATTACATCAGACCTACAGCTGTAACCCGACATTATGATTAATTTGATCAGTAATTTCTCCTGTTTTTCATTTTAATCGGTGTGACTATTCTGCTGTGGCAGGTCTTTCAGATCTAATTAAGATAAATTTCAGAGTAAAAGACTTGGCAGAATTTCCGAGTCAAATCCGAGCGTCAAGTGTGAAGACCTGCAGCACTAGTCAATCAATTTCCAGTAAAGACGGCAGACTGTAACTCAGCAATCAACCCATTAACACTTAAGCAAATTTCATAATCTCCAGGCCTGTGCTTAGTTACTCTCTCAAAATATTCTGGCTACCAATAAAAAAGAGAAAGTATTACTTTTTTTAAACATCTGCATCTGCTAAAACCACCAACAGAATCCACAAGTGGAGACTTCGATAGATCTCAGCAATACTGCCAAAAAAAAGGCTTAATTTTAAAATTTAAAACGTAGTCCAGAGTGTCCTTTTTTTTTCCTTCTTTTTTTTTTTTTTTTCTATCAGTATCTAGGAACTGAGCAACTTCCTGTAGGTGCTTTATTGTACAAGGAGCCTTAATGACAAAGCATCAGGGCTAAAAGACTTCCAGAATATTGCTCCTTGTATTCAAGAAGCCCTAAACCCACCAGGTTCTAAGTGTTCACTTGACCCACTTTCTTCTAAGTAGATGAATTTTTTTCTTGTAGAACTGGAAACCTGTGATGAATTGCAAATTTTTTTTCTTTATTACAAAGAGATGATGGATATGAAAAATAGGGGAAAATAAAGTAATGTTTTGGAATATTCTCTACTTTCTTTAAAAATTTTGGAAATATGAGTGAAAAAAGAAACTAAGAGAAATGAATGCCAACAGAACAGATCCACTTGATTTACAAGAGTATCTGAGAGGCTGTGTCTTATTTTTCTGTCCCTAAGATCCCCAAGGGTCCTACTCTCTGCCTAGAGAGGCTTTGGAAATAGAAGACCTAATGGGATATATATCCTTTCCCAAATTTATTATGGGAGGATGTTATTTATTTATTTTTCCACTTATTAAATACTTTAGTTACTTTAGGGAGTTTATTAAATGCTCCCATTTCAGAAGCCAGAGCTTGCTGGGCAAACAGCTCCACTTTCCTCACCTTCAAAGAATTCTCCTTTATTAGCCTCAGTGTCTGCCCATTGGGTGCTAATAATGCCAGTTGTTTTCTTCGGAGATTAATTTCCTTTGCTTTAAATGTGAGTCAGACACCAGTACTCCCTGTGCTTCTGAAAATAGCAACACCTGCAGAGTATATTTGGATGGACCATCCAGCCAGTGCTCCAACCGAGAGAAGGTTTCCTTAAGGAATGGAAAGATTTTTTGTAAAGTCTCTTTAAGATCACTTAAACATCTCTGCTCTGTTTAAATGCAGCATTCAGAACCTTTACAAGATGAAGTCCCAATACGTCAAAGATCTCAAAAAGCAGTGAACTACTAGGAGGAGAAAGACTGCTGAGGAGAACATTTGAAACCCTGCTCAGTCTGGTGGATGGATGCAGTCTTTTACACACAACTGAAACTAGTCTTTCTGGGGAAATGACATCCATGCATCTCCAGGAAGACACAAAGACTAGCAGCCTCCAAACAAGCTAGCTGTAGCACAACATCAGCTGGCATGTACCTGTTCACCAGGGCCAGGGTACAGCACAGTGCAGAGGCACCTGAGTGTTCAGCTAGGACAAATTGCCATGTTGCCATAGTACAGCAGCCTAGCTGGTGGAAGACCCAGAAGGATAAGTATGACCATGAAAGTGCCAGAAGAGGTGAGAGGACAAGAAGAAAGGAGGCCCTGGAGGCACTAAAACTCAAACCCAAGAATTTCTCAAGCAAAGTTTAAACCTGTGTGGTTCACAGAATTACTGTAGTGACAAAAAGAAGAGCGCAAAAACAAAAGGGGAGTGTTGAATCACAACAGCTTTTGCAATGGGTAAAAAGCATGTGTGTGTGTAGTACATGAGTACCATGACTTTCTAGATAGAGAAATTTTTACACAAGTACTTGCTTGTTCTTCTCATGAAATCACCTTTATCATCCCACAGAAATATTTACAATACTATAAGAATACACAGAAATACAAAACTGTCAGTAGAACAAGGTGTTCAAAACTCTTTGGACCTGTTTGAAATGAACAGAGGATGAAACAAGCAAAATATTCTGAACAGATCACAAAGCTGAACTCTATTTAGCTGACTGCAGGGGAGTTTCCATGCTTTTAGTTTAGAGCTGAGACATAGGTCTTGCCAGTACCTTCTGGAGATCCACTTAAGATCAATACTTCAATTGGCTCACTCTAAGCAGATGATGGGCATGAAAATTCTTGAATAAATGTCTTTTGTACTTGTCTATATCACCTGTTGCCTTGCAAAGAAGATTATCTCATTCCCTATTGGTACAAAAAATTAGGAAATTTTAGACAATGGATTCAAAGCACTGCATTTGCTCACCATTTATAAAGCATTTCTTTGTCAAATTGATTACAAACTAACTTGGGAATAGATTCAGTCAGTGACGCATTGCACTGTATCATATGCTGAAGAAGGCTAGATAATTTCAGCAAAACAAAAAACCTCAGTGGGATTACTGGTATCATAATCTTGGTCAAGTTTTCTTGATTTCAGGATTCAGTAAGTATGAGAAAAATATAACAGGTCTCGGAAACACATCACAAAGACAGACCATGAGTATAGTCCTTGCAAACTTATCCCAGCTGCCTTCATCAAACCAACAGAGAGTTGGTTGTTACCTCTGTATCTTAAATATGTATAAATATGTCAGAGTCTCAGTAAACATGGTCATTTCTTCAAAGTTGATTTTTCCTTAGTTAGAAGCTAACCAGTGAATGAGACTGGAGGGAAAGGGAAGGGGCAGTTTGTTTTTTGTGACTGTTGGAGCCTCAGACATCTGTGTACATATTCTCCCTCATTTGCAGCTGAGTGTTTCAGCCTTTCTGCTTTTCTTTTCTCTGTTGTTATAAAAGTGTTGAGTTTCCAAATACATTATTTAAGATTAGTATGAAAATTTAATCTAAAGGAGGTTCTGGTTTTGCTATCTTAGAGTTTACTATTACTTGGAAGATTTTTGTGCTGTTGTCATCTCCTCACTTCCCTTCTTCCTTCTTTTTATTGTTATTTTTTTCTCACTCATCATCTTCCATCAGCTGCAGTTATTGTAGGTAGGCTTCTATGACAAAAGGGACTGTTCAGGAAAGAGTTCTGAAAACAGTCAGAATAATTTTACAGTAAGAAAATCTCTGGGGCATTTCCTGTTTGTCTGTTCCTATTCACACACAAACAGAACAGTAGAAATCATTGAGAATTCTTCTATTCCTATAGTGTAGCTCTCCCTTTCCAGGTCTGGCTGTGCGTACATTCATCTTATCCATATCTCTAAAACATACAGTGAATGTCAGCACCAGAAACTAACCTTTTTTTGGAGCCAGTTAAACATATGGTGCTGATACAAAGTGCCTTATTCTGGTAGTCAAGCAGAGTAATTGGCTACTTAGTACTTAGGCATATCTGATTTTATACACCATATAATCAAGTTTCTATGAGTCCAAAGATTTAACTGAATGGCAACTCTGTAAGAGGTGCTAGCTATCCTTTGAAGTTACAACATGCTGTCCACTCAAAAACTCATATATTTTTTCATGTAATAACACTGAATATTAATGGGAGAAACATATTTTGAGAAGTTATTTTCCCAGAAGGAAAGGTTTCGAAGTCTTCAACTTGTGTCATGATATAGCCTGTCTTTCACCTTTGGATTCCTTTGTCTCAATCAATTGACACAATGAAAGACAAAATCAGATTATCATTATCTTTTTTTTCATCATTTTAAAATGAAGGCATGAAAGTCTTCCATCATTTGCCTGACCTACCACTTCCTGAAATAGAGCTCAGCTTTGGAAAATCCTTCTCTGGTTGTTGTCTTCTGCAAATAAGTGATACCCTTCGTTCTGCAGTGGTAACCACTGTAAATCTGGACCATAATCACTGATGACAACAAAGAATTCAGGTCCTGGAACCCGAAGTGAGGTTTTATATCTTTCTACACAATTACTAAAGGACTCCCTAAAAAAAAGAGTTTTGTAACTACAATCCAGCCAAATCAGAGCAGCGTATTATAGAATAATCTGACAAGAATAATTCTGAGACTTTTAGCTGGTGTACACTACACTGGATTATTAATTTCTGATCAGATACCGAAGTACCTCACCCAAGTATACCTAAGCAAGTCACTTTCATTTAATTTGCCTTCTGAGAGACATGACAGCATCTGTACACCTTGAGATGTAATTGCTGTTATCTTTCAGAGTTTTTTTAAACAAACACAATCATCCTCCTGAATTACTAACTTTCCATGACAATTTTTTGAGGCTGCATTTTTTTAAACTAATATCTTTCAGACAGATCCTGAATAATGTAAGAGGATAAAGCCCCTATGAAAAAATCAAGAATTCAGAAATGAAATTTTAGCTGTCAAACTTGGTTGATCTTTATTCTCTTAATATTCTTCAAACAAACCCCATTTCACTCTATTTCATAAAGAACATTACCTTAGAGGCCATAATATCTCTGAATTTTGTTCTAGGTTGATTTTTAAGTTAGAGCATTAAACATTAAAAAACCCCCACATTCTAAGCAGCTATTATGAGGAACTGCTGCCAAACGCGTGTTCTTGCCTTTTTTTTTATTTTAAATGTTTGTGCAGAAGAAAATTATTTCAGATTCGATCCTCAAGACAGATTTACAGGGGTAAAACAGCCTTTCTCTGCAGGATTTAGAATGGAAAGACAAATTTCATGGGGGAGATCTTACCACTGCTCTGATTTAGCAAAGTAGCCAAACAACCATATATAAAGTGCAACAGCAGTTCCTCTGGAACTATTTCTGAGTGTCACTTGTTTGCATATTAAAGTGTCTCAGCGACCTTGGCAATATGACAGAGCATTCTTCAAGTTCTTAATTATTTCTTAGGGAAACTCGAGAAGTATTACACTTGCTGCAGAAATGCTTTAGAAAAGGCTAGAAGGCCAAAGTAATGACCCCATTCACATTGCTTAAGATGAGGACAGAGGTTCTGTGCTGAATGGAGTACTGTCCTGCACTTTGGCCACAACAACACCATACAGTGCCACAGGTTGGGGACAGAGTGGCTGGAGAGCAGCCAGGTAGAAAAGGAGTTGGGAGTTTGGATTGACAGGAAGCTGAACATGAGCCAGCAGTGTGCCCAGGTGGCCAAGAAGGCCAATGGCATCCTGTCCTGGATCAGGAACAGTGTCGCCAGCAGGACCAGGGCAGTGATTCTTCCCCTCTATTCAGTGCTGGTGAGGCCACAGCTTGAGTACTGTGTCCAGTTCTGGGCCCTTCAGTTCAGGAAGGATATTGAGGTGCTGGAGCAGGTCCAGAGAAGAGCAACCAGGATGGTGAAGGGTCTGGAGAGGCTGAGGGAGCTGGGGTTGTTTAGTCTGGAGAAGAGGAGGCTCAGAGGAGACCTCATCACTCTCTACAACTACCTGAAAGGAGGTTGTAGCCAGGTGGGCATCGGTCTCTTCTGCCAGGCAACCAGCAGCAGGACAAGAGGGCACCGTCTTAAGCTGTGCCAGGGGAGATTCAGCTTAGACATCAGGAAGAAATTCTTCACAGAAACGGCAATTGGGCATTGGGATGGGTTGCCCAGGGAGGTGGTGGAGTCACTGTCCCTGGAGATATTTAAGAAGAGACTGGATGTGGCACTTAGTGCTATGGTCTAATTGACAGGGTGGTGTTGGGTCAAAGGTTGAACTTGATGATTTCAGAGTTCTTTTCCAGCCTAGTGGATCCTGTGATTCTGTGAATTCTAGCTTCTCTTCTGGATGTCAGTACACAGCGTATTTGTGAACAAACTTTGGGTTTTCATAGCTATTTACATGACAAGGATCAAAGAGAAAAGAACATTAAAAATACTTATTCCACAATTTGTAAGTAACTCTTTAATGCTTAGAAAGAACTGACAGCAAATGAATTCTCATTCTTTTACTGCTGTTCTGAAAGCGTCCCAGTCATGCAGCTGCCTTACCAGTACTGGCAGTCCAGGGGAAATGCCAGACTCTCACACTGGTGTCTTTCATTAAATCTAATCCCAATTCCTACAAAGTTTAGGGGATAGCATTTGAACTAAAACTGCCTCAGAGCACTTGGTTCCCTCCTTTCACTTCTGCTGTCTGCCACATTCAGACTTCCCTCAGAAGGGTAGCTGTGAACTAAAGAGACAGATATGCTGAGGTAACTATATAGAAACATTGTCATTGGTACCTACCATGCAAGGTTTTACTTATATTGTTTGTACATCTGCAAGTGAGAGGTGACCCTGGGAACCTAACAGTGGAAAGTGCTTCTACTGACCTGTACATCACAGATGACAAGTGGAAATACTCAGATTCCGTTGAGATTTACAATGAGACCAGAGGCTATATGAGAGCTAAGACTTCAGATTCAGTGTTAGTACAACCCTCTTGAGGTATGTTGTCTAGATAATCACACTTCCTCCCTACCCCAAGTATAATTTATTTGTGCATTTGCTTTGTTCATAAACCTTAATGACTTTCAATGCACAATATTTAGCAGGCATATAGTGTATACAGTTAGTGTGCATACATTACAGCTGTACCAAGACAATAAAATGTAACAGAAGCTCCTCTGAAAATATCTTTGTCTCTGTATGTCAATAATCTGCATACAAAGGAGTCCCAAAGTACTCACTAGTGTGATAGACTGGGCATTAAGTGATGCATAAGTAGCCCTTTAGACAATACACAAAAGAAGCTTTAGAAATGTTACTCTCTACTATAAGAAAAAACTCAGCAAGCAAGGACACATTTCTCGCAGATTTTTATGTCTATTATCTAAACCATTAAAAAAAATCAGATTTCATGCTATTTAGTGTAAGCTCAGATTAATGCAGGTTTCACTGGCCACATGGCAAACACAGTTTTTTGTAAACCAATTCCCTTAATTGTCTAAAAAAGGATTGTTTAATTATTAAGCTAATGCAGTTTTATTTCTGCAGGAAATGGAGCCAAATCCATCAGTGCGAATAAAACATTTAAAGTGGTGTCTCAAAATTTAGAGAATAAAATTAATAGAGGCTTTGCTGGTTTCTAAGTGCAATTCCACTGCCTAGTGAATGAGACTCCATTTACTTCACAATCTACCCTGCTGTTCAGAATCATACTTATAGATACAGTCAAACTGTTCTTGCACAATATGAATATAGCATGACCCGTGTAATGCAAGAACACTGAACCCTAAGAACATAGGACCCCTGGATCAGAGTTCTTCTGTTTCTGCCCAGGAGTTTCAAGGTGGGCAGAGCCAACCATCAGTATGAGTGCCACAGCTGTTGGTCTATTAAAAAATATCCATATCATTGGAGTGAGTATCTACAAAAGGCACTAACTGGCATCGTTAGCTTTGGAGTCTATACTGAGAATTTTAGCAGAAGTATTTGGTTCTTAGCAGGATAAAAATTAGGACTGTGATTTCAAGAGGAGGGATAACCCATCCATCCCTTTCACATGTCCACCAGTAAAAGCTCTATTTCTTTAAGGGACAGTCAGGACAGGTAATGAATAGCTAACATAGTTGTCCCTTAAGGGTAACTGCCGGGAAAATGCCATTTGCGAATGTCACATGATGAATCTGTGGAAAAAATTAGAGAGTTTTCTGTGGGTTTTGCAATATGGAGTCTAACAGCAAAAGACATTTACTACTCAGAAAGCAACAACCTAGAACCATCATTAGGTATGCTTTTCTGGCTTATCAGGTCTTTTAGCTGTTCTAACCTGAATACCTGCAAGGATTAAGTAATACAAGGTGGAATTTCT
This sequence comes from Corapipo altera, assembly GCF_003945725.1. NCBI lineage: Eukaryota > Metazoa > Chordata > Aves > Passeriformes > Pipridae > Corapipo > Corapipo altera. Next base: position 5,606,567 of record NW_020884917.1, read on the forward strand.
CAGCCTGTGTGGTCAAAAGGCATAACCTTCACTTGATTTCTCAGTACAGTGAAAGAGAATGCACTTGCTGTTTTTGGACCATTGGAGATTTTTATGTAACATCCTACCTGCAGTGGATTTGGTGAAGTAAGAGGAGATGGAAGGCCATGCCCTGGTGACTGGTTGGGTTTCTGAGGGGAGCTGGAGGACTGCGAGGCTGGAGGAGGTTGGCTCTGGCTCTGGGACTGTGTTTGGTTCTGCTGTGGTGGTGCTGATGGCTGTGGCTGTGGCTGCTGGGTCTGCTGGGGTGGCTGTGGAGTCTGTGCCTGCTGACCTTGCTGCTGCTGCTGGCTTTGCTGCTGCTGCTGTTGGTGCTGGAGCTGTTGAAGATGCTGAAGCTGTTGAAGCTGGGAGTTCAGGGATGAGGTAGCTGTGAATTGAAGAGAGGTCAGGGAGTTATGCAAGTTTCAGTAATATCTATTGTGTTAAAGACATTTGGATTAAATTCTTGTTCTGTTACACTGGGGTTCACACTGCTCGCTGAGAACAGGTGGCCTCAAACTTCAGGATGTGGCAGGAAATTGTTCCCATAAAAAGTAGCCTGTGGTTCTGCCAGTATAATTCTGTGGTAAGAGCTTGACTTCACTAGGGGCAATGAATCTAAACTTTGAAAGGGTTATAGGTCTGCCCACAGGATGGGGGTCAGAGCTGACCAGCAGTCTTTGCTCAGACAAGCTTACCAGCGGAACTAATGGGAATATTACATGCCTACAACAGCTTGTCACTGTACATGGTATAGTAAAAACTCATAACATGAACTGGTGCTGTTATATAAGGGAGGAGAAAACCAGAATTGTAAAATAAAAGATGCTCTGAAAGCAGCTTTGTCATGTCATTATACAACAGGTATCAGGAAATAAAACATTGAGCTGTGAAATTTTGGTTGAAATGCTTAGGTAGCAAAAATGCCCAATAAAATATGTGTATCTCTGAAATAAGAACTGCTCCTTATAATTCACATCTAAAAGCTGTGCATTTCTTCTTGTGACTTGCAATGCTCACTTACTCCTGGTAGTAAAGACTTACTGTGTTTTGCTAGCATGTGCTCCAAATATGAGGCTTGGAAATGAGTGGCTCATGTTAACCTGCTGGCACAGAGGAGCAAGCCTTATTTCCCAGAGACACTTTCAAATTGACTCGGGCATTCATTAAATTCAAAAAGGCAGAAAGTGTGTCATAAGGATGTCACTAAGGAAGAACAGCTTCAAGCAGCAGCTAGAGCATCACAAGAGCCTGATGCTTTCTGGGGTTATGCCCTGAAAAAGTCATCTGGGTCTCTGGCCTTACCCACTTTAATCAACATCTCAGGGATTGTGTTAGTTAGCTACGAGATCCCAAGAGGAGCAGCTTGCAAGGTCATTATACTGTTTTTCACTCTGTATACTGCTTTGCCAACACCACCCTGTATTCTAATTTCCAACCACAGAAGCCAAAGTAAACTGCGAATGAATCAAATTTTTTATTTCTAAAATGACATTCAGATTTCATGGCCACAAACTCTGTTCACCAAGTTATTTGTGGACTGGCAGATAAAGACAAGTCATCTCCACTTCCTTTTCTTGCCAACATCCCTATTTCAGCTTTCTAGATGTCTATGCCCTGGGGTTGAACCTGAGGTCTTGGTACGACTTATGGAATCAATGAGCCATAAACTGGAATAAGCAAAAGAAAAAAGAAAAGAAAGTGGAGAAAGATGAGGTAGAATGGGTAAACCAGAAAAGGCTGTGTGAAGAAAAAGTGTGAGGCTTGATAGGAAGAGCTGTTGGTTATCTATTCTTATACTCGTAGCTGCTCTAAATTTCAATAGATGTGGGAATCAAACTAAAAATATACCTTTACAAAAGTTATAGCCATCTGTATGTGACTTCAACAAGGAACCTGAATAATGCAGAGAAGGAGGACCAGTAACACCAATATATTTCCATCAGGAAAGTCCCATCAGAAGTTTTGTGTTTCAACATAAAAGAGAGTGACCATCAGATTAAAAACCTGCATAGTAGCTCATGCAAAAGAAATCACCCTGGAGAAGTAAGGGTCCACTCCCATCAATTTCTTGATGAGAACTTGTACCTAATGCCCCAAAGCCAAGAGAGTAGTAAGTGGAAATATAATCTAAGGCATAGGATGGTTTGAATACAAGAAAGCAACTGCGTAGATGAATACTAATCATAGCATGAAACAGATGTCAAGGAAAACTATTCACCAGTTTTATCTGTAGGTATGTACACAGAGGCAGAAAGATCCTTCCCATTCCCATGAGGAAAAAAGAAATCTAGACCAGCTCTTTATTTTGTGCAGGCCATTTCTTCACCTGTGATAGCTTAGCAGACTGGATGACCTGCTGATAACCAGAAACAAGACCTCAAATATAACAATCCCTTATTGCATCCACAGACTCCAATAGAGAAATGAATTAAATGACATTCCACAGAAGAATGACTTCTAATCCACATGGCTAATGAAGAGGAACGAGGGATCATTTTATATCATTTTATATCTTATGAGCACAATTGGACAGGATGAGACAAAACCTTCTTATCTAGGAGTAGAAAAGCTTTGCCTTCAGTACTGCTCAATACTTGAATGTTGGTGAATGCAGGAATACTGATAACTCTACTCTAGAAACTTTTGTGCTGGAAATGAAGACCTTCTTGCTGGGGTGGAAGGTACTCCCTGAAGGAAAACCTTGTTGATGGAGAAAAGTTGCTTCATGGAAAATTTTCCAGGTTCGTTGCCAGCAACTGCACAAAATTATTCAAATAACTTCTTGAGTTTTCATATAATTCCTTTATAAAGTCTCTTTGAAACCTACCATTATGCTGAGCTTTAAATTGCATTGAAGTGCCTTAGTGAGGTATGACTGTTTAACATAGTGTTGCTAAACAAACGGAAAAGGAATTGGAAGAAGGATTGTTAGATTGGGAAAGGCATTCTCAAAGCCACACAGTAGGTGTACTGCAGAGGTGGTTTTAGGGCTCTGTATCATGCCTGCAGTCCATTGTTCATGCTGCTGGATTGCATTGCCTCTCATGGTGTGGGTATCTACAGCAGGGGTTGTGTCATATTATTGTTTGCAATCAAATCCAATCCAACTCCCAGAGCTTGCTTGCGTAGCTCATCCATTATAAATCATATACCTGTCTAACATTTGTCACTTTCTGCAGAGCTTGGAGTCTGATGGAATTTCAGGTGGTACAACAGTGCTATGTCTGCATGTATAAAAGATAACATGCACTGCCTACCTCACAGGAATCTTTTTTATGACTTACTGGCTAACAGCTGGGTAAAACTTTGACATATTTAAGTAAAAAGTGCTTACTTTCTTTTAGAATTACATTCAAGAATTAAAGAGGCTTGCAAAGAATTGCAGAAAGTTCTTTCAGTGGTTAAAAATGTCAACATAAAGTGTCACTTTAAAAGAGAGACAATTAACTTAAAATGCATGCAAGCTATGAAAAACCATGAGAAAATCCACAAAAGCTGTGTGACATGTCAACTTTCCTTAAGAAGAATACATATTGAATAAACGGTAGGTATACATATCAGGTATCCAAGAAGACAGTAAGAAAACTAATACCTACAAGGAAGCAATGGCACAAGGTATTTTCAAACCCAGGACTCAGCCAGAATTTCTTGATTGCTGTAGTGCCATGACAGACTTCCTATGGGATCACACCATAGTTTATGATCCTACGTTAAGCGGATTATGGTTAGTCACAGTATCAAAGCATTTACATTAGAATAAGAGATATGGAGTTAAGTGGAGCAAATGGATGGTCAAGAGGCAGCGAAAGCAAACTTTCTGATCTCCCAGGTCATCTATATCTATACTTCTCATAGACCTCAGGCTACTTTAAGGATTAGGTGAAGTTATGACCTAAGGAACACACTCCTTCTTGACTTTCTTTGGGGGATACTTTAGGCACAGTTGTGCCATGAATTTACAAAATTTACACAAAATGTGTTGTTTCATATTCTGTTTCTCTGCTGGTTACCTTCAGAGAAAACTGAAATGAAACTAAAATGCCCCTATGTCAATTAGAATGTTGCAATGGGAAAAATTCACCTCTGATGCAAACATGCTGAAATAACCAGTCTGATCCATAATGAGGGAATGACTGAGTCTTTGTTTTAGCAGGAAAACTGAAAAGCCTCTGTCTTGTATTCCCAATCTTGATTTTATTAACTGAAAGTAGTAGCAATTGCCTGCTGCTTCTAGCTAACAAGTTGTAATGTAAGTATGGAATATCCCTGGTTATATTTTAAATAAAAACATACATTTTAAAGCTTAATCACAATTCTTCAAAAAGCAAGGAACATAAGTAGGCCCACAAATGTTTATATAATGAAAACAATTTAAAATTAGGACTCTTTTTATTTCACCTCTCCTTCACAACATGAACTCAGATTCTTAAGACCTCTCTAGCGCTTGGCAGAAGATCAAATTAATGTTCAGGGATTCAATTCATATCTAGAATCTGCTCCTGTGGATAAGCTTCACATAATGTCTGATTTATTTCATTAATGTTTTGTGCATGCTTGTTTCTGTGTAAATAGGGAAAAGGGGTAGGAGGAATAAGAAATAATTTTAACTTACAAACTATTGTGCTACTCCAGCATCTATCCCCCTATTTACATAATTGCATAGTTGTTCTTCAGTGCCTTGATACAATGTACAATGGACTAAAAAGAAGAAAATCATACATTAAACCTTTTCCTATTTGACTGAGCACAGAACTTGACTCTTGCCATTTCAAGGGCTTAATGCCTTTTTCCACTTCCCCAGTAATGGAAAACGGATTTGCATTGCCTTAAACTGAAAAGTGTAACTAACTTAAGCATCTGGGCTTGCGTTTGATCTGACATGGGCTGCTTTTTTTTTCCACCCTGTTGTTTCTCTTCTAATGAGGTTTATGTCCTTCCTTTCTTTGAAACATATTTCTAAAGATTGAATACACACACTGAACAATATAATGCAAGCCTGTGTTTACATTCTCTCCCTCCTGGGTAATGAGGGGTAGGTTAGCCAAATACCCAACGTGTTTTTGCATATGCTCAAATTTTCTTTTTGAGAGAAAAAAATGTGAGTTCTTTTAAATATGTTAGCATCCTCTTTGTGAAAAAAATCCCTGAAGGGTTGGACTTGTGGCTGAAGAGATTAGTAATGGGATACAGAGCATATTATTTCTAAATCACTGGTTCAAATCAAGTCTAGGTCAATATAAGGAACAAAAGTCATTGCACTTTAATGGTGCTTTTGCCTGTTTTCTACCTTATAGAAGATGTATTAAATGTATAGAAGTTGTATTCACACGCCGATATCCACAGAGAGCATGCATTGGAAACAGTTTGCCACACAGTCAAGGCAATAAATTGATGGTCTTCCAACACATAATGAGGAAGATCATAAAGGCTGTGGCTTTGGATAGAATCAATTGAAATCATTATTTGCATTTTCAGCAGATGGGCTAAGGAGAAAAAGAGTGAGGAGACCAAGTCGTCTTCTTGTTCCTAAAGGTGATCCCTCAAGGTTACAGCTGCAGAACACAGATGGGGTTATGGAGAGAAACTTGCATCGCCAATACTCCTCTATACCAATTCTGCAGATAAACAGAGGGCTTCACTTTCTACTGTTGTCATATCCAGCATCTTTCATGAGCACTAAATTCACTTTAAAGAATGTAGGCAATAAAAAAGGAAGTATTAAAAAGAAAACCATCATAATTTATATGGTGCCTGTGGTGTCTCCACATTTTGATGAATACTGGAACTTCCCTGACAAATGATCCACTGCATTAAATAAATCTGACACTTTTTTCCTTACCAAACCTTAAAATGTACAATAATGCAGTAAAATGTTAAGGAAAAAAAAAGAAGAAAAATTTGTTCTAGGTAGAGAGCTTGACTAAGTATCAGGGCAAGCATATTTGGAATAATTGCCATTTTAAGATGATCTAGAGGCTATTTTCCTCTAGTTTATGACAACACTCTGTGAGTAAAGTTCCCTGAGTGTATTTTAAAAATTGCATTAACCTATTTAAAATGCCCAAAGGCAAGAACAAGCTGGAGAAATTAGACTTTAATAAGCCATTTGCTTCCTCAGTTCAAATGGGACCTTAGGTTGCATATTGTACAAATGGCTGAAACATTAACTGGAGTCAGGGTATCACCAAGACACAGGGGATCAATCAGGGAGTTGTCTTGGGATTCTCATGCAAAGATAGGCAATTAAACATAGTATGACAGCAGTGTAAGTGTTCGAATGCCAAAACCTGTGTGTTGAGCAACCAGTATCTAGATCTTGTAAATTCCTATTTTACCAGCCAGATTTCTTTTTAGTGAAAACGTCACTGTGTCAAAGATCAGGTGTAGGATCTTAACATTAAGTCCTTACGTCAGATAAAAGCAGTTTTCTAATTACAGAGTGCAGAACTGATCTCAGATTGTCTAAGAACAGAATAATGTTAGAATGGTATTTTAATTTGAGTGGTGTAGTATTCCTGCAGATCGGATTTCTAGACCATATAGAGCCCCTAAGAATGTCCTATGGACCAGAATTTAAGCTAACCTCCAATTTCTTGGGCAAAATTCTTCAGGATTCCTTTGAAAGAAACAGGGGAAAAATTATCATCTAAAAGCAGCAGAACTCAATATAAGATTTTACAGACAAAGGGATATGACAGGGAACAGCTGAATGACACAAAGAAATTAAGTTTGAAACAACAGTCTGCTGACTTAGAGAACAATGACCATGATTTATAATGAACATCTGACAAAGTCTGGGCACTCTCTGAACATACAGCCTTTAATGATAGGAACTGCAGCTTTTTTTTGCTCTCCTTGAGTCTTTCAGATGCTCTAATATTGATGGGAACCATAACTTCAATGGCACTAAGTGTTTGGCGTGCCTCAAAGTAGCAATGTAGGAAAAGCAGTGCAACAACATACAGCCCCAGGAGTCTCAGAAGAGGTTGTCCAGAATCGTGTCCTGCAGTTCAGACAGTCACAGGTCCCCATTCTACCAGGTGCCCTGCCATTTCTCCTGACAAGGTGGCTATGTGAGGTTTTGGGGCAAAGTCTTATCAAGAGGAGTTTATTGAACTGCCTAGTAGCTTCAAAGAGTGATTTTGCATTCTTTCAGATAATAGATCTGCAGTTGCATCTTCTATAATTGTTTATAGCAAATGGCTCTTCTGACAAAGAAATATTTATCCAGGTACAGCTTCAGCAATGGTTCTTTGAAGATCAGGAATTATAAGAAGTCTCTTCAAAGAGTCTTTGAACTGAGTCATGTTTCCTTAACTAAAAGTGAAGTTACTGTAAGTGAAATGTACTGCGTGTTTTGTGCATGCATGTGTTTGGGTGGTTTGTTTTTTTTAAACAATGCAATCAAATAGTGGATCAAAGTGTTTGTGGTTTAAAAGGTTGGTGTGTATGCTGAGCTTGTGAAAGTATCCTCAGAATGGCAAAGGACAATGTCACATCCCCCCAGCCTCAACTGAGGGAAGCAACAAAGGCTACTGTGCCTAGTTTGACGTGGTGTGACTGGTTGCTTTCATCTCTCAGACTCTCATTATAACTGTGTTTCTATCATTTTTCACTTCAAGTCTTTTCTGAAAGCTGGTAGACTTGAGACAACTCTGTTTTCTATTAAGAACTCCAAGATTTAAGCAGCTGTAAATTCTGTTCCCAGTGCATGAATTCCAGCCAGAGAAGTTAGCTGAACAGCAGTGAGAAGAGGCCATGGAATGACTCAGAGAACAGCAACGTGTACATTAGAAGGAGAAAGGGAAAAAATGCAGCTCAGCCCACTTCTTTTCTTTACAATCAGTAAAACTACAACAGCAGGTGCAGGAACCAGGTGTACACAAATTCTCTGCTGGAGCAGTGACTTGAGCTTCAACCTTGTTAACAGGCTCTGTTTTCCTCAATATAGCCTTGAACTTCTGCTTTTAGCAAGACATGAAAAATTAAAAATGGTAGCAACAGGGTGAAAAACATGGGGAAGAGAACAAAACAAAACAAAATGTGGCTGCAGTGCTTAGTCCCCATGTAGAGACTGAAAACCATTCTTCACCAGTTGGGACACATGTGCCATGTTGAACATGGTGTACTTCATCAGTCACTAAAGAAAAAAAATGGACTAAAAAACTTTCTCTGAATGACACAAGGTATTGTTTAATGGTTGTGGCACAGAAACAATCTCGAGCACAGGTCACTGGGTTGGTGAGAAGGTTCTGTACCAGGTGCTGTAATGTCAGGATGAGAGCAAAAGATTGAGGTGTTCTTTCTTTCGATAAGGGATCAATGTCACTCTAGAATACACAACTCCCTCCACATGAGAAATTGTAGAAGACCTGGGAGACAAACTTTAATTTGATAATCTGTCATACCACAAGCAATTCCTGAATGTATGTACCACTAGCAAGGTACATGATGCTTGCCTGCTGTTGACTAACAGCAGCTCTATTTTGCTGTCTTTAAGAATCTTCCTTGATTTTATTACATACCATGAGTAGATAACACTGTATTTAGCTGTGTGCATTTCAAAACATACCACAGTATCTCCTGTGGTAAGGACAGCCATGTCCTTTTTGTAATATTTAAGCTGACTAGAGGTCAGTTTGCCTGTATCCCTTTTACTAGTTAATTTTACTTGCAGAAGAGATTCAAAATAAAGTTAAACAGTAGTTAAGCAATGGTTCTGGATTGTGCAGTTGATCATTTGCTACGGGTAGGCTGACTGCTCAGTTTTAATTTTCAGTAAAATGAGAGTGGCTGAATATCAGATTTCTTTCCTGTCTCTATAGCTCATCAGCCAAACACGTTGCTGCTTCAGATGCTAATCCTAGCTGAGCTCTGCTTGGCATCTATCACCTTTGCACAGCAACAGCGAATTAGCTGCTCTTCGGGTGCTCATGTGCTCCCACCTAATTTCCTGCTCACTATTGAAATAAACAACCTGGCTATTCACACAGACAAATTCCTCATCAGTATAGAATTTGTGTGGGAGATTTAGGGAGAAGGGTTTATAGTCAATCCTCATTCACAGGCTGTAAAGTCAGTCACACTCCTGTGTTAGGATGAGAACCATGCACAGCTGAAGCGAAGGGCTGAGGAGTCCAAAAAAGCAGCTACACTGCACTGCCCAGTCAATGCACTGTCCAGTTCATGGCTTCCAAAAGCACATCAGGAAACCCCATGCTTTTGATATTTCATACATTTTTGTACACTGAAAAATAGCAGTTAATAGCAGGCCTTTGAAAAAACTCCTTTTAGATCTTACTTTGTCTATTAAGGTGCTTTTTCAGGGTTAATTATTTTGAATTTGAAAAGAATACACAGCAATTAATCAAAAAACTTCAACTTGAATAATGTATTTACTTACATGGAGCAGGAGTCACCAGTTATATAAAGGGAACAAAATCCAAAGGATGAATTTACAATTATCCTTATCAATGAAAATACTTCTTTTTTCAGACCAGAAAAAAAAAATTGGTTGGTAGTCAGTGATTCTCAAAAAAAAAACAACTAACAGGAAGCTAGTCTTTGCTCTCATAAGGGAACATTGCCCTAATTTTAATATTCGGGACAATGAAATATTTTAAATAAGGGTTTAGGTCTCATCAGCTGCACGTTAGCTATACCAAACCTAAATGATATTACAAAACATTGCCAATGCATGAAGGCTGTTATAGATATTAAACACCTATATAACATCTATTGTTAATGTTATCCTTTTAAGAATTATAATAGAATCCTCTAGAACTTGCTCTAAAATTACAAAAAAATTCATAAGAGAATGTATCTTAATATGTGTATTTTATTCCTCCTATAGAAACAGACTGGTAGTGATGTATCCAGGTTGTGTGAAATTTCCAAACACCAACTATCATTTTCTCTTAAAATTTTCTTCTGTTATATTACTCTTTTCTTAAAATAATGCAAAAGCTAACTTTAACTGTGGACAATTAAGAAAATTTTGATGATAATGAAAATATTGATCATAATGTGAAATTGATTGCTAATGTGTAGCTATAGATAATGGTGTTTGGTGGGGGGGAGGGCAAAAGGAGAGAACTTGCTGTTCAAAAATTTCCTTACTTTTAAAATTAGTGAATTTCTCATCCTCCTGTGGAAGCCCATTGACAGGTACAGGTGAAAATAATACACCGATACTGGGCAAACACCATTACTAGATTCACTTCACTAACTCCAATGCCAATTAAATAGACATAAGCTTGTTTCAAAATAGAGTATTTGAATGAAAAGTCTGGACCGTTCAACAGTACAAAACAAAGAAACATATGTCAGTGCTGATACAAGATCTAGCGTTTTGCTTAAATTGACTTCTGATTTCAGAAGTTAGTGGAAAAAATGCTTCTCAAGGGGGATGAACTTTCTATCACAGCAACACCGAGAACAAAAGTTGGCACAGTTAGTGCACATGGAAATCTGAAACCGCTACTTTAGATTTGTTTTGCCAAGTTTTAACTAAGTAGATACAAAAAAAATGTTCCTTTCATTTTCAGTGCCAGGGATTTTGTCTTTACTCGGTTGATTTTAATAGCTCGCTCAGAAGCTTGGAAATGAATGTTTTTTCCATCATCAATTTAAAACTTTTCCATTTGCCAGCTATAAATGTTTTTTCTACTGTGTGTTTTCAATGAAGCTGAAATGAAAAAGCTTTGATTTTCTATCCAAAGGCCAGGGAGCATAGGGCAAACTATTCTTTCATCTCCATCCCTGAGACAGAGCCAGGTCCAGCATCACGTGACCACAACACCACTCCATTCTTTCCCTTTCTACCAGAGTCTTCAAAAAGGCAATTTTTGGACTCACGTTTGTCTAAAGACGACCTGGAATGACCCGCTCTACAGAGGTCTTCCAGCATTCTGTTGGGGATGGCAATTCCAATGGCCATCATCTCCAGTGGTTGAATCACTGTTCTTCTCATACAGAGCCTTCTCTTTGTGCAGATATGGCCCCAACAACTTCCTTCCTTGTCCAGCTGTAGACATTTACTTCTTTACAGCTTATAGAACTATGATGGCACTCCAGCAATCCTCATCTTTGAATAGGGAACTGAAGGAAATGTAAATTTGGCTAAGCATTTTTCTGAAAATATTGTTCATGTGATTATGGGCAAAAGCAGTTTTGTAAGTTCCTGCCTTTATTTTTTCAGGAATGTTTAGGGATATTTTTTGCCAATAGCTACCCAATCATTAGAGCTTTTGAGAAGTGCATCAGAAAAACATCTAAAAAGATAAGACCCATAAGTGAAGGGAGTGTTCTGTAAGCAATCATCCAGTGCAAAACATTTCATTAGGAGATTTGCAGCATACACTGCTGACCATTTTAGGTATTTGGATTATGGATCACATAGACAGAAACTAATGCCAGGAAAGCATCTTATGCTTTAAAGTTTTGCACTGGAAAACTAAGAGAGGAAACCAAGAACATAAGGCCTCTGACAAAACCAGAAGTAATTTCCTTTTTTTTTTTTTAATTTTTTTTTTTAAGCTATGGCGTTCTTAAATAGATTAATTGTAACACCCCTTAATTATCTCACACAGTGATACATGTCTGAGCTCACACGTCTGACTTCATGCAAAAATAGTGCTAGAAGTTCTACTGATTTAACTAATGTTGCAATGATTTTCAGATTTAATCAGAACATATCCACAAAGCAGATAGGCTTTAGATGTCTGCACAATTCTGTCACTTTCTCAGCTGCAACTGGGAGTGGCCTTTTTGCTACGTACTGTCTGATGGATGTAAAACTGCATATCACTTGGCTGAGAGGGCTCAGTTTCCCCCCTGCCATAAGAGCATTCTAAAGAAATAGCCCTGGGAAGACCACAGGGAAAATGTGCAAGGCACTGCCTGTGTCTTGTGCCAGTATGGGTATGAATACAGAGCACACGCCACAGAGTAGCTCTCTACTGCTGAAATTCAGAAGAGTGCCATTGGCTTACATACTGATCTGCAACTTTAATCTTCCAGCAGAACACTTTAATCAGAAACTGCTTTCATAATTTGTAAACACTGCCAAATGTTTGATTCCAGGCTGTTTAAGTGATCAAACATTTGGGTGGAAAATAAAATAAATAACAATCAAACAATCAAACAAAGAAAGCATTTATAAATAATTAAATATGCTGTACTGACACATACTATTCCCATCTGGATGTTGCACTTCCAAGATATAAAACACAGTTTTATTAATTAGGAAAAAAATTTAAAAATATCCTGTATGACAGAAAAGTCAGATCAGAAACAGGGACTTGAGGGTGACTGTCTTATAGGTGAAGATCAGCCCCTGGGAATCCACTTCCTATTTCTGAACCTACCATACCTGCACCACCCCAGGCACAGCAGTTTCCTGTTCTATAAAAGACAAAGAAAGATAATAAACTTCATTTCCCTCACCACAGGAAGTTAAATTAGTGAAGTACAGCAATGTGTGCTAAAATCCTCAAAAAGAAGGAGGTCAAAGATACACAAAATTTTGTTTCCCCACAGAAAAGATTTTTATAGAGATACCACCTCTATTGTGTTAGTGAGAGATAGGTGGTTTAAAAGCACCCATTTATTTTAATTTTTCCTACTTTTTGATATTTTCTGGGTAATGCCCATAAGACTTTTTGAGATCTCCAACAATTAGGATGTCTTTTAAGATGAACTCTCAGCTCAGGCATATTTTGGGCACTTATCTCACACCAGATTTAGGTGATGCCTTAGAATGAAAAACAATCCCAGACTTCCTGGAAGACTAGTACTTGGATTTCATTGCATGCCACGATGAGCACCTCTATAACCAGAGACACACTGATGGAACTAGCTAAACTAAACTAGCTAACGATAATAATAATTTAAAAAACCCAAAAGAAAATTACAAGACATCACAGGTAATAAAGTGATTCCTCCGGTACAGTAAGATGGGCCAAAGAAACAGGAGGATGACAAAAGAAAATGAAGAAAGGAAAACAAATTCAAGGGTGATAACTATAGGACCCTGGTGGGCTTGTTATATGAATAGACTGCAGGCAACCGCATCCTGCTGCCTTGATGCTTCATAAATTCTGTCATCTTGTTAAGAAGCTGAAGACTACTGACCTCACTTCCTCTGCTAATAAGACTGTGCTGCTTTGTGCCAAGACTTTTATGATGCTTATGAAATTTGAAGCATTGTGCAAGCCTCCCTCCTTCCTACGCTAGTGATTACTACATCCCAAATTACAGAAGAACAAATGGGAAATGGAGACTGCTCTCCCTCTTTTGTGCAACAGTCCCTTCTTTCCCTCTTCCTAATCCCTTCCAAAATATTTCTCAGGCTCTCAGGACCAGCAATGCTAAGGCTTGCTTGGTTTTGTTTCTGCATATATTACTAATAATCATAGTAATAAACCAAGAAATATGAGTAGATTTTATGATGTTCACATATAGGTGTGACATACCAGAAAGACTTCCATGCATTATAAAGCCTGTGCAGGCAATATTCAGCCCTTTTGTCCACTGAGAACACAGAGCAAGTATCAGAGGGTCAAAGAGAGAGCAGCCACATCCCACATAGGTGTTTTGGAGGTACTCTCCAAGTACAAAGCCTATACAAGCTGTGTACTCAAAAGCTCTCCTTACTGCAGTTCAAAATAGGAGAAAACAGCTACTGCTCTCAGCACTTAATTCTGAAGAGCAAAATGTGCAAAGGCAACTGAGACCAGGTCCAGCCCAGTGGCTACAGCCACTCCTGATCATGAAAAATCCAGGGAAAGGCAGGCCTGTGACTTGTTCTCTCCATATTTTGCGTCATTTTTTTCCTAATTTAAAAAGGCACAAGACGAATCAAGGCAGCCGTTCCTTCCTTACACATGACAGGGCAAAAATATGTTTACACCACAGAAACCACAGAAAGCTTGTCTGTCAGTCTGTCAGCTGCTACAGCTTTGAGTGTTCACTCATGTAAGTGTTGGTACACATATTCCTTGGTACAGGAATATGCCTTTAAACTTTTACAGGATGCAACTTAAAAAAAAAAAAAAAAATCATTATTTCCTTTGCCCATGAGACTAGGTAGGTCCATAATAATCCCTGGCACTGGGGGAAGAAAAACCACCAACCCCCGTAGACTCCTCTTTTTCCCTCAAAGATCCTCTTTTCCTTAAAAGTTAAAAACCTCCAATGGCTACCTCTTGCAGCTGGTGAACCACCTTACAGATGCCCTTGCTGACTAGCTTTACCTTTATTATCTCAAAGCAAAAATGCTGCAAATAAAAATATACAAATCAACACAGCTGGTGAGGACAGAAAGACCAAATTCTTCTCCAGCTTTCACAGAGAAATGAAAGCAGAGTCACTTCTGAAGCCATGAGGAAAATGCAGCCTTTACTTACTAAGCTCTGAGAGCTTTACGTCCTGTGGATATGACTTCCTCTTTGCTTCAATTGTGTCACTAACACTGTGCTCCACACTTGCTTTGCCACCCTTAATAGGTTACACAGCAGACGTCCACTGTCTAGACTTACAATCCTTTCCAATAAGGAGAGTATGCAAACTCTTAATCGTGTATGCAGCAATAGAACTTGAAATATAACAGTAAAAAAAAACCAACCAAAAACAAAGCAAAAACAAGATACCATAACAAGTCCAAAAATCCTGGTTTCTTCCTGCCTTTCTCATAGTTTTTGCATGGGATCAAATTTCATCTTTACTGTGCTGTCGCTCTTATTAAGTAAAGGCAGTTTATATTTAACAATTCCATTATTTTCTTTTCTACATTACATAAGACCACATTAGGAGCCTGCTGAGTGTTCTCAGGCAGATCCAATCTGTTTTGCCTTGCACAGTCCAGTGATTGACTTGACTGACATTTCAAAATGGCCCTGTAAAACATTAGGTACCACCACCAGCTGCTCAAAATGGCTCTTTGTGCCAGGGACACTCCACTGTGCACAGGGTACTTACAGGAGGAGGGTGCACACACTTGGATAATGTATTTCAAAAAAGGAAGGAAGAAAAGAAGGAAGGAAAGAAGGAAGGAAGGAAGGAAGGAAGGAAGGAAACAGAATAATAAACATCCAGAGTCAAATGTGAGTGGCACAGCTATAATTCTTTATGAAGCAGCAGGTAAGATTGATTGTCAAGGGTCAAAAGGCTAGGTCAAACTCTACTCATTTGTCAGCTGAATGTCATTTCTGTTTTCCCTGTCACTAGATAGCTTTAAAAAAAATTGCAACTCCTTCCTCATTATCTGGGACTTGGCTCCCTTCCTGCAATCCAGTATTAATGAAACTGTACTTCAAGCCTGGCCTTCATCTGTAAGGTTCTTCTTCATGTATTTCTTCCCTTTCTTAAGTACTACAGAGTGGGGAAAATTTTAAAGATCACTTTAAAGATTACACACAGAGTAGCTGGAAAATTGCCACTACAGTGAAAATTATTTGAAAACATACATGAAGTATAAAAGTCTGAATGAACAAATACATAATTAAATCTTAGCAAGTCCAAAGCCCACACAACAATGTAATTGAATCATGGTTAAATCTGTGCACCTCATATGGAATCTTTAAAAAACCAACATGAATATTTTGAAATCAGGGGAAATGAGGGGAAAAAAACACCCCTTTTTTGTTATGATTACAAGTTATGCACCACTGGAGTAATGCTACTACTGAAATCCATCAATTTACTGTGAATATGATTTATATATATGTGATTAAGATAAAAATATGACCAATAAGTCCCTTAAAAAGAATTAAACATCTAAATTAATTGAAGTTAAATTATACTTACATAGTATAGTAAAGTTTCAGCTGACTTGAAATGGGATGCCACTTCAAGCCAGCAGTTGGATACCCAAAGGATGCTTCCTCAAATAAAACCATTTTGTGTCAAAGGTAGGTTTAGGTGCAGTTATCCTCTTGTGAATTTATGTAAAGGCAATACTCTTGTGTTTATTCAGTGCTTTTCACAAAGGGATCTCAGGGTAAATTACACAAATAATTAAATCTCATCTAAAGCCTATCCCTACTAGGACTGCCTCTGTGTTTATAGGAACAGAATTAGGAACCCTTTGGTGACAAAATGAGAGGATTTACTAATTTAATTTCCATTAAACACAGTGCCGCACAGGATGATTTAGGTATGTTGACTGACTGACATAATACCTCCTTTTAGGTAGAAGAATGACCTTTTAAAATATTTATAATCACTCTTGGGCAAAACCATCCTGAAATTCTGTGCTAAATCTGCATAGAATAACATATCACACAAGTCTAATTTCCCTCCACAAGCAAATGTGGTGACTTCAGTGCAACTATTTGCATGAATGGCATCTCAGATAGGAAAATCAAGATGTTTTATGAAAAATATCAGTTTTAACTGTGAAGATAAAAATAACTTACAGCTCAAAACAAAAAGAAAAGGTTCTGATTTCAAAATGCTTAGTGCACTATCCATTTGCAATTTGGGAGAGCTCTTTCAAAGCTCAGCTGCTGTAGGAACACAAACTAGTCTCTGTTTGCTTACAACCACAGACAGAAGATAATACCCATTTTAAATGTACAGAATTCAGCTCACAGAGTAGTAATCACATAATTATTTAAAATAGAGACAAGAGGCTTACAAATTGACAGTAATTAGTTAATCCAAACCTTGACAGTATTCTGGAGCCAATAGTGGAGTTTTGAATAGACCAATTTTAGGAACTACTGATATTTTTTGACCTGACTGGATTTTCAGGATTTGCAAAAGATTATGTGGTTTCAAAATGTTAGCCAAAACAGCTTAGTTTTGATAAAATTAGAGGAAATTCCAACAAGATAAAAGAACAAAAGTGAATGGAAGTAAAGAGGAAAACCTTTCTATTACAAAGTTAAGTTTTCCCTTGGAATGCTTCTTTACTCCAAAGTTCCAGTGATGACAAAATTTGAACTTTGAACCTTGAGATCAGATGAGAATGGCAACATCTAAAATTTGAATAGAGGACTTGTCATTAAAATAATTTTGCTTAGAGCTCTGCGTTAGACTCGACATTGCTTTTCTAGCCATGTTACAGAGTGGACATTCTTCTGCGTGTGTGCTGCAGTGTATCAGTTTAAAGCATGCAGTACTCTATATCACTATTGTGGGAAGCAGAACTGTAGGATCAGTCCCAGTGCATGAATAAAAGTAATTGTAAAACCAAGCTGAGCTCTGTTTAGGAGAGCCTCTTTTCATTATGTAAAATGACTGATTATAAGATCCCAGCTGGGTTTTGCATGGGGCCTTGTTCACTGAAATATTAATAGATGACATTTAACTAAACAGTACAAGAAGAACCATGATACTGTGCTAACTGTCATCATAAACACATTTTAATTCCCCCAATGAAAACTAATTCATAGCAGGCTGTTACCAAACTGCCATGCTTTCACTTGAGAAGCTCCAGCCTTCTCTACTACCCACAGCTCTTAGAAATTTCACAGCTCTTTTCTTCTTTTTTTTAACATCTAGAACAGATACTGAGGAGGCAGTG
Organism: Corapipo altera; assembly: GCF_003945725.1. Taxonomy (NCBI): domain Eukaryota; kingdom Metazoa; phylum Chordata; class Aves; order Passeriformes; family Pipridae; genus Corapipo; species Corapipo altera. The sequence continues at coordinate 5,624,121 of NW_020884917.1, forward strand.
AGTCCTTCTCTGCCTCTCAGGTGGGAGCAGAGAGCATGGTGAAGTCCCTCTGGATATAGCACAGGTAGCTTACTCCAATAGTCTGGAAGCGACACATTGTCAAGCACCACTTACAGGTGTGGTAAAACACAATTCCAGCTCCATAACTGCATTGCTTCCCTCAACGAAGCTGAGGAATATTTATTAATTGCACAGAACCCAATAATAAATGCTACATTTTCAGTGCAGAAGACAAGATGATAGGTGAGCCTTCACATCTGCTGAAAGTCACCTAGTTGACCTATTTTGCTTCTTTCTTAATACACTGAATTAGCCCCTTTGTTCCCTCCTTTCTCAAAAAATTACCTTTTTCATTTTCTTTGTTTTATATTTTTTTTCCTCTGTTTCCTTTCATTCTGTGACTCCTCGGAGCTCTGTGTATGGATTTGCTGTTGACCATCAGACATCATCTTTACAATTCTCATTGCAGGAAACTGAACCATATAAGTGAAAAGTAGTTGAATTCCTCTCAATTTTGGCAACAGTAGTTTGAAAGCTGTCCACTGAGTTGAATTTTTTTAAAAATTCTATGCTATTTTTATGTTATTGAGGACTTCAGTTTTACAGGGAAATAATGAACTAAATTTTACTCCCATCTGCCTGAGGACTCTTCAATAGTTTTTGGTCTTTCAGTTGTTGTATGATTATATACAGAAGGTAAAACCAGCAGTAAGCTGTTCTGTTCTTGAGTAGTGTATTAGAAGCACTTTGTTCTCACTATTGCTTTAATCAGACACTAGTGGTATTTCTACTACCGTTTTCCCTACCTGCCTGGTTCTTACATATTATTTTTAACACTAATGTTCATGTAGCTTAAAACCATTTCTAAGCAGACTTTTCCTCACAGAAATTTGTCCTCTCAGCTCCACTTCCTTTCTTTTGCTATTTTCTGCAGTATTATGATCAGTTGCAAATAGGTTTGCTACTGTGACATGAACAACACTTCTCTGATTGACTTCATTTTTCTGCTTAGCTGTGTCACTTCTACAATTTGCAGATCCACGTAATACAAAATACCATCACTTTTCCCTGTCATCAGTCTTATGTCAAACCTGTTTCCTAAGTGGTTGAGTACCTTTACACCTCATCTTCATATGGCACCCCATCTCATCTAAAACCCCACTTCCTAACTCGCATGTGATGTGCTTTTCTGCTTTCAGAATTTTTTGAACTCCTGGTTTATGGTGAAACAACATAAAATGACATATAAGTTCTGATCATGCTGATTTATCTCTTTCAATACCTCACTTCCTTCTGTGGCTGTGCTTTAGGAGTCCTCAAGACAGTCCTTACACCATGAATTATGCAAATTAATAAAAACCTGGATTTTTCTGAAAAAATCAAGAAACCAACAAGCATGGACTTTGCAAGACAGAAGGGCAGACTCTAGAAGGCTATAGTGAGAACCATTAAAATAAACATGTGCTGTGAGCAGCAAGCCATATAGGGCTTGTTTGACATTAAAAGAGGCCAGAATTATGCGAACCACACAAAATGAGTTTTGATAGCAATATTGTTCTTGAAAATGAGGCATTTAACAGATTCACTCTAAGCTTAACTTTGGCAAAAACTCTGTACATATTACCAACAGCTGGGGCAATCAAAGCTCTTTACCCCTGCTTCACAGCAAAAATAAGCATACAAAAATGAAAAGATCAAGAAGACAAACGAGTTCTTCCCACTTTAACATTTTGTTGCCTCCAAGATTTTTTCTGTAAAATAAGTGATTTCTATCTATTTGTGAGAGAAAAGGCAGGATGTCAGGAAATGAACAACAGGGCAGAGAACTATAGATATTGCTTCATTGCATCCTAACATCAGTTCACAACACTGAATTGAAAGATGTCTAAATACTCAAAACATAAGTCAGACGATGCAATTATCACTTGACCATAATTCCTATTCACAGAATGAAATTTGCCTGAGTAAGGACTATAAGAACTTATTACAAGATTATTCTTTATGCCTCACATGTATCATGAGCAGCGGAGGCAGACAACTACATAAAAATCCATTTAGAGAAAGGTCATGAACAGATAGGATTTCTCTGAATTGGGACGTAGGGCTTTATAAGAACTTTAATCAGAAAGCTTGTACGGATCTGAATCGTGGGTCATCTACCGCCACCACCTGCGTCTCCTAGAACGCTTCCATCAACGCTGTCTCCATACAATCCTAAACATCCACTGGTCAGATTATGTGACCAATACAGCTGTTCTAGAACAAGCAGCAGTCACAAGTATTGAGGCCATGTTGCTGAGAACACAGCTGCACTGGGCAGGGCACGTCTCCAGGATGAAGGACCACCACCTCCCTAAGATCTTGCTTTATGGTGAACTTGCCACCGGCTGCCGCAAGAGAGGAGCCCCGAAGGGAAGATACAAGGACTCCCTGAAACAACATCTCAGCCTTGGCCATATTGATCAACATAACTGGTCTACTCTGGCCTCCAATTGGGAGGCCTGGAGACACACCATCTATAACGCTGCTGATGCTTTTGAGAAAGCACGCAGGATCACCCTCGAGGAGAAAAGGCAACACAGAAAGAATCGTGCCTTGCAGAATATACCACCTAAGGAGTCTTTCTGTTGTGCCTTTTGCAACCAGACGTGTCTATCTCGTATTGGCCTTTTCAGCCACCAGCGCGCTTGCAACAAACGTGGGTAGAGCCCTTCCCAAATCTTCGTTCGCAAAGCCCAGCCATGAATCAGAAAGCTGTGAATTGTATGAATTTGTTGCTTTCATTTTAATATTAAATGGATATTTAATATGACTACCTTCATTCATCACAAATGCACATAAGCTAGGCTGAAGGACTAATGTGCAGAGACCTGAAATAGATTTCTTCAACAGGAAGCCTTGCATTTTTGCGGGTGTAGCAATACCACTATTTTAAGAAATGAAGATCAAATTAAATGTTTACTGCTGTAACAGTGTTGCTAATAGTGTCAGTAAATTTATGAACAGTTTATAATTTTAACTGTCTTCCAGACAGTAGGCCATATGTGCATTAAAGTAGTCATAATAATCTGTCAGTAAAAATTTCCTGCAGTACATTCGTAGGAAAAAATATTTGCAAGTTCAGTAGCTCACTTACACACTAGCAGAACAGTTTCCCCTACAAAGTGGTACAGCCAACCCCTCCAAAAAATAATTTCATTTTGACCTGACAGGATTTAAAGACTTTTCAAATTATTATTTTTTTTTAATTTCCAGAATTCCTCTTAAGAATTCACGAAATACCACTTTTAACCTAGAGTCATTGACTAGAAGATTGCTCACACTTGCCCCTATGTCTTTCCCCTAGAGAAATAAACATCTACACACATTTGACTTATGAATTACCATGTGTTGTCTAAACTCAGTAGTATTCAGAAAGTTAGAGACTTTCTAAACACTTTGTGAGGCGGGATTCAACAACCTGCCAGTCAGTGTGTTGTCATGGCAGTTACAACTTCCTTAAGATTTGTATACCCTAATGTTCTCTTCCTTTGTTCAGATCTGCTCTCACCCACCCTGCAGCAAACTACTTTTGGTAGGATCAGGCCCACCACAATATTGTGACTGTTTAATCTCAGCAAGCAGAATGGTTTTCGGGCTTGAGTCCTTTCGTGATATTAGCTAGCAAAGTACTGGAATCTCAAATATTATCCATCAGTCAGTCATTCCTAGCACCACTTGTCCCTCCTCGGGAGTCACAGCACTAGGAAGGTCAGCAACAATCTAAGGTGCAACCCTCACTCAGTATAACGGAGCTGGGAAAACATCTTGCTTCCCCTCTTACTGGCTTAAGAAACACAGAAAAAGGGAGTGAAAGCATTTTGCTTTGAACACTTCTTCAGTGAGATGTCATTTGCTGGGATATTAGGAAAGAATACCTCACACACAGGCATCCTACTTGATGTGTGAAATTTGTGTTTACCTTTGAGAGGAAGAATTGCCTCAGTTTACTCAGGCTCACACAAAGTGGATTAAACCAGTCATACAGCAGTTCTGCTGATACCTGATTTCAGAAGGCAGTATTCACACTGCGGTCAAGGCAAGCCCAAAGAAAGTGACTCCAGTATTGCTGCTAATGAACGTCCTCTCTCATACCGGTCAGCTATGCTGGTTACATGCTTCCATTTCAACAAAAATGAGGTAAACTTGCTTTTGCCTGTGCAGTGACCCTCTACAACAGTCAACAAGTATTTAAACTGAACATTTAGAAGTTTCAGGCGGAATGTTTTCCTTTCTATGCCTTGCTTCAAATATCCCAAACAAATCCTACTTGAAATACCCACTGATAGAGACCTTTTGAAGAGGGTTGAAAGCCAGCTAAATGTGCACAGACAGTTATATAAAGGCCATGCAAAGGTAAGGGTATTACTCTCTAACTCCAAATCAAAGTTTATAGTATTGGAGAAAAAAAGACTGTTCTTGATTCCAGCCCCACAGTTAGTGCCTCCAGAATTAAGACCCGTGTTTGCTCAGGTACCAGCTATTCAATCCACATTGCCACATACAACAAGGCAACTCTGTCTCTAATTTACTAAGGTTATTAAGCACGTATCCTGGATATAAGAACATACAAACAAAGCACATCTCCACTGAGTGTAAACAGACTACTTCTAAATCTATATAGATATTAAGTAACATTCTGAATGGATTCTTAAAGAATTTTATGAAAAAAGGACCTTTGTTTCTACTGAAGCCAACTTCATTCTCAACATTATATAAAAATTCCTATTCCTTTTGTTAAATGGCCCTTCTTTTATTCCTATTTTTTTCATTGCACTGTGCTTAAAGTGCATATTCTTTAAATTATCTGGAGAGATTTCTAAACATTTTCATGTTACATTTAATTTAGAATGCTTTATCCTTTGTATATAGTTTAGAGTTTTATATCTTAAGTTCATTATCTTGTATTTAGATATAATGAATTTTATCATCTGATCTACTGCTTAGTTACACACACTGGAAAAATGACCTGTTTTAGAGTGCACCCTAAATGCAAACCTCTGAAATGTAACTGTTATTATGATTTTCACATTTATGTAAATGTAAACTCCTTAGCATGTTCAGTAAGAGGTAGAAGAAAAGCAATTGATTAAACATTACAAAAAATAGCAAGTTTGAATACAATGGCATGCACAACTTTTAATATTCAAGTTTAGGTTAGATTTGTTCTTTACAGTACTGAACTAATTCAATATAAAAATTTTAATTAAGGATGTTCTCCAACTGTGTATTTTTGGCACACATATTTCTGTACAGCATGTACCTGTTGATCAGAACAATATCCATATACACAAGATAGCTATCAAAAGAATAATGGACAGGCTATAGCAAGAGACAGCGGAACAAAATGCTTCCATAATTAAAAAAGGAGTATCAATAGTTCCCCTATAATAAGGGCAAAGTGGGGGAACAGAACCATGTTAACAATTACTCTGAGAGGTTTCAGGACACTTGGTATTGATGAGCTTTCCGGCCTTGTCATGCCTTGTCACTATATTGCATATCTCATGTGCTATCCAAACCATAAACTCATTTACACTGCTGCTGCTACTTTAGACTGAGTAGCAGGCATCAAGCCTTCATAAAACAATTGTTGCCTATTACTTTTTAATATTTTGTTTTCTTGGTGTAGCCACTGGGGTAGATTAAATGGAAAGCTCACTTGTCTGAACTTAATGAAAAGGACTGTCCATTCCTGTGGCAGTTGGTGCTGGGGAGATGGTTACAGCCTACAAAAGATTTTAAACAGACGTTGCAAATTTCTACACAGCAACAGATGCTTCTGTTTAAACACCAGCTTAGGGCCTACCTCAGGATCTGATATTGCTGTCCACACATGGAAGTAACAGACTTGTGTATCTCAGACATTTATTTTTTGCCTTCCTTCTGTTTTCCCTGTTTATTGTACTTACTAATTTGTGTGAGTTTTCCTTCTTGTTCTCTATACCCTCAACTGAGCATCTGGATCTGCTATGAAACCTATAACTTAGTCTGCCCCTGCAGTGTTGGTCCCTTGTTAAATATTCTGGGTTGTCATCGTACGTCAGAAACACAAGGAATTGACTAATAAAGATACATCTCCAAGTAAAACCTGTCCACTCATGATGACAAGACATCCTTGAGCAAGTCCACTATTCTTCTCTGTTATATCCATCTGCACAGTTTCATCCATTTGTACATCCTGTGTTTAGGGCCTTATCCAGCAGCCAGTTCTTGCATGAAAAATTTATCAGTGAGATTACTGTCAGACATCATCTTCTGAAGGAGGTCAATACTGGAAACTGGACATTAAAGTAGATGGATTCCTGCTTCAATGCAATATGGCAATTTCTGTGTCCTTAGACTCACAAAACGACTCACTATTCAGCTGGAATGGTGCTTTACTACCATGGCAGTCTGCCAGGCTGAACTTATGGAGGCTGTCTTTTTGCATGTGACTGAAAATGCTTTAGTGTACCACATCCCTTACACAGTTTGGTGTGCACTTAACAGAAGAATTATGGTAGGTCTTGGTTGCTGATATAAAGGGGACAGCCAGGAAGCTGTCCCAGATAGAAATCTGTGGTTTCTTTCTATCTTTTCCCCAAAGAAATCCTATGGTTCTGACAATTCAAATGGTAGGAATCATAGAGATCATATATAGGTATAGTTATGGTGCATTGACTTGGTCAGCTGCATAACTATTAGGAGCCTTTATGACCCCTTTTCAGGTGAAGAACAACATCAGGTTAAGGAGCAATCAGCCTAGTTATTCTTTTTCAGCTCAAAAGTAACAACAATACATTTCTAGCATATTGGAGAATAGTTATATTTCAAGAAAAGTCCAGTAACATAGACTGAATAGATAACTTTCTTTCATTATTACCTTCTTTACATTATTACTGAAAATTATTCCACGGGAAAATTATTCCCAACGTGAACACTTCCCAGTGCAGGATTGCTCTCTCTGAGAACATGGATATTACATTGACAGGAATGCTTTTCCAGAAAGAAAAGAGAACAGCTGTGATAACTCAGAGTAACCTATGGAACGACACCTACATTCACTTTGCTGGCAAAATATTAAGAATCGGTGCTTTTCATATAATTCCATGGCTATGAAATAATTCTCTGGTAATAGGAAAATATTCATGGCACCAGCTGAACACAAAGCAAATGATCCTAGCTCTTAAATCCATGCAGGTGAATTCCCTCTGAGCTGTCTGTACAGACTAGCACAAATGATCCATCACATGGCTGGTGCTGAGACACATTAGGTGCTTGGCAGGTGGAAGATGGCATGTTGTTTTGCATGGCGCATTGGAATTGACCCTTCAAAACCTGAAACTATTTGTTTGTTCAGTTAACAACCCAGCCTAGTAATGAAGTAGCGACTTGTGGTAGCACTCGCTACGTTAATCATATTTTTCTGTGGTAACACACACTAGATGCCTGATTACTGCTGCATTGTGGCTCAGACTGGTATCAAAGCAAAAACTTGATCTACTACACCTGCCAGACATAGCTGATAATTTTCTTCTTTTGCATACAACATTCCTTATCTTTCTTCTGTTTCCAGTCTCCTTCCTAGGCAGAAGTCAGTGTTGTGGTTGGGGACCTATGATAATTACCCAGCATGAGAAAACTGAATTCTTGCATTGTGGCACAGAGTTATCACCTTAATTACTTGATGATTTCCATACATTCTAATTATTTTTATTCCTTGCTCCTAATATTTTTTCATGTTTTTTACTAAGCCCTTTGAGGTTGTTTGCATTTGCTGTTACATCTTTAGCAGTAGTCCCTAAGCTCGTGATTCCCAGAGGGTTTTTCCCACTGCACTATCCCATTCAATCTGACTCATCTTGTCTCTTTTTTGGACTACGTTTGCTGTTACAGGCTTTCTGTCCACAGAACATATGATTGATTCAGAGTCATAAACTTTCATGATGTTTCGCAGAAAAATAAAATAGACAGATTTCTACCATGAGGAATTTACATTGTAAAAATTACTTAATTCTCTTCCCTAATACTCCTCTTTTTCTGTCAAGATTGACAACATTACCTCAATCCCTTATCTTCAGGCCTCCAATATAATCTCTAATTGATATTTTGCTCTTGCAAGAAGACTTTGTTTAGGACTAACCTTCATAATTTGCTTTGTTCCTCACTGGCAAAACCACCTTTCTCATCTCTACCTTTCTGAATATTCATAGCTATTTGCTGGGTGCTTCATCCTGTTTCTTTTCCCTGCATTCCAGAAACATGTTCCCAAATTAACTATTGTTATTCTCTCCTCACACGAATCATCTCAATTCATCTCTCTGCTTCAACACCAAGCTCATGTCTCTCACTATTTTCAAAATCTCCTTGTGCTTGTCTATAATGTTAAAATTACTTTTCTCAAATATCCTCTATTTAACTCTTCCATCTAGAAATCTTTTCTTTTTAGCCCTTTTCCTGTCCTAGTTCTGGCTTCTCATCTTCTAGTCACCTATCCCGTTATTGGATCGGTTACCTAGTGATTGTTGTCCACCAAGTTTTCTGCCTTCAATCTGGAACTCCTAAATACTCCTCCTTCCATGAAGCTACAAATCAGATGGTCCATATCTCACTCAGGGTTCTTCCTTCTTTATTCCACCATAAAGGGCAACCACTTACTGCAACTACCACATGAACTGTACTTAATTTTTTGTGGTTATTCTTCTGAGGCTGCTAAAGTTGTTATGGTTTCAAAACAGTTAGGATACCTCTTCCTTTAAATTTGTGGAATTCTCATCCCCGCTCTTTGTTTGCTGTGGTGTTAAACGTTGTAAAGTGTTTTACAAAACAGTGCAGTGTAACACAACTAAAAATGGTAAGTGAAAGGTAAGCAATAGAGAATGTACTTGCACTTAGGCAAAATATGCTGCGGAAGCTTCATATTTTACTAGTAGTAGTCTTCATCACAGCTGTGATGTTGCTAGAGAAACACATCATTAAATCCTTAGTTAAGAGATACTGGAGCCTGAATCACAATCAAACATCAGGAAGTGCTGAATTACATCAAATGGTGCAACATAAACATTAAAATGCATCAGAAAGTGGTTAACTTCCCTTACAGTTTCCAAGTACCTTTAATTTCCATGCAACGTGGATTATTTGCTCATTATAAAAGCCCTGGTAGGAGTCTATTATAAACCAAACAGTCATGACAGAATGCTTTTGTCATTTAATATATGAAGGGAGGGAGGGGATAGATGGAAGAAGTGACAAGTTAGACAACAAATTTCTATCGGTAACTAGTGAAAAAAAACAAACCAAGAATCAATCACAGTTTCTAAAATATGCAGAAAATTCTTTAAAATTAAAAATTTATTGCATACAGAAAGCAGCAACTGTAATTTGGGCCTCCTAATAACAGGTGAAGATGAATTAACATCTAAACATCAAGCTGGTGAGTGATAATGGACCAGATCACCAACAAATTAGGTTCATCAGGTTCCTGATGTCATATAAAGAACTGAACTCTTACTAGCATCTACATCTGAGGATTCAAAAGAAATTTTTGAAATCAATAATTTTTAACAAAACCTGACAGAGAGAGAAAAGCAAATAGGAAAAATATGAGGAAAATCACCATTTGATAGCAAAGAGGCATAATTAAGAAAATAAGATAGTTCTGACTAAATTATTGCCCCTGTTTCACAGAAAACCAAAGCAAGAAATAAGAAAAAACCCCAAACATTATAAATTAAGAAAAAATGAAAGAAATTAAAGCAAAAGTTTATTTCATAAAGAATTAATGTCATAAATGAAAATATCCAGGAAAAATTATGACAGGCCCAAGAGCAGCAACAAAACCATTATTTTAAAGGTATATTAGGAATAAGGAAAAATCCAGTAATGTGCCAGGCTCATTATTAGATAAATGTGGTTAAAATTCTTAAAATTAAGCAGAAAAGATAGAACTGTTCTGTAAAGAAGGTGCTAAACAGACTTCAATCTCAAGGAAAGTAAAGAAAAAGATGGTATTGGTTTCTCTTAATTAAGAAACGGGGAAATAAATAACACCAATCAATGTGGCTTCATGAAAAACAGGCTTACATGGACAAGCCTGACTACAGTCTTCAAGAGAGCTACAAGTTTGTTGTACAAAGATATTGTGATGACATGAACTCCTCAGACTTCCTTTATAGAAAATCAGGCATATACCATAACAATATAGTACATGTCAAATGGATTAAGAACTAGCTAACTGACAGCTTGACACTTGGGCATAATTCTCTGAAAGGGGTATTTTTAACAGTCTCTGCATGGATCAAAAGCAGATACAGGAGAATATGACCACTGCAATGCCCAAAAGGGTTTACATTTTCTCTTATAATTAGTACGGTTATCCAACAAGAAAATATATAAACACAACAGCAAAATGGCAAATATTGTGAAGAACTGAGCATTCATTAAGAGGTAACCTGACTCACCTAGTAAGCTGGATTTAAATCCATTTTAACAAAGTAAAAATGTACAATGATAATGGACAAGGTAAGAGGGTATTTCTCCAAAAGAACAGTCTCTTGCAAGATAAAGCTGTTTGGTTTGATGCATTACAGAGGTTCCAGGGCACAGCTGCTTCCCAAAGAACTGCTGGAAGCAGAAACATCATGTGCAAGAGGAGAAGAGTGACGTTACTGTTATGTTGAGGCCACCGATGAGACAAGTACTGGAGCAATGTATTAAGTTCCAGTGACCAAACAAAAGGAGTTTTTAAAAAGTTCTTGAAAATCAGAAGAGATTTGAAACAAAAACAAGCAAATAGTGAATGAGGTTATCTGATTTTACTTCAAGATTCCTTGAGGTAGGCATAAGAAGCTGAATTTTATGTATATACAAACAAGAAATAAAGCAACTTGTAAATAAAGAAGGCTACTGGAAAACAGTGCTTTTTTCATTTTTTCTGAATTTGAGTTCATGATATTTCAGTTTTCTGGAAGAAATATGGCAGTTTAACTCCAGAGTCTGATAGATGAAAAATAATATTTTGGACAAAAAAAATGGCTCTATAGTCCAAAACACCTGAAATTATAAAACAAACCAGAGTGTGAAGTATATTTTCTGGATAAGAAAGTATCTGTTATATGTATATGTATACAAGGACACAATGCAATACAAGCAACATTTTAGAGCAGAAAAGCAAATATCTCCAAAATCTGACATTAGAGATTTTCTATTTACTACATAGATTTTGTGGAAGAACTTGAATAGAGAGGGAAGAATATTGATGTCAGTCTGTGAAAATCAGGGTGTGGAGGCTGTTTTGCAGTTCTCTTTGCTGAATCACTGTATTCACTTCATAGGGAGGAAGTTTTTCCATTGATTTCAGAGTAACCACCATGTTATCATATGCCTAATTTGCCATGCTTATAAAGTGCTTTGAAAACTGCTAAAAGCTAGCACGTCATTTCTTTTTCTCTAAACTCCTTCTGTAGCTTCAGTTATTGGATGAGGCAGAAAGGACTGCTTGTGTTGCTTATTCCTACTATAACTGCTGTCTAACAGTTTAGGAGCTGTTTAGCACCTCCCCTACTTAGTGAAGATATTTTCTTCCCTATAAGCCCCTGATAATTATCTGTTCTTTAGCCTTCCTTGCTCTCCTGCTTGACAGGACCCCATTACCCTCCTAATGTACTGTAAAGGTGAATGCACTGCAGGATTTTGTTGTTGCAGTTTTCTGAGGAAAAAACACAAGAACTGAATAGGCCCTGAATATAAAAGCAAGGAGCATACTCTTCAAAGCTTTGAGTAACTAAAAAACATGGAGAGAGAATGAATTTATATCTGCAGCAGCCAGTTGCTAATGTGGTTCAGGGGCTGGAGGCGTGTCTTTATGCTTCCTGGTGCAAATATGTGTGTATTTCCGGGAAAAAAAAGATGTCTCTTTCCAGTTGTACATACCTACTCAGCCTCTGCAGAGAAACCTAAGAGAAGTTTGCCACAAGGTTGCCCATTAGAGGGCAAGAAAGATAATTAGGGGGCTGGAGTACCTCTCTTAAGACAACAGGCTGAGAGAGCTGGGCTTGTTCACTTTTGAGAAGAGACAATTGAGAGGGGACTCTGTCTATAGGTATCTGAAGGGAGGATGCCAAGACAATGGAACCAGGCTCTTCTCAGTGGTGCCAAGCAGTAGGGCAAGAGGCAACAGATAGAAACTGATGCACAGGGAATTCCACCTGAATATGAAGAAAAACTTCTTTACTGTACAGGTGACTGAGCACTGGAACACATTAGCCAGAGAGGTTTTGGAGTCTCCTTCAATGGAGATAATCTAGAACTGTCTGGATACAATCCTGTGCCATGTGCTCTAGGATGACCCTACTTGAGCAGGGAGGTTGGACCAGATGACCCACGATGGTCCCTTCCAACCTTACCCATTCTGTGATTCTGTGATTCCAGAGGACATCTCATATTAGTGTGTCCTGGTCAGCTCTGGTTACACAGAATGTTGACTTTACAGTTCTACCAAATTAAATGTTTGCTGTACTGGATGGGGGCAAGGGATAAGAAGTGAAAGTTCAAGAAGGAGTTTGTCTCTGAGAAGATGAAAGTTTAGATCAATGCCCATATACACTTCTTCTGACATGGTCAATTATTATCAGTTATGACTCAGGTCTTTTTGGTAACCTGGATATCTATTTTCTCAGAACTGGATCAGTTCATTTGTCATAGACCAGTGTGTTTTTCTGGCCTCATAACTTCATTAGCATAACCTTGCTTTAAACTAGCAGTTGTATCTTCTTATTTTGCTAATTAATTAATTAATTAATTAATCACAGCTTCTTTGACATTATGAGATCAAATAAAATTACCTTAATAATAATATTAATACTAATAACAAGAATATGGGCAAAACCTTAGAGGGAACTTAGTGGCTTAGTCTTCTGTGCTTATTCAAAATGGGAACCTATCATCCCTATACTAGCATGCAGAGAAAATACCATGTACTAACTTCGTTATAATCTTAGTATGATATTAGCATTAATGTTTACTATAAATTCCTCAATTAAACAGAGAGACAAAAAAATAAAATTTGTAGTTTGCAGTAAAATTCAGCACTATCACTTCTTATAGCGGTTGCATGCCACCTGAGAAATGCCAGGCTGATGCATTCCAGACTCTTTCTAGAAGTTATTTTTAAAGTAATTGCTCGTAAATCTGTATTTGGTACCTGAAGAGTTAATCAAATCTTAGCTGATGTGAGGGACGTCTTCCCTGTAGGTCCTCAGAGACAGTTGTAATTAATTTGATCTTCTCCAGTCATTAACTCAGATTCACAGTGAGCTCTCCACACACTGCTCTATTAATTCACTGGAGATCAGTTCTCAGGATTCATTTAGTTAAGGAGCACTGCTGGATTACATTTTAAACCCCTTTAAACTGGTTGTAATTGATGTCTGTTTATAGAAGCTTACTTTAATGGAGTCAACATGAGATGAAAATCTACCATACTAGTCTAAGATAGTGCCTCGCTGTTTAAAGCATGTCTCCAGAGGCATCCAGCTAAATAAGAGACACTGCAAACCAAAATGAAGTCCTCATTAATCAACAAACTACTCTTGGCATTTTTAAAATAGTTTTTGGTCCTGCTAACTGCTGGTACCCTGGAAACGATCGTAAAGTAGATTTCACTGTGCAATAACAGACATATTTGTTACGTATTAGGACTTGATCTGAACCCAGTCAACAATCACAGAATCATAGAATATGCTGATTTGGAAGGGACCCACAAGAATCATTGAGTCCAATCCTTAGCCCTGCACAGGACCATCCCCAGAAGTCACATCATGTACCTGAGAGTATCATCCAAACACTTAAACTCTGTCAGGCTTGGTGCTGTGACCATTTCCCTGGGGAGCCTGTTGCAGTGCCCAGTCAGCCTCTGGGTGAAGAACCTTTTCCTAATATCCAACCTAAACCTCCCCTGACATAACTTCAGGCCATTCCCTCAGGTCCTGTGACTGGTCACCACAGAGGACGGATCAGTGTCTGCCCCTCCACTTCCCCTCATGAGGAAGTTGTAGACTGCAATGAGGTCTCCCCTCAGTCTCCTCTTCCCCAGGCTGAACAGACCAAGTGACCTCAGCTGCTCCTCATACAGCTTCCCCTCAAGGCCCTTCACCATCTTTGTTGCCCTCCTTTGGACACTCTCCAATAGCTTAATATCTTTCCTGTATTGTGACACCCAAAACTGCACACAATATTCAAGGTGAGGCCACCCCAGCTCAGAGCAGAACGGGACAATCCCCTCCCTTTACCAGCTGGTGATGCTGTGCCTGATGCCCCCCAGAACACAGTTGGCCCTCCTGGCTGCCAGGGCACTGCTGACTCATTGGCCATTGACCAGGACTCCCAGTTCCCTTTCTGTAGCACTGATCTTCAACATCTCATTCCCCAGTCTGTATGGACATTCAGGGTTGTACCATCCCAGGTGTAGAATCCAGCACTTTCCCTTGTTGAACTTCATATGGTTGGTGATGTCCAGTCCTCTCATTTGTTGAGGTGTCTCTGCGGGGCCTCCCTGCCTTTGAGGGAGTCAACAGCTCCTCCTAGTTTTGTGTCATCTGCAAACTTGCTTAGTATCCCTTCCAGTCCTGCATCCAAGTCATTTACAAAGATGTTGAAGAGCACGGGACCCAAGATGGAGCTCTGTGGAACCCCACTAGTGACAGGTCACCAGTCTGATGTCACCCCATTCACTATCACCCTCTGTGCTCGATCAGTGAGCCAATTGCTCACCCACCACATGATGTGTTTATCCAGCTGTGTGCTGGACATTTTGTCCAGAAGGATACTGTGAGAGACAGTTTCGAAAGCTTTACTGAAATCCAAAAAGATTGCATCAACTGGTTTCCCTTGGTCAACTAGGTGGGTTACTCCCATTGGCTTCAATGTAAAGTCAACAAGGGTGAATGTAAAGAGCAATATTCTCCACCATTAAAATCTCAGTGAAGCCAACACACTGGCTATACTTCTCATCATCAGAGAAGTTTCATGCTCCCAAAGTACTGGAGCAACAAGACATGGACTGCATTCTTCTGTTGCTCTTCAGCAATTAAAGCATCAGTCAGATAACAGTGTTACTACTGCTTAAATAGCTTGACTTTAGTGTCTGTCTTCTGCATACCAATGGATAGTTACAATAATGGCATATAAAGTAGAAAGTCTGAATATAGAAGTCTGGTCAAAAATATACAACTTGGAGTCATCTCTGAAGCCATACAAGAGGAAAGAGTGCCATTTATTATATTTCTGTCAGAAGACTGGAAATTCAACCAATCCTCTGTGGACCATTAACTTTGTGCATTCTGCTTCCACACTTGGACTATCTCATACATGGTCGTCTCAAAGCAAAGATAGAGGAGCTTGGGTCTATCCGTATCTATGTGGCTAGACACAAACTGTGTAACATGAGAAAATATACCTCATGTAATGTTTTCTGAAGTAGCTCATTGACCACAGAGTCCCTGTTTATGGGAAACTAATTTGAGGCTACACACACTTGATTTTCTTTCTAGGCACTCAAAATTTTAGGTGAAATGAAGAACAATTTCAGATGCTCACTTTCTCTGAAAATGAAACCCAAGGTCTCTTAGTTTGTCATTCAAAAATCACAAACATCACCAACTAATATTCATACAGAAAATAAAACAGGGCTTTGTGTTGGTCTCTGTGACCACAGAAGAAAGATAAACCTATTATTAAGTTATCTACTATTACATCCACTGTTATCTACTGTTCATTTGTAACTTTTTTACAGGGCTTTTGTGAGTCTAAATTAATAACTTTAAAAACTTGCAAGATCTTGGGTGAAAGATGTTATTTAAATGCAAAATCAAACCACTGTGTGACATAGAGAAGAGATTCCTATCTTGCAGCAACCTTTTCTAGAATAATATGTTTCAGACATCCCTGTGTTGTGCACAAAATACAAAGAAAGATGAGTTTTAGTAGTTTACTTTAGAAATTACAGTCTTAATATTTACAGGGCCAGGTTCTCTTTTGTTTTACAGGCAGCAGTTTTGTGTTGCTCTGCAGGTAAACCACTACAGAAAGCAGCTCTCAATATGGTAAAATTTTCCAGGCTATTTTTTCTGCTAAATATTGTGAGTACAGGGGAAAGACCACGTGTATCTTTTATACACAAATGATAAAGAAATGGAAAATAATGGATACACTTTTTTTTTTCTCAAGCCCTAATTGCAGCAACATATTTACTCAGCATTCTTTAGGTCCCCTCAATCACTCAAAGTATGGCTTGAGTGCATAGGGACAGCATGTGTTTTCACAACAAGATGAGACAAATAGCAACAATTTTCTTTAATGTGATCTCATACCATATAAGCTGAACAATACTAGAGGAAGCCAATGACAAGCTTGACTGTTTTCTTCCACATAAAAGTGAGGTGAAAATGAAGGTCGATGATCTTCTTGGTGATGGTGTTCTTCTTGTCAGGAGTGAAAAGGAACTGGGGTGCTGCTCACAACAAATGCAGTGTGTAATTTTGTTAAGTATATGTTATTCACTGCAGCTTATCATACAGAAAAAAACACACCACAACAAAGCTGTTTGATTCTCCAAGACAGGAAAGAATCTACAAGGAAGACACAAGCAAGAAGTTGCAAAATACAAGAAGGAGGTCGCTTGCACTTTCTGTATTTACTTGTTTTATTTTTGTAGGATATGCCACCATATCATCTCAGCATCACAGAGCTGGTAATAAGCTAATTCTGATAACAAGTAGGAGATGACAACGCAGTAACTGATGCACAGGATGGGTCTGTGGCCGGTACAATGTCGTGCAGTATGTCTGTGACATGCCAGAAAAGAGAAACAAAATATCTAACAGTCATACCAGAGACTTTATCACAATCCATCTTTTTCACCTACTGATGTGAAATGAAAATTCCTCAAAAGGTCAAACAGGTGTCTGAACAGTTGCTTAATTTCCTCTGCTTTTGTTGAATTTGTTGTAATTACTCCCTGTGCACTACTGGCAAAACTGGAGATGACACAACTTGGTCCTCTCTGTTGGAGGCCTTACTACCACCAGCAGGCTTCTCTTCCATTGGTGTGCAATTATTTTAAGAGTGCAAGAATACCTTGAATATCAAAAGCAATTTGCATTCCACAAAGAGAGGCAGTTTTAATGGCCCTATTTCCATTAGGCAGTCAGATGATGGGTGCAGTTTCCCTGTACTTGTTCCCTGCACTCAATTCTCCTGTGCTGTGAGCAATGCCAATGTGGTTCCCACACTGAGTTACACCATGGGATCAGGGCAGGATGCAAACTGATGGAAAATCCAAGCCTCTGTGAGGAAGGAACTTTCAAGGTCAGCAGATGGCACATGGACCTTAGACTATCTTGCAGCAGGACCACTGGGGAAGCACTGACATCTTCTCCTTATGAAGTGCCCCAAGGGCTCCACATTCACCTGGCTGTTGGTCAGCTCCCAGGGCCACGAATATTTACCAGTAGGCTGCATCAAAGAGCAGTCTGAAAGTGAAGTCTTTCAAAACCTTTCAGGCCCTTGGTAAACAATATATTACTATATTTAGTTAGTGCGTACATGCTTCCCTCAAAGGACTCTTAACGGAAGCATTCCAGCTGCAAACATCCATGTTAAGGATCAAAAATCTACTTCTCTGCATAGAAGAGTAGCACCTCTAGTGTTATCCAAGTGTTTCCAGTTTGCACCTATACTGGAAGTTTGCTCCTAAATTCTGAGAGCCCTGAATGTCGGGTCTGGCAGCATCAAGGACATTGATAGCTAAGTGAAATCCCTGCTTGTCATCCTCAGGATGGTTGATGAGCATAGATAAGCTGCTAACTTCAGTGAATTAATCTGCATTTCTTTTAGGGAGTCTTTTGAGACTGAATCCAAGTGTATCTCACTCCTACTCTATTTCTGTACCTATACTTTTGCTAAATATGTTAGTTTATATCCAAAGTCACTCACAGAGCTGATGCTCATGTGAAATAAGATGACTTTTTTTCATGAGAGTGAAAGTCACTGATTCCCAGTAGAAAATGTTCTGCTTCTTCCCAGTGTGACAGGTTTGTGATGCAATGCAAGTTCCAGTTGTAACTACAGAGAGGCCATCACATTACTGAAATAAATGCAAAATATCTTTACTTTTTATTTCAGAAAACAGGAGGAGTTAGGGACTTCAAGAGAGTTTCCCTTTTCAGAAGATGTAATGCAGTGCTGAATATATGTTTTACATTTCAAATGTGAAAAGTGGTGGCATTTACTGCCCACAAGCCATAGATTCAGTGAGCAATATCAAATAGTTCTAGTCTTCATCAATCCGGACTGTTCTCAACAATCCTGCCCAAAGCTGCTTCTGGGTGATCACCAGAATTTGATAAAGTGATTACTAGATAACAGTATCAAATAACTATCACGATTAAATAAGTTATGTGAATCTTGAAGTACTAGAGCACTTCATGTGAGGAATGAGTTTCTCCTTCAAACTGTATAATGAAAATATATAAAAAAAATTGGTGTTCAAACAGTGTGTTGGAATTAGGACAAGAAGAAATAAGTTTGTATTTTCTGAATAGTTACAAATACTACAAACTACTTTCCTATGAATAATGTTTTTACTTTAAGTAGCAGAACTGTTTTTCAGTCCCCTTTCTTTAGTTATTTTACTCTGCGTGTGAAATCTGTACCAAGATTGTTTCACCTGTCACTGTGGCTTTCTGCACACCTGGGCTACTTTATGACATTAAAGATTTTCTCTTCTCTACTCAAAGTACAGACACACAAATCATCCAGAAAACAATTTACAGCTATTCATAACTTTTACATCCAAAATGTCAAAAGCTGTTAAACATAATATGAACTCAGTGTCTCTATGTAATCCTGAGGTTGAGATGAAGGAATTAACAATCATTTAGAGTGGTACTGATTCAGATTATACGGGAAATCAGAGTGACCTGTGATATGAAATCCTTCCCACAGCTGAAATGACCACCAAATAAATTGATGGTGGAGTTTATTATATTCATTCATAAGTGGAACACAAAAGATTTACTATAGTACAAACATGATTATCCTGAAGAGAGGAAGGACTTGGAATAAAGTCAAACAACAGAGATTTCAGGTCATCAATGAAGTCATAAATACAGATATCTGATGGCTATTCCCCCTCTAACTACCTCTTGATGCCATTCATATATAGAGTATTTAAGATCTTTTGGTACAACTTCTTCTGTAAAACAGACTAAAGGTTGGTAATCTTCTAACAGGAGAGACTTGCTTTTGCCTTCTCCTCCCTGCTGAATTTAGTAATTTGTGGTTCTCTTATGCTTGTTTTAAGTTTAAGCAACTCCTTCTTCACTTCCAGATCTGTATAACTGTGTCCTTGATGGCAACTCACATTCTTAATACTTGTTACTCTGTGGCACTTTATGTCCCTTTCATCCTCTGACTTCTGCTCCATTACTTCCTACATCCTGTCCCCAACATGTCAACTGTTGTTCAGGCCTCAGTTACTTCCTCTTCATTCCAGCCTATTCCCAGATCCATGCTCTTGGACTCAAACATCAACCTATTCCTGAAACAATAATGCGTTATTTCTGAACAACAGCCAGTACCAACACCCAAGCTATTGCTCTTCTCTGCCTTTCACACAGTAAGTCCTACAGGGCATGGACTCCCTTTATATGTATGTCTTGTACAGCCCCAAGCACACTGTAAGCATTTAATGCATAAAATAAATGACAAGAGACATGCAGCTCTGCTGGAGACAAGAGGGAGCATTGAAGAAGCTAATCAAATTTGTACTGTGTGAGGTGGGGCTTCAACTTACAAAACACGAAAGATAACTGGGGCAAGGAGGAGGAGACATACAGCTCTTAATGTTGACCCCATAAAGATTTTGTCATGTCTTTAAATTAAAGACCTTGAATAACCCTTCTGAGCGCAAAGTCATGTACATACCCATATATACACGATAGGTATTTTGTTACTCATGTGAGCAGCCCAACTTCCAGATGCACAAGATAATCCTTTAGGTATCAGAGTATTTTTTTAAAGACTTCAACAACAGCGAAGTTTACTACAGTCTTGATAATTCAATGGTTAATTGCCATGGTCTTTACCAAAATGCATCTTTTCACCATGTAACCTCAGCTACCTGTCATCCAAAGCTATAGCTCAGTTTGTTAGACTCATTTACTGTAAGACAGAATCTTTCGTCATTTAAACACTTGTAGGCTGGGATTAATTTTCTCTTTTTACAGCTAGGGACCATCAGACTTCTAAAGTTTCCAGATGTAAAGCAAACTTTTCAACCCTCTAACCATTTTTCAAACTCTTTTCTACATCTTTGCCAATGAAACCATTTCTGATAGATGTCTATCAGAAGTGTGCAACTATTTTTGTTAGGATCCTAGTAGTGCTACAAACAGTGATACAAACCCTCTTCTTCTGTCTGCACATAGAAGTAGTTCCACTCATCAGTTTTAAGGAGGTCAAAATAGTTTACATTAATGTAGCACTTCCCAACAAGCTTTTAGTTCCCATTTCACCATTCAGTATGAACACATGGCCAGCCTTGATTTGGACATTATTTAAACAATGATGTTGCGCAATGCAAATTTAAATACCTGAACACAAATGTGAGACAGTGGTTTTGTTCTTCGTGTGGTTTGGGTTTTTTTTCTGGGGGGGAGGTGTTTTTGTGCAGACATGGGAAGACACCCTTTACTGCACTGACAGCGCATCAATCCAGTGTTCCCCAGCCATGTGTGACCTGCCTTAGGAAGGTGACATAACAAACAGAGTCTGTTATCCACGAGGACATCACAGAGTGGCAGGCACTGCATCTTTGTGATCTCACTGAAGAAAACGCACCTTTTCCAGCAAGGCATCAAAACCACACCTATCCCATTGACATATTCTTTCTGGTGATTAAAGTTATCGAAGTACCAGAGATATATCTTCCACCAAAAAAGTATTCAGTTTGGAAAAAATTAGTTTCCATGCTTTAGTTGTTTACAGTATTGGCTTTCTATTATTTTATCCATGATGCCATCTTGATGGATAAATAGGACAATTTAGTCCTCCAGTAAGAAGCCTCAGGCTGAAGTTTTTCCAAACACATAAATTACTATATCTTAAAATCCAAACAAATAGAAAAAATAAAACCAATACAAGCAAAACTAAACCCAACAAAATACTTCAATTTATTCAGGTATGCACCCTATTTTTCACCAAGTTACCATCAATGCAAATAAAAGATGTGGTTTATTAATCAAAAAATACTTTCTTAGATCCATTTTGACACCTTTCCCATTTGAGTGATGTGGCTCAACATTTTTTTTATTATTATTATTTATACATCGCTACAGGTAAACCTGATGCTTTACAGAGAACTAGAATGACAAGACCCTGCCCTGAGGTGCTTACAGTCTAAATTAGATGTACATAGTGAAAGATGACAACAAACAGCAAAAAGAGTTGTGGATTAAGAGTATTACAACAGGGAAGGAACAATACATGTGCCTCATATTTCTAATAGGTGTTACTGTGTCTGTTTTCTTCAGTTCTTTATGTTTCAGATGATTATATAAAAAAATGCACACAAAGACCAGGAATTAGAGGCCATGTTTGAAAAATGAAAAATCCCACTACTTAAGGCCCAACATAATAAGGGAAGTCTTCTTGTCCATCTCGTGTTCTGTGCCAGGTCCTATCAGCTGAATTATTATAGGAAGAAAGTTAAGGGAATGAAACCCCCACAGTGACATGCCTACAGGAAGGTTTTATCACTCACTGATACTACAGCACATGGTAAGACTCCTTAGTTTCTATTTTCTTACAGACAGATGGAACCATTTTGGAAACCATTTACACTTTGGGAGAAATATTAGTATTTCAGAACCAGAAACAAACTATTTTTTCCTCTGAAATTAAATTTAGAAGAAAAGAAAAGAAAAGAAAAGAAAAGAAAAGAAAAGAAAAGAAA
>NW_020884917.1:5646163-5904936 GCF_003945725.1 Corapipo altera
AAGAAAAGAAAAGAAAAGAAAAGAAAAGAAAAGAAAAGAAAAGAAAACCACTTAAAAAACAGAAAAATGTGTGGTCCACAAAACACTGCACTTGAATATTTTTGCAATTTCTTTGCCAGGGCAAGGGATCTCTCTCACTAAATGTTTTCACAATGTTGTTATTTGGAAAAACACATAGCTATATCTTAGGAATCCAATTGAGACATAATATGTAAAGGCATATATTTATATCACTATTACTAATGGAAAATTCCCTCTCTAGGGTGTGGCACTGAATCTGGGTCCCTCAGGGTATTCGTATAAGGAATAAGCCACATGTGGGTGGGAGTTAGGGAAAAGGAGTTAAGGTCTTTGCTTCACAAAAGCCTAAGTTTTATGTATGGCATCAGACCTATTTAACATGCCATACAGCCTGCAACCATGGCATTGGCAGAGTTATACAATGTTTAAGGGCAATGTTAGAGTGATCCTTTCCCATCATCTCAGTATCCAGAAATCAGCAGTCAAGGGACTTCCTCAGCCTGAGGTCACATCTTACACATTGAATTTAATTACTATGAAAAAATACTAAGCCAATCCTTAAATTAATTTATCCAGTCCTGTTTTGAACTAATTTATACTTTTTGCTTCCACAGCTCCCCTGTGGCTGCAAGTTTCACACAATTAAATTACACAGTGTGAGGAAAAGTATGTCCTTTTGCTTGTTTTGAAGCTACTCTCTGATAATTTCAAGGGGCAGCCTGTTTCGCTGCTCTGTGCAATTCATGGTTTACAAACTTCTACATCATATTCTCTTTTTGTTCTTTTAAAAACAAAGTCTAATCTGTTTCATTTTCCCTTGCCTAAAGCCTGGCGTTCACTTCTGAACATCTTGGTCATGCTTCTCTGGGTCTTCCTAGTTCTATTATATTCTGTGTCTGGCATTAGTAACCAGAACTGGGTACGACACCCAGCATGTGAGCAAACTATGTATCTGAGAAGTAGTAACATGGTGGTTTTTGCTTTTGCTCTCTCCATTTCTTTCTAATAATCACTAACATTTTAATGGTCATTCCTAATCAACTGATTTTGTTGTCCCACCTCACCACAAACTCATCATGGCCATCACAAATCTCTACTACTTATTTAATTTCCACATAATCTGAGATATGGTGAGATGAAGGATTACTTGATCGATCAAGGTAATTTTGGACATCTTTGCTTTTACACTAAGAGGCATTTCCACCAATGTTTTTATCAGTCAAACGGGGATTTTACTCAAGGTTGAAACCTATAAATCCCTTTTCTGAGATTTTGTCTTGCTTCTCACAAGATAGTGACTTCATGACAGAGAACTAAAGTCACAAAACAGGGAAACAATAAACATGATTGCATTTGCAGCTGGTTTGCTCCTGTCTGCTTTTCTCTGTTAGTGCTACAGCAGCATAATATGACTTTTTTTTTTTTTACCAGCAAAGGTGAGTCTCATCCAGACACCAGATCCAGATTCAGAACCAAACATGAGCTTTTCTTTGGTTTTAAATGCTATCTTAATCTGATGGGCTGAATCTTTATTTTCACACACAAAAATCAGGAAATTCAGAACTGCATTTAAGTAATAATTTTCTCCAAAGGTTATTTTTAATATATTAAGTTCTGTCATGCTTACTAACATTGTATAGTTCTTTCTCCTGAAAATACTTCATTGATGGCATTGACAATATTTAAGAAGTAAGGAATTTTGCAAGATAGGTAACTATGGCAGAAACAAACTTTAAGTCAAAAAGTGTATCCACTTTACAATTAGATCATTCTTCCTGGGAACTTTCTCAATTTTCAAACTTGAATTAAAAACAATCAAACAACTACCTTTGAACAAAGTTGTAAGAAATGTTAATCAAGACCCCACACGTTCAATTATCTTCAGTCATAAGTCAATACTTGCAGCACAGTAATTTTTGATTTTCTTCCTTAAACTCCTTTCAATTTATCAATGCCTTTTTAAATACAGATTCTGTAAGATGTAGTGGAATCATTTTTTATGAAGAAATGAGAGGTCATTAGCAATCTGCTCAAGTGAAAATAAATATTAAAGATTAAATATACTTTTGAATAAAGAGTAACTATTATTTAATGTTCTTGAAAATCAGCTTTTCCCTCTCCCTGAAAACCAAATATATCTTTCATTAAAATTGTATTCACTGGACTTTTTGGGGCATTCAAATGGATGTGAGATTCGGTTTTTTCATGTGTATGTGACTCGGTGTATTTTAATCAGATGATCTGAGTTATGCTACAACTTTGATGAAGAGTCAAACCACATTGCAACAGGCTTTTGGATTGTGTACAATTTTCTGCATTATTTGCAGGCTGGCAGGTGATCAAATCAAGTTCAGGAAATTAAAAGAGTGAAAGTAGTCAAGCAAATTATTATGTCCCACTTGTGCATACTGGTCTGTGTATTAAGGCACTCCTCTGTCATTCATTCCCTGCTTCAGGATATCTTTTTTCTGGAGAGTGTGAAACAATTATATTTTTCCTCTCCAAGAGGACACACTGGCCAAAGTTAGCTCATGGGAACAGCTGCAAAGCACAGCTAGGTGAAGTAAGCAGAAGCAAGAGATAAAAATCAGTATCAGCAAAAAATATAGACAACTCTTCGTAGTCTTCCAAAGTGACACTCATGGAAACCAAGCTTCAGTTAAGATCTGTGAAGGCAGCTCTCTGCCTTTGCCAACTAGACATAGACTCAGCATACATGGTGATACAGGATCAGATACAACACCTTCCAATTCCTTAAAAAATCAGACGTCAGTGGTGAAATTAACCCAATCACATTACTACTTATGGGACAACTATTCTATCAGACTTCTAAGCATTCAGAATGATATATCTGAAATACAGGCACAATTTATGTCTATAGCTCTCCCTGCTGCT
Organism: Corapipo altera; assembly: GCF_003945725.1. Classification (NCBI taxonomy): domain Eukaryota; kingdom Metazoa; phylum Chordata; class Aves; order Passeriformes; family Pipridae; genus Corapipo; species Corapipo altera. The sequence continues at coordinate 5,649,080 of NW_020884917.1, forward strand.
TACTTAGAAAACTAACCCATTGGAAGAAGCACCAGTGGTCCAGATTAGAGCACAAAATTTGAACCTGAAGTTAGACTCTCAACATAGTTACTAGTACACCTATGACCACAGATATTTTAGATGTACTTGCAAACTGATGTATATCTCAGGCTGGTCACCTAAAAATTGACGCATTTGGAAGTAGTGGCTTTCACTTCAGCATCCTTATTTTCCTATAGCCAAAGAACTCTGAGAGTTCTGAGAGGAAAATCTTTTGCATGAAAGGAATGGCTACCTTTGTAGTTGGTAAAAATATTTCTAAAATATATGTTGACACTTGAGGCCAAATTCATCCACCTAAATCTCTACACCTCAATTCATCTTAGACACTCTTGGTAGCCAGTAGAAAATGACAAGCACTCGTTACAAGTGACTCACACCTCAGCCAGCTTATGCAGTTGCTGCAGGTGTTTCTACATGTGTATTAACTCTAGATGGCACCTAGGGGAATCATGTTTCCAAAGTATATGTCTCAGGTAAAGTTAGGTGGGAAGAACTGAAGTGTTTGTATCCTGTAAACTGATGCAGAAATTCCAGCTGTCTTTCAACAGACAATGCAAGGCAGCTACGCTTTTCAACTCAGGAACCGGCTGCAGCGACACCACCCGTGGGATTATGAGCCTTTCTGGAGAAGCCATCTCCAGGCATCCTGAGTCAAGGTTTTGCTAGAGGCTAAATGTGATGTTCACCTCCAGTTTTAGTTCTGGCACCCCCTTGTACTTCTGAGCACTCCTAGCATATAAGAAAAGCACCTCAAGTATTTGCTCTTGCTCCTCAGTCAGGTATTCCCTCTCATGTGAGGTGGGAAGATGAATTTTGGCATGAGGGAAAGAGGCCCTGTCTAAGCATGTAACTACTCACCCAGAAATTGCTAAAGCCACTCATGCTTCCTAGAAAAGACTTATTTCTTTGAAGGTGGACTATGCTGATCTTAAATTGGACATGTCTATATTACTTCCTGCAAAACTGCATATCCTTTCTGAGGGGCATAAATTTCTTTTTTATGACTACAGCGATGGAAAGCAATTTTAAATGCCCAGAGGAGAGAACTAGAAAAGATGAATGAAAAGGAATTGAATGATTCATTAGGGTCAGAAGAAGATTTGACGAGAAATTCTATAATTTTAGACTTTTAATTTAATTGCACCTCTTTCTATTATTTTTCCCCCTTCTTTACCTCATGCGGCTTCATACTTTTAAGAGGTCCTTATCTTGCAGCACATAGTAAGATATACAACACTGTTTATTCTGTTTGGACAGTACATTCGGGTTTTGAGGTTGGTGATTTATCAGTCTTCTCAGGTACTAGATATACCTGTATACCTGGAATGTCCCGATTCCTGTTTCAATAAAATTATGCCTTTGACATAAATTTCTGACTATTTTTGAACTTTATAACATTTACTATAGGTATGAGATGAATGCTACAGCCTCTCTGCTTATTTGCTTGGGTATTGGCTAAAATGTCTCCTCACTCACACTGCTCCAAGGCACAGGAAGGCTGCTGAAATCAATGGAGCTGTTGAGGATTTACACTTGTGAGCACAATCTCGCCTGTGTCTGTTTGTAGTTATTCTTGAAGATATTGTTACAGTTTGGATCAAACTATTAATTTCATCGTATAATAATTTGGCTATATTTTGTAGGTCTGAGATTATTCTTGGTATTATATCTCTGTGTACCAGGCTCTCCGTTGTTACAAAGAACCGATTTATATCAGATGAGGTTCTACTCTCCAAATTATAAATCTGATTTAATTTCTCTTAAGATTCAGTCTTACCGCATTTCTCTAACCTACCTTTTCTGAAATCTGTTCCCTCTTACTCTTGCTTCAAAGATTTGGTTAATTTCTGTGTTCACTACTGTGGCTAAGGATCATCTTCAAACCAGGTACTCAAATAGAAGCAGCCAAATGCTAAAAGAGACTTTCTTAACATTGGACAAGATAACAGAAAATAAAGCAGATATCCTCATTTCATGTTTGTAAACTGCGAACAGTTGAGTGGAAGTATGAATTGTTCACACGTTCATACTTTTTATGCATAAATTATCTCAAAACACTCTGCCAGATCTGCCAGCACCTCTGTGGAGCAAGATGGGAAAGATCCTCTTCAGAGAAATGTAGAGCAAGAAAAAGGTATATAAGTGCACTTACACTTGAATTATGTTCTTTAAAGTGAGTTTTTCTACTCCATGCTGCATTTCTACAAGTATCAACCATCTCTTCTCCTCATTGCCATCTCACCTCTGTTCATTTTCCCTACATTTCCCAATAAGTTTTTAATCTCATAGAGAGTAATTACCTGAGAAAATTTATTATTAAAAATTGTTCTATTTTTTCCACAAGTCCTATCACCTACAATTTCAGAGAGCCCACACCACTTGTCCTTCCTCCTCAACAGGACAATTTTACGCAATTTTTTTTTTTTCATTTTACAAGAATTACGACCAACATTTAATTTTCAAGAATCATCTTTTTTGAGGGCTGCATTCTACTTCCACTACACCAAAATAAAAAGTTCATGAAAATTAATAGTGCCCAGAAACACACTGGACATAGACAGTTCATGTAAATTCCTTAGTAATTTCATATCAGCTCGGAGAAAACAAGGAACAAATAGTTACAATAAAACAACAATGACCCTTTGTTTCTGAAACAGTCCCACAAAAGGCTTGGGGTTTTTTAACTATTCTAGTGTCAAACACTGAAATGTAATTCTCCATCCCCCCATTATTACTTAACTGTATGTAGATAACTCAGAAAACCATTGACTTGACAATTTCATCCCAGACTCTATACATATGTTTTCTCAGGATGACTCTATAGGAATCCCTCTGTCTTTCATATTAGGTACTTATGTGTTTGCATGATCAACAGTGTGTAAGTATATATAGGCAGAGAGACACAACTCTCTAGGTACAGGTGTAGGAATAGGTATAGCTATAGATATATAATTCAAATATGTGTGCGAAAGGAATCTAAGATGTAGCTCTTGTACTTATCTATTTTAGCCAGTGATTAAGGCTACAAATTTAAAAATACGTATTCAGTTGTTCACTATTTTGCAACAGATGAATTATTGTTCTTCCGTGCTTCCCAAATACCAATAAATCTGAGAGAAACTTCTGCTGGTATAAAAAATAGCACCAGATTCTTGAAAGTCAGCTTTCACTCACACAACCCAGAGGCAATTTAATAATTAGACTACTTAAAGTTCACTTAAATCATTGAAAAGTTCCCCTCCTCTGGCAATCACCCTTGTTCTGCAACACCATGAAGAAGCTCAACTCTAAGCAGAATAACACAAAATAAAATGGCACATCTAAATGAGGGTACAGAAAGGAAAATACAACATACAGAGGCAAAGCATGTGGTTATTTAAATGGGGGATTATGAAACAGCCACATGGATCCTAGGATTTCAACTGGATTTACATAGGATCCAGATCTTACTCTTTTGTTTGTTAATACATCCATATTTTCTTTGTTTTGACCTGAACTGTGCTTGCTGAAACAAGGGCCATAACATGCAAGTTATTCACCTGGTCATACATCTTAATGATTTCCAAAAACCCCCGAAACAAACATCCACTCCACACACCTCACCTCTTCTGCCTCTACAAATGCACAGCCTATGGACGGCCATAACCCACAGTTCTCTCTCTCTCCAGGAGCAGCAGTGTAGTGCAACATGGAGGAAGTCCATACCTGGCTCTTGGAAATACACTGTCAGTGAAAAGACCCAGATTTTCAACCTTCAGAACCAAAGCTGGCTGGAGATACGGAGAGTCAGTGTTCAGGATGTAACCTGCTGGTTTAGTATAAATAAAAGCATTTCAGAGGATAGTTAATCCTTCTGAATGTGCCACCAAATCTTTCTCAAATAATGGAACCACTGCCTACACTGATTTTCACCGGTACTTTATGTGGGAGAAGATATAAAACTCATTCCACACCTGCAGAACTTTGCCTTCAAATTTTCTCTTTGATGATACTTAGCTTTTCACACAGCCTTCCTACAGCAAACAACCTAACTCTTTTTAGCTTTTTGCTTGGCCAATCAGCCAAGATTATTAAAAATGCTCATCCCCTTTTCTAAATCTGTATATATGTTTTTAAAAGCCAATCTTCCAAAATGCTCAGGACCATGGCTTCCATGATGGAAATACAAATATCTTACAAATACCTTTTAAAAACTGCCCATGAATTCAGATACTTGAAGATTTCTTTAAAGTTGAACACTTTTGAAAATAATTTCTCTCTCTATTATCATCCTGCAATTCTCAAAACTGGCAGGTTGTGGGGATTTTTCAATACAGCTTTTTTTTTTTTTCTCATTTAACCAGATTTTTGCAGTATTAACTATACCATGTTTGTATCTGAGGGCACCTGTGAACCTGCCTCTAACTCGTAGGACTACTAAAAACCCCCAAGTAACTTTGTTCTAGATTTGTCATTCAGTCTCATTTCTTGTCACCACTGATCACAGCCTCATTAACAGGTTTCCCAGAACACTCTGAGTTGAAAGGGACCCACAAGGATCATCAAGTCCAACTATTAATTGAATGGCCCATACAAGGATCAAACCCACAACCTCAGTGTGGATTAGCACCATGCTCTGATCAACTGAACTAGTCTCACAGTCTGTCTGTAGTGAACCCCATGTATGCAAGTGTCATGCTCATTTTTCTAGAAAAAAAAGCTCATTTCAGAGAGACAAATTCACTGTAAAACTGTAATTCCTTTGATTAAAAACAACCAACCAAACCAAACCATGCCAACCAACCTATTCACCCATCAAACTAACTCCAACCAGGACAAAAACACATCCGTCCATCTTCTTCCAAGATATGCTCAACTTGAAATAAAAGTAATTTCACAACTCTACCTATGAGGGAAAGGTAGCACTCACACAGTCACTGCATTCAGATCAGTATGTTATTGTAACCTCAAGAGAGGAGACAGTCGGATTTGGGTGGGGAAGAAGAAAACAAAATTAAAATTCTCCCTTGACCAGGGAGGTCAGAGGTCTTTTATCTGAGGCAGAGCATTTTCAAAGCAAAAAATGTGAATCTCTTTTAATGCACTGAACTACAGTCTGTCTATACTACGAACTAACTCCTGCTATATAAAAATTAAACATTTATTTGTATCCTGGATAAATAAAAACAGAAGTAGTGTTTCTAACATCTATCATTGCTGGAATAATCATTGCTGTGCAATTATTACGTTGGGATCTTTTTACAAAATGAGTACAGCATTCATTCACAATTATTCATTACAGTAGGGACTGCTCTCCTTCTGTGATTGTTGTTTAGGATGATACAGCTCTCTCATTTTCACTGACTAAAACTAGCTTATCAGTGAGCTTTTTGCTTACAGATAAATTTTCCTCTGGGTCAGTTCAACTTAATTTTAAGAGCTTGTATTGCATTACATTATAAATTAATTACATCAACTGCCTGCAGTTTAATATACTTTAAGGAATAGTTAATGCACTGCTGCAGTTCTTAGTGACAAATTATTCCTTGTGCTGTTATTTCAGACTCACGCTGGTCAGGATTACTCCTCTGTCTCCTTCCATTGACATGATCCCATAAGAGGATGAATGCATTTTACACTAAACATTTAAAAAATAAAAGAGAAGAGAGAGAGAGAGAAAGAGTGACTGTAGGAATATTAATGAGCAGGGGAACTTAAACATGACAGCAATGAGATGAAAGCAACGTTGCTATTAAGGAATGTTTTCACTCCTGCCTGTCTATCACAAGGCCGAATCTTTAGATAAGGGTTTTTCAGCATGATACAAGATGTTATCAAATACTGTTGTACAATATTTAGTCTCAAGGGCTGACTTAAAAGAAATGGCATCAACTACAAAACAAAACAACACACAGCCACCAAAGAAAAGTGCAAGGCAAGTACAGCAAAGGGTTCAAGTTTGATGCACAGTTATTATCACAGCTTTGCTTTCCCATAGAGCTCATTTTTATCTGTACTGGATATCACTGATAAGTATACTTTATGTCCATATGTGTTTGTGTGTGTGTGTGTGTGCATTTTCTCTCTAAAAGGGGACTGTGAAAGTGTAGGGGGGGAGAGAGAGAGTATAAAATTGAATGCAGGCTGCCAAGATGGAAATTATATTTGTTTTCTATCACACCAGAGATGCACCATTCCAGCTTTTGTCCTTCAAAGCTGTGAGAGACCACGCTTTAATGCCTGCAGGTTGACCATGCATTGTTATTATACAGTCTTCATGTTCACATCATGTGTCATCTGACCAAAGGAGAGTCTACAAAGTGAAAGCCTCATGCAAAATTTATGCTTATATGGCTGTTTCAGTCAGTGGAAAAATCAATACTGCAGGCTTGATGCACAGAAATGACTGAGTGCTCTCTGACTGACACTAAAAGCACTGGGAGATTGAGGGGCTGCATTTGCCGTTCAAGGAATTGAGTGTATTAGAGCTCTTATAATAGTCTACTCACCTTATATTAGCCTTTCCTTGGGATTATTTTTTGATAACAATTATGATTGTGGGGTTTAAGGCAATTACACTATTACAAAGAAAAAGCTGCTTTTTATGTCCTGTAAAGCTGTCATATATTTCACACCACAACTGCCTTCCAATTATTTTGTTACAATGCACTTTGGAAGGAAAATGTCCTAACTGATATATATTAGTCCTTTATGTTTTATAAATAAAAATCAAGGCTGCAATGTAATCCTTCAAAAAAGCTTCTTGGTTTCCCAGATGTTATTTTAAAAAGAGTAAAATACACTGCATGTTGTAAGTCTTAAAAAAGACATACACAGGAGCTGTTTTTATACGGGAGAACAACACAGGCCAGGGATATTGCACAGATTGTGCAGGTTGTTGTAGTTCAAAATGCTAATACTGTCCACTAAACATGGACAGATGTGGTCTAGAAAGAGTTTAACAAAAGAAAAGAAACAAAATCTACTCAGTTTTTTTAGAAAAGGGGTTTCAAGATGTAGCTTAATGTTAGGGTGACCATTCTTCAGTAATGTTTAAATACTCACAGAACACTTCTCTGTTAAACATAGAGGAGGATATCAGAATATGGACAAAGAAAATTAATGTTTGAAATGGGAAACAAACTCTGGTAATCAACTTTAAGAAAATTACATATATTCTCTACATCAAAAAATACAAAAAATACCTCTGGTCAGAAGATAAATGCATTTACACTGCATATTTGTCGCTGTAGATACACAGAAATATTTTACTGGATGACATTACAAACTGTTCATCAATGTCTTCTACTTTTATTATAACTCATAAATAATAAGCAAAATTATTAATATCAATTACAAAAAAGGTTAAGAAATTTAATGTTAGTTGGTTTAGAAATCCCTGAATTCCACAGCAATAGTCATTATATTATTAGAAAACACATTTCACCCCCATATTTAGCTTTTTGACATCTATGCACCAAGGTGGGTAAAAAATATGGTCCTTTCTAGCCATAAACAAAAAAAAAGCTGATGAAAACAAATCACAAAAATTACCTTATAAAGCACTGTTGTTTGTATGTTATAGAAATATAGTTAATACTATCTAGTTGAATTCTGACAAATTTGAAATTACTACCTCAGGAGTTTCTGCAGCAGAGCCAAAGCCACTAGAAGCAGCTAACTACAGATTATTTCCCAAAAAGAAGATTTCACAAAGTTGGGCCAAATAGTGCCAGTTGGAACATGCATCTGAGTATCCTGATTACACTATTTTAAGCCATTTCTAAAACAGACATTTCTGCTACTAAGGCTTCTGAATATAGACTAAATTTAGACTTTGCCATCAAGTTCCTGTATTTTTGTGTGACTGTGTAGTGAGAGTACATGACCCTTTTGAATTCAGAAGCCCCAAGAAACCACTGCCATCCACAGAAGCTGGACTGGCACACCTATAAACCAGTTCTGAAGCCCCATTCAAAATGTGTCATTCAGGCACCACTTCCAAGACATGAGAACATCTACTTGCAGTGACTTCATTAAAAAAGCTGGAGTGGCCAACTTTCCCCAGATCAAGGTCCCACATTCTGTTTTCTTGTCACGCTAATCCTCTGCCTGAAATAAGTAGAAAGTTTGTTGGTGGAATGACTGCACTGATTTGGGCCCTCTTGGGGCACAGGGGACACCACAGGTACTGGGTTGATCTTGTAACTGCATCAAACCTACATGGACAGTGGGAAGGAGACTCAGTGAATTCTTTTCAGTGAGAGGATAAATTTTCTTCTGCTTGTTGCGAGAAGCTGGAAGGAAGAAGGAAGGTACCTCCTGACTCATGGAGTAGATAGCTGATTGATGCCTGGTAGGAAACGGTCAGAGTAGAATCACATTGTAGCTCTGTGGGAGTCTGTCAAGCCCACAGTGTCTCTGAACAAATGCTGAAATCAACATTTTCCTGCTGACTGGGAAAAAAATCCATACAGGGAACACAGACACTGGCAATATGCCTTAGAGTATGGATGTTGGCAAATCCCTAGCTTGCCCGTTTTTTCTACCACCATGGAGAGAGGCTATACACACACATCTGGCAGGACTGAGAAGTATGTGGGGCAATACATTGTTTCTATCTATGGAAGTTCTAACCAACAACAGAGAAGAAGCCTTCGAAGAGTTTGAGGGTGTCTTCTGTTAAACTAGGTTTCTGTATTTTTGTCTATTATTTTTCTTCCCTGAGTAATAAGGCACCTCCTCAGTAGATCACTTAAAAGAAGAAACAAAGGAGGATCATAGACAGTTTCCATGATAAAATATACTGATTCTTTTGGTATCTCTTAGGCTAAATGATTATCAGTGTGGATAGATAATCTTGACTAGAAATAAAACAGTACAACAGCAGTGAAAACAGCCATTTTAGCTCTGAGTGGAGGAATGTGAGGACTGAAAAAGATTATTTCAGGGTCACAGATGACTGCTGCTGCAAAGAATCAACACTGTCCTATTTACAAATAAGTATATTCATCTTTGTTAGTTTTCATGTTGCATAAGGCATGCAAAATTAAAGAAATAAGTCTGTGTACAGAACATTCTCGTAAGTTGAAGACATCCCACCATCAGACATGCTGAGATGAAGACCAGTAGCTCTGTTCTCAATCCTTTCCTACAGCAACTAGTCCTTTCGCTGCACTGGTGTCCTCGTTGACTTTCAAGATTTGACTCAAGGAAGATGACAAAGCCAAACTGGCAAAAAGTCCCCCTGAAGGGAGTCTAGACTTCAGGGTCCAAAGTAACTGAGGAGAAGACATGGCAGGCTGTTTCTACAGCATGGTCATTTCTTCTTTTTTCCCGTATCAAAAACCATTCGCCATGCCCATGGAAGAAATAGCTATGATTATCTCTGCTCAAACCCAGAATTTCCCTCTCCTAGTCTTTCTCTCCCTAAAACAGATGAATTTACAAAAAATGCCACATTAAAGACATATTATAAGCAATGTTTTAATATTTGAATACTGAAAAGTAATAGCAACAAAGGCTGCTATATCCAATAAGGCTACTTATTGGATACTAATGTATCCAATACAACACAAGATACACAGGTTTTTCTTCAAGCATATTACAGTTTATTGAGAAAGTATCTCCTCACTTATACACATGGAAGAACTGTATGCTAGTATCCACAAAACTATTCCATTGTCCCCACATTTATAACGTTTTACTAGCAAACTTTGGCCAGGTAGATGGTGAACTGAGAACTTGGCTTAATACACAACAGCTTGCTTTCCTTCCATTGTGTGCTGCTGTCACGCAGCACATCTGATCACAGCTGGAACTGGGAGTTGCCCAAGACAAGAATAATTGTGTTAATGTGCATTTGTGAAGTTGCTAGCATGTGATGTCTTTGATCAATGCTGCTAAGTGCTACCTGGAGTACAAATAAACCCTAACACTACAAGATCTACTCAAAAAGCTAAATGTTACCTAATGTGAAAGGTTCTATAAAATTACAAAGAAAAAATAAAACCTTTAAACTGTGAAAGTGCAAAACTATTGCCAGAAGAAAGGATAGAAGCAAAACAGGAAATTACATATAGGGTATTTTTCAACCTGTTAAATGAAAATCCTGACAATGTTTGAAAATATTAAGATGAATGCGTATACATACATGAAATTTAAAGGTAGCTGAGGTTAATATTCATATATGCCATTATGAATAATCATTGTTAATATGTCCCTAGAACGGATATGACTAAGTGGGTGGCCTGAGAGTCAAGGCAAGAATAGTACATCTATGAATAGTGACTCCTAATTCAGGAGATGCTCGATACTTTTTACAGAGGTATTTTTATTTTACATCAACAGATTGACCAAAAGAAGGGAAAAAATGTGAGCCAAAATATAGGAAATGAGCAGAACGTTACTGACATGGAACACAAACATTGACAACAGATTGGTAGCAATGCAAGGCTTCTCAAGAGATCGGACTGAAAAGTATAGATCCTCTTGACTGAGCTGAGAAAGGACATGGAGCTTTAAGAGGGTGTGCTAGGAAAGGGGTTAGGAAAACAAGCAGAATAAGAAAGGAGATACATTAAAGTTTTATTAATGGTGCAGAGCAACTATTCGAACTGTTTGGAAACATTAAAGTGACAAGTTTTAGGTAAGGCTTGGATGTGCAAGGGAAGAAATAGGGAAGTTAAAGACAGGTTAAATGACAGACTAACGAAGAGAATGTTGTTAGAAGTGACAGACAACGGTGGAAGTTGAAGTATTTCTGGAAAAACAAAATGTGAGAAAAACAATCCAAGACAGGTTAAGGGAAGTCAGGAGACGATGGATACACCATGGAGACTCTAGGTGAAAATAGGTTGGACGGAATGTTGAAATCATCATAACTTTCAACTAAATCCAGTTTAAAAATGTAATTTAATAATTAAGGAGTACTTTGTGTTATCTGTGTAGGAATAATAGTTTCATTATCTCAAAGCCTCACAATTTGTGTATTGACATTTTTCCCTGAAAAAATGTAGAATATTTATTGTTTATAACATCAGGTTTGAAGGAAATTCAAGTGAGAAATAGTTGAATAGTCTATGTCATATTATACAGTTATGAAAGGGTGGTGAGACTAGTCAGAAATGTGAAAGAGGTCTCCTTTAACTTTCTCGCTTACGTACCTTCTTCCTATCCTATAATTCTGTTTTTACTGAGTGAATGTAACCACCTTATTATTCTGCATGAGCTTAAACATGGGTTTACTTTGTCTTGTTCTCCTGCTTAAGAACTTCATAGAAAAAATGTTTACTTGCCAATAGCCACTGACAAAGCACTCAGCTGGAAAACACATCTTCCAGCTTGGTTTCCTCAGGAAAATTTCTTTTGTGGAGTCCTATTAGACTATTGTTTAGCTTTTTCAGCTTTTCAGTAGTAACATTTTAATTCAAATGTATTTTTTCCAAACTAAAAAGGTGCATATTAGAAAACAAAAGACCATAAACTGCCAAGTTTAATTATGCTGAGTAGTACCACAGAGAAATCAGGGGAATAATAATATTATACATTAAAATACAACTCCACATAGTAAAGATAATGTACTCTGGAGTAGGAATACTTAACAGATGGCATATAAAGCCTCCCTCACCTCAATACCTGTGCAATAATATAACATGTTACAAGATTAACCAAGAAGGAATGAGAAAAACATACTGTTATATAAAAAAAAGAAACTTGCAGCTGGAGGACAAGCTTGATTCCCCCTTAATCTTAGGTCATCACTTTCTGAATGATGCCTCTGAAATCATACCTGACTATACACCAAACTAATGGTATTTTTCATGTTAAATACAGAACTCTGAAACATAATACACACATTTACAGGGTTGTATGTTTGTTGACCTAATGGACTGAGCATGAACAAGTGGAAACAAGGTTGTATGGTTAGCTGACTATACAGTAAAATGAAATAATTAGTTGAATCAAGATTTTAAGGAAGTCAAACAATGTGGAAAGTCATTACCTGCGTTACTTTCACTTCTCTTGTAGCTGGAAAGGGACAGTGGCAGCAGAAACGAGCTGCTGTGACACTCCTGAAAAGCCATTTGCTTCTGAAAATCAATATATCTCAACAAGTTTGAAGGAGTTTTTTCCCTTAAAATATGTTACAAATAAGAGGGAGGTAGCAAAAAACCAAAGCTATAAAGTTTTTTTCAGCTTTGCATTCAACAGTACAGGAATTTGTTAATTTAATGCTGAGCATTTCTTCAGAGACATAATTTTAAGTACTGAATTTCAGGGCGAAAATTAAAGTGATTACTTTCTTTGTCTTCTCCTCTTAAACTCTTTTGGGAATATACAGGGCATTTCTGAGGTGATTAGAAGAATCTGTGATTTGTTGGTAGGTGGGTACCACCGTGCTGCTGCTGCTTTGAAAACCATCCCGTGTGGAAGTCCCTCCTATCTGACTGAAGTCCCTCACTGCCTGACCCGAATAAGCTTGTGAGCAGAACAGGCTGTTTCCCTCATTCTGTTGTTTCTACTTCACATCACAGCATCATTCTTTTCCTCATGCTTTTCCTTTCAATAACTCTGAATCTAAGTCTTCTCTCCCTTCTACTGTGTATTTGATGTATCACACTATCCCAGATACTTCTTCATCAGTTCCCTCTTCATATGCTGCTTTCTTCACTCCTCTTTACACATAATATTGCTCTTAGTCCAATGGGGAGCTGATAAAACACAATGTAGATACAACTTTCTCTCTTTCCAACCATCAGTTTCTTATTTTTTGTGTCACTAGTCCCACTCAGTGGAGATACCTTCATTGCCTTTTGTTCATCACCTTTCATGTCCTGATGACTCTTCCTCTTTAAAATACTAATTTGCTTTATTTTTAGAAAAATAAATACAAATACAAAAATATCAGTTTTTACTTCATCTTTGTCCTCATATGGCACTCCAACTATTGCTCCAGCTGTCTTCTTCAGTTCATTAATAATTAATTCAGATAATTGTTCAGATTCAGTGCTCTGTCCTAGAGCACTTCACGTCTTACATTTCTAAGTGTTTCACTGCCATGCCTTGCAGAAGATTCTTCTAATCCCTCTTCCAGATTCCTGTAACAGTTTCTTCAGATCCCATTCCTGGCCCTCATAATACTTTATCCAATTAATCCAAAGACAAAAATTCAATTCTGTCTATATGTTGACAGCAAATAAATCTGCTCGTCAATTCCTAAATCATAAGGTTTCTTTACACATAGCCATAGTTCTCCCTAACTACTTGCACAATCAAAGCTCTTGTCCAAACTCTTACAACAATATGGTTTTTTTGCTCACAAGAAAATAAATTGATCTCCTTTTACTCTTTTAGCATGCTGCTGGTTCTCCAAGGCTACTGTTTAAGATGTCTCTTCATATTGTTTAGTTTGTTTACCCTTTTTTCATCACATCAAATATAAGCTGATTGTTTTCATTTTCGAGGATCTGTATTTCCCACCTTTGCCCTTCCTTTTCTCCCGTTATCTGTCATTTACCCTTCAAGGACAGACAGCATATGTCAAGGCTATACTGACCACTACTCCTTTATTGGTTTTTGTATTCTCTATCTAACTCTGTTAATCTATGGTCTTCTGTTTTACATGTAGCTTTGAGGATCTTGTAGTTCTGTATTTTTAAAGTGGACAGCACAATGAGATCTCAATTTGTTCATTTGGCATCTATATAAAACAAAATATAAACAAGCAACTAAACAAGAATAACCATCATTTTTTGCAGAGATACTTCTATCTAGGAAGTCTATGTAGAGCAAGAACAAGTTGAGGGCAAGCTCTGCCTCACTGCTTTGTGGAAACAGAATTATAAAGAGATGTTGAAAATATCTTTAATAAATGAATAAGTTTAATAGCTACCTTTTAAGGTAGCTATTCAATAAGTAAGTTTAATAGCTTACCTTTAAGCTTAATAGCTACTGTCAGAAGTCAAAGGAAATCCTTTACCCTAAACCAAAACCTCGAGAAAAACTGCCATCAAGTGTATTGAGCCATATGAAATTAGGACTGCTGATGCTCTGCTGTCTCCTCAGCCTCACAGGAAAGCACAAGGGAGCACAACTGCCTGTAACCGAGTGTAGTCCACCTCTTTCTGCTAGGACTGCATGCTATTGCTCTGCTTTTGTCAAGGAGCTCTGCAGTAAGGGCATAACAGAGTTCTTTCTGTCTTCCTCCTTGTTCAGAACTTTTTCTGAACTTGAAGTACCTCAAATCTAGGGCATCAACACAAAATGCTTGTCTCCAGAAACATAAATCAAGAGGACAGAAACTAAAGTTAAGGTGGTGCTAAGGAATATGTAACAAGGAATGAGAGGTTTATGTCTTCTTTAATGGATGTTTCTTTTTTAAAAAAGAAACAACTGTTGATCCTGTAATCTCCATTCTTTACCAGGATATTTCCTTTCTGTGAGTCTGTTTTTAGACTGAGCATAGAAGGGAAGAAAATACTGTTTAGACAGGAAGGGGATCACTTCAGAGGAAAAAGTTTAGAGGTAGATCTTAGGTTCTATTGTTCTCTGACTTCTCAGCATCTTAATCTTCTCAGCAATGAATTGTGTATAACATTATGTAACAGTGATATTGACAGTAGTGCATGTTTAGATGGCAAAATAATACAAATCATGGACATGCAAGCCACTATTACTACACAAAAAAGCCAGAGTTGCCTGCTTTTTTTTATTATTTTTTTTTTCTTAATGTAGCTATGCCCAGACTTTCTTCAACAGCTATCTTTAAATCTACAAACCCACCACAATAAAATCAACTGTTCTGCTAACCAGGCTTGGATATCTTTCAGGAGAACAAAGGAGAACATCATTGACTAAAGTATCTCGACAATCTTTCCTCCATAACACATAGGAGTTTTTTCGTGTCTTCTATACTCATATTAAATATGCTGTGTTTTATCAGCAGCTTGAAAAAACAAGGTGAATGAGCATCTTTTACCACTTCAACAGCATATGAAAAAAGTTGGCAAGGCAAAGAAGGTGAAGAATGTTCAACACGAGCAAAATTATTTCTATTCTATGTTGATCCCTCACTATGCTGAGCTTATCTCTTTGATATTGGAAAAGCCGTGGTTGTTTACATTTCAAACCATTCCAAAGGAGGACATATGTCCTCCACTCTAGTTGGTTCAGGCATGACTTGAACTTTTTATGAATCACTTTGCATCACATTGCTTCCAGAAAACTAAATGCAGAGAATATTTTTCTTCTTGCGCTGACCTGAAGTACCTGATTATGAAGAAACCCAATCGGTATTCTTTAAATTTAAAACTATCTGTACTTGTTCAAAGTTCTTGCATAAAATGGATTCCATCTGCAAATTCCATAATTAACACAGTAGACACATACATCAAATCTATAATGACACATTTAACCAGCAGTTTTTTCATCCATGGGCTAAAAGAACAAAATGGAACCATGAACAACAGCTAACATAGTATATGTAATCTCCTGCTTATAGATAAGCATAAACTACTTAAACCTAAAAGAAGGCTTGATTTCAGCAATTCTGTTGTAAGCTGAATAAGTCATTCAGTTCCATACTAGAAACTTCTGAGTGTCTGCCCCTGCAGTCTCCTGGCAACTGTAAATGAATCTACACATAAAATTTTAGAGGAGAATTTGTAACTCCTGAACCTGAGTTTGAATCTCTATCATTGAGTTTAAATGGGTAAAAATACTGTTATGTTTGTAAATAAACCTGCCAAACATCTTTCTCTTATAAGCCTATCATAGCTGTTATTTTCGAATTTCAGTCATACTGAAATTGTTACCTATTTGTTCCTACAAAAACTTATAGTTGTGAATGATTGTAAAAATCTCCTTGGTGTGAAGCATTAGACTAAATACGTCATTTTGTACAGCACCAGTTCTACTTCCTTCCTTTCTCATACGTTGTTTACATTGTTTACAGTATGTGGTGATTATCTAAGGAAATTACTTGGCTTCAGTTGTTTCCATTCTCTTCATCTAGATGAGTTATGACTGCAACACAACAACAGTTTTCCTATTCAGATGACTTACATATCAACATTTTGTATTTCATACACCATGATAATGAGTTCCGATGGAGACTCTGGAGGAAAACTCCCTGCTGCAGGAAACCTGCTGTGGAGAATCTATTCTATCATATGACCTGGTATCTTTTCTAAAGACAATGTTTTCAAAAGTACAAAAATCTCCACCCTGTACACAGATTTCTTCCCTCTCCCCGGTGAGATGGATGACATCGGGTTTAGTTTTGCTTTCTCATTCCTCTTCACTCTTTCCCTCCCCTATTCTCCCCAGATGTATCTGTATTAGTTCTAATAACCTACTGAAATTACAGTGCATGTAATTAAATGCTGTTTAACAAATCTGTCTTCAGTTCTAACTCAAAGTTAGAATTCAATGTCACTGTGAGCCATTAAATGCTTCTACTACTCCCTAGAAATGGATATATATGAGAGGTAGTTGAAATGACTCTTTTATGTCCAATTTTTAAAGGATGCAGGATAAAAGGTGCTATATAAATGTAAGATATACTTTTTCATGGTCCAATATCTTAGTGTTGGTTGTAATTAATGTAAGCATGGCTTAACATAAATCAGAGCTTTGCATTCAACATTTCAAATGCAACATCTTGACAAGATGTAGATTATTTTAGGTTGGAAATATAAAGCAGTTTGTAGTAAAATATTGTAGTGATGGTCTGAAGAAGCTTTGAAATCAATAGATGACAAGTTACTGAATTAGGGAGGCCTGACCTGCTCTGCTAGGAACAGCTAGTACATCAGATAGACTTGGTTTTACTTGACCTTAAATTTCTTGCTATTGTTTTCTTTCTGTTGAGTTCTAAATTTCTTAAACGTTAAAGGATTTTGTTGGCGTTGCTGTTCTGGTTGCTTTTTAAATCTAATGTTGTTTTATACAAGATACAGTGAAAGTTTAAACCAGAGAGAAATATTAGGTGAGCAGAAGGTTCTTGACAATGCTGGATCTTTTAAGCCTGTGATTTATTTTTAATGTAATGCAGTTATTAAAAATATACAGTATTTTTATATCTTTCAATTTTTCTACACACAAAATCACAAAAGCCAGATGTTTTCTATTAGTGTTTGATAGCATGTGGTTACTGAGGTTATAAAAAAAATAAAGGCCGCTTACACTCTTAGTATAAACTATGATTAATTTTTATTAGGACGATACATTTATATATTATAAACTGATTGTTTATTTGTAGATTTTTTTTCCTGCAAGTCTAGTAGTTTCTCTTGGTGCAGAATGCAGAATTGTATATGAGATATTTTAGTGTCTAAAACGATGTATGATAAATGAAGTAGCATGCTACTTATACGCTTATCATGTTCCCTGACTAGCAACAGGTTCAGCAAAGGGCACAGCCAGTAAATGAAATTTTCCACCAGGACAATATATCATCACAAGAAATGTATGCGCTGGAAACTTACAAGCTTGCTCGAGATGCGGACAAGGTGTGAAATGGTAAAAAATGAAAAGCAGAAACAGCATATAGTAAATTTCAAATTCAGCTGTATCTCCATACTGGCTGAGCCTGGTGCTTTAACTGTTTAAAGTCCTGTATTTTAGAAAATAATAAACACAAACACACAAATTAAGCTCAGTATTAATACCAGGATAGACTTCCTTCATTAAATATCCTATAACTTCTTTTGAGAAAAGAAATTGTAAAGCATCTACTGAGAATATTTTTTTTATCCCCTTCAGAATCAAAATATAAAACAACATCTTTAAATGCATATTTCTTTCTCAGAGTTACAGGTTGAAAATCTGCTCCAGGAAATGTTTATCATAACTTTCAACACTCTGTGGAGAGCACTAATTAAAAATAATAATAAAAAAAACCATGAAAAAAAAGGAACAGTGCCTGTATATTTCCCAGTGGAATTTAGTTTGTTTACAAAAGCATTTCATAATAAGAATTTCTGACATATAACCACGGAATCCTAATAAACTATAAAATACTCCTGTTTTCTTGCAAAAAAGTACACTAAATACCAAGGAGAAACTTCTTGGCATTCTGGTGGTAGGTGGAACCCTGGCTAAAAATATATTGAGAGTGTCTGTTTTATGGCTACCAGTTGTACAGCCTCACTGAAGAGAGATGAGCATTGGAAAATGTAGTCAAATTCTGCAATTCTATCTGAAAGAAATTTCTGACATTTCTTGAAATTTAATTGCTGTACTGCAAGAAATTAGTATAATGACATTGCTTGCATCTATGTATTATGGTAGCAGCTGTACTTAAATGCTGAGACAATTTTGTACACTGAGTAGCAGATTATGTTCTTTTTTTATGTCCTTACGGGATAAAATACACCTCTGGAGAGACTTGGCTGATTTAGTTTTACTGTGCAGAATAATTTTAAAACCAGAACATATTCTGGGCCATAAAGTCTTTCTGTTGTTTTTATTTTTTTTTACTAGAAGAGTCATCCTCTCATATCTTTCTCCATCTTGCTTCCAACTAGCAATGCTTCCCCCACACCACTCAAAACAGTAGTAAAATACATTTATGGTCACACTCAAATATTTATTTCATAAATGTTCTATTCCATGGCAAGTATGTTGGGATGGGTATCTTGTTTCCACAGGCTGAATTATCACCACACTATTCCAAAGATGTTAGTGGTAAAGAGTCACAAAGAGATATATGAAAATGAGTAGTATTTCTTTAACAAAGAAGAATTATCCCCTCTTCAGGACATAGATCCATCCCGTTCACTCTCTGAGCTATATGGCTTTTCTTAATGGCAGTGCTGACGCAATTTAACCAAGGATTTTAACTGGAGAGGAAAAAAGGTTCTCTGATACATCATGCCTCCAGAGACAGGCTGGTTCATCTAAGTCCTTCATTCTTCATGTTATGTGTTTAGTCTTTCTGTTTTCCCTCTACAATGGCAAAATCTTGACTGGACTAGTATCAAAGGAAATTCTGATCTTCCATCCAAGAGGGCCAGGATGTCTCTTCACATTTTTGCTTAATTCCAGGTTTGCCTGATTTATATTCTTTGGCTTTATGATTAACATTTTTGTGCCTCACTGCCTATTTGGATTTACGGTTTCTCTGTCCATCTCAAATCCAGATTTAATTTTCATTTTGTGATTTTTCTCTAACCTTTTATCCTTACAATACAATCTCAGAATCAAAATTTTCCTGCTTAGACAGACTGTTGTCTTTTGAAGCACAGTAAATCAAAGTCTAAAAACACACAAAGAAGGCAGTGAGAGCTCTTTGTGGTTTAAACAGACAGATTTCAACGAAGTCCATGCTCTCTCTAGAACACAAGGATAGACTGTGTCTAGCCATAGACCTCTGGAAATTTAGCACCTAACTCCCAGTTTTAGTGAGATCAGTCTAAGGACTAACTCTGTAAGTAAAATTAATTATTTTGCAATTCAGAAGAAAATAAGACCACTCGCTGCAAGCCTCCAGTTTGTGTCCTTTGCTCTCTTGCACAAGTCTCATGATCTTTTCAATGTCTGGAACAAAAGACCTAATCTGCTTGGTTGATGTCAAATGACAATGGTTTATGCACTGCCTGGTTGACTTTGTCACCAGGCAATGACTGTTGTCTTCCAGGGGCAGGCTTACTCTCATCACTGGCATACAGAGACCTCATGGACTCTGTGACCAGTTTGAGAGTGTTTTAGAGCTGAGTCAGCTCTTTTTTGCCACTGTCTGAGTTGAAAAACTCAGGCCCTACTCTGCAGTTCTGAAAGACAAGCCTCCTTATTTATTCACAAACCGCTATTTCTCTATTCCTTTCTTCCTGTACATAATATCTACTGGTTTAGACAGATGGCGTATTTTCAGTGCCATTTGTTTCACCTTGCCTTGTTGGATGGGTTGCAGCTTCCATGAATATTATCTTCCACTCAGTGTCTGTTCTTTCCTCCAAAGTCTTTTGTTACTTTGGATTCTTTTGTTCCATAAAATTCTGGTACTCTTTTGCTTAACTTATAACATTGACATTTGCATCCTTGAAACATTCTGTATAAATGCAGCAAAATATAGATCTCCTTAATTTTCTTCTTGAGTAAAACAAGTGGATAAGCAGACCTGCAGTTAACCTGATACCATCTTCCTATTTTCCACCCCTCTCAGGGGTGTGAATGAAGATAAAGACAGTTGAGTTTCATCACTGCTGCCATGGTATAACACAATATGAACTACTTAAAATATTTCCCTTTTTTTAACATAATGTCTGAGATCACAGCTTTTAAAAGACCTGTAAGAACTAATGACAGTAGTTATCAAAGGAATATGTTTCTTTAACTATTTTGGACCTTTTTGCTCTACTATTTCGATACCTTTCTAGCTGTTTGTTCCTTCTGAGACAAATAATATAATTACCACTATAAAACATACTATTCCATAAATTGTCATGGGGGGAAACACGGGATCTTAATTAAAGGAGAAAGCAATGATTTAACGTTTATATCTGGTTTCAAAAGCTTGGGGACACTTTCCTCTCAGTCTACATGGTACTGCGGTTTCCAAAAGAGCCAGTTAGTACCTATGTGGCACCTAAAATTCATACTGCTTTCTTCCTTAAAAATTTCAGCATTCTTACTTTGGCACCATGCACACTTGCTTTATAAGCACAATTAGTAAACAAAACAAAGCAAAGAAAAAATGCCACTAGCCTATCAGAAATAAGTGCTGAAAAAAAATAAAAAGTTTACAAAATTTCTCTATTGTAGACTGTAGAAATGAGTAAGCTGCCCATACAACTTTCATATTTATCCCTGCTTCTAAGTGCTGTACAGATACTAGATTTATATTCCAGATTCTATGTTTAAAGCAACATTGAAGCACTGACTTTTCCATTTTTTTGAAACTTCCATAGATTTTTTCATAATCAATTCTCTTTTTCTACAGAACAAAAGATGGTTAGGATCATCTTTGTCAACTAACAGTGTAAGGCTCAGAACAGGACAACTCACACTGACCTTCAGGAGCTCTCTCGTCCATGTGAAGGGCCAAGGGAAAACATCAGTAGCAGCTAATGCAATTAAGGGAAGATCTTACATGGGACAACAGTCCGTCTCTTTTATCCTTCTATCTGATCAAAGACCATGGAATAATATTCAAAAGTATATTAATAATCCTTTCATTCAAAGTCTTCAAGACTTTGCATTTTCCTTTGTCCTTCATGAACACAATCTTGGCTTTACTGGAATTCTTCGCTTGCCATCTTGAGATCAGGCAACTATTGATTTTAACAATACAAAATTATCCCTAATATTCACCCTCAGAAGACAGATAGATTATATGCCCTAAATTTATGGATATTACAGGATCCATATACTTTTTTGTTGGGGGGGGGAAGGGATGAAAGAGAGACAGAGACAGAGAACAGAATAGTCAAAGGAATTGGACCCACTCAACTACATAAAATAAGCTTTCCAGTCCTTTAAAGCCTACAGAAATTAAATTTTGTCAATAAAAATTTGGTAGCATTTTAAAGTAACTCCAGGAGAAATTGAGTACACCTAACTAGGTCAAGAGGAAAGACAATGGAAAAACTTGGTGTTTGGGGTTCATTTAATGCAGTCTCAAAAGTAAAACCTGCTGATTGCAAGTGCTATGAATCTGAGGTTACAAAAACCTAATATTAACTTTACAGATCAGGAACTTTATGATGAAATGGATCTCTTCATTAAAAAATCTCCAACTACTTTGTGGTCTGAGGAGACGTTATCTGATCATTCAGTGATGTACTTGTGGTTTGTAAAAACGGGGACCCTGAAGATCATCAGAGCCAGTCTCTCCCTTGGGCCCTTTTTGCTCACTGACACTTAGTGAAAATCTACCAGCAATACACTCTCAAGAGCAGCAATCATTAACTCATTCAAAGTCACAGGCACAAGGGGCTCGAGTTAGCAACTGTTAATTAGTGTAATTATTCCCAGGATGACAATTACCAGCTACAGGATCCACTTAACTTCTATTTCTCAAAACTTGTCATTTTGCAATGCTAATGTTTCTAATAGGTTCATTTGCCACTATTTACTGATTACATTCGCTATGGTATATTGTTTCAGATGGACAGGATGGAAAGCCAATACCTAATATTGACTTTTACAGTATCCTATGATTAGAAAGGCTGCTCCTACCATGATTAGCCACATCATTCTATTGAAAATCATAGATACTATTTGTGAAGGATTTGTGATATATCTCCTCTTTCAAATATGGTTATAAAATAAATTTCCTGGAGAAATAACATGGTATGTTTCAAACCATATTCTTCCATAATGCACTTGTTCAAATTAAAACATTGCATATATTAGTTGTATAATCTGAACTTTGAGACTACTTTAGATAACAGTAATATGCACATGGTATAATTTCAAACCTGATTCTTCAGTCTTGATTAGCAAAAATAATAATGAGAAGGGTTACAAGTCTACAGTCCATGTTTGGTCAACAATGTCCAAATCCTGCATGATCCTGACCTATGTTGAAAATCTGTGCAGTTCAAAGAAACTAGAATGCTTAGCATGCATTTAAATGACACACGGGTATTTCCTAAAGGAACAGAGAAAAAAAAAGTAGCATAAACACATTTTCACCTTCTTAGGGAATTTAGCACACCTCCTCTCTGAACAGGGAAATTAGAAGTCCTCAACAAACAAGATTTTGATAGGACATAGAATTAATTCATTTAATAACAGAAGGAAGCAAGTCTTTGACAGACAGATTTTTTTCTAGATTTTGAAAATTTGAGATATTTTAAATCCACAATGGGATTAATTTTGACAAATGCTTTAATAGACCTTACTGATTCTAAAGAATATTAATCTTCTGCCAAATCAAAGTCCTACTTTTCAAACTGTATAGACTATGATAAATCAGTGGTTGTCATATATAGAGACTACAGAAGAAAGAGGATTATATGTTAGAAGGTAGTACAAGAGTCTCTTTTTCCGTTAGCAGTAAACTCTAGACTGTTGAAACAGGAGAAAGATTTTCCAGTACAAAAGCAGGAGAGGAATGCAGCGAGTATGGCATCATGTTATTCTGACATGCCTCTCTTTCTTCATTCTCCAAAAAGCTGACAGCAAGAGCAATCAGGGATGTCATACAGCAAATATCAGAGTTCAAAAGGAACAGAGGAACAGAAGTATGGCAGTATATTTTCTAGAAAAGCTTTAATTCTTTACTCTTACTATGTTGATGAATCACATATTGAAAGAGAATGTATTTTTAAAACTGTGTTAATAATCTGTGTTTCAGAGAACATGTAATTTTAGCATATATTTTAAAGGGTCTCCTGGGCAGTGCCTCAACTATACAAGAGTAAGTGGAAGCAGCGTGTTGATTTTCAATATGCTGCTAGATTGTATTTGTGTGCATTTGATGTTCTTCTTTAATAACCTCAAGTAAAAGGCTGAATGAATTCAACAACAGTAGCTGAAAAAAGTGCAATGAGTCATATTATAGGAAAATGGAGAAAAGGATACAGGACTCTCCACTGAACACAATCCTATATTGTAGGCAATCTGTGATAACACCCTTTTCATTTCAGTTCAGTCCCATAAAATTACCACTAACATTACAACTCATGCAGAACATAGATAAATGTAAAAATGTCACAGAATTCTTCCAGATGGGACTTTTAGTTCCACTAGATCACCATCTACTTTTTTACTTGTCTAATATTTCATTACAACCTTCCATAAGTTAATTTTCTTTCCACTGACCATGTAAATCACAAATCAATTTTCATTTAAAATGCCTGACTACAGATTGCTCCTGAAAGCTCAAAGTATATGCTTCAGTGAGCTCTCCAACATTCTTAATGCACATTAGAAAAATGTTGTGGTTTTTTAAAAATCTTTTTAAGGAATTAATTTTACATTAAGGTCTGGCATGAGACCCAAGTAGTGGTACTCCTCCTTTCCCTCTCCACCTTCCTGCCTCTAAAATGCAGGTATATTTTTGAAATGTAACTGTATGCAGAGATAAAAGTCTTTCATGACAATGACATTTGATCTTAAAGCAAAAGCTCAGACAAAACCATAAACTGCTTTAGATTTGCAGAAAGCAGAGATGATTACTTAATCCCAAACCCTTACTGCAATTGTATACTTCTCAAGGGGAAAGAAGAGAGAAAAAGAAGAAAAAGAGGAAACCATTCACAGTTCGGACATTGGCTGTGTTTTATTTGAACAATTTTTTTTCTCATTACTAAGAGAACCTTTGTTTGGGCTAAAATATACAACTGAAAATTGCTAATTTTATTTATGGAAGCAACCACTCTAAAGCCAATTGGGTATACCTGTGAGACAACCAGGATTCAGCCTTTAAAAAAACCTGTAAGAAATGTTTCATAGGAACACCCAGAAAATATCCTGAAATAGTATTCTCCAAAATATTCTTACGTTAATTTAAACATAATGTTCTCCCCCTACAAATATAATTTGGCAGACTGGACTTTGGAAACATATTTTCTATGGCTAGTTTTGCTATTGTTCTGCTGAGAAACACAGGGTAGTCACTTCATTACTCTGTGCCTTAGTTTCTCCATTAGTAAACAGTGGATCATTAAAATGACCTTTTTTCATATTAAATAGGACCACTTAAATGAGCTGGCACATGCATAAGCATTTGCTAAGTCATCGAGACAGGAGTGTTCTAGTGGTCATTCAACTCTTTTTTTGCAGATAGGAACAGAGAATGGACATTTCCATGCAGTCTAATCTCTGGTTGTTTTCTTGTGTTCTTGGTACTTTAGCGACCTGGTGTTGTGGGAGAAGGAAGGGTTTTATCTGTTCTTGGAACACAAAGGAATTGTAACCCTTTCAAATAGCACGACCCCAGATCACTGAAGTTTAATGAATTGATTAAGAGCAAGAGAAGAGAGAAGAATGGGTCCTCCAAATCTCTCTCCTGATCTGAACCCACATGCAAGCCTTTGCTTCACTCTCTTCTCTGCTTACCTAGCATATCCATATTTACCATGTTTCCCTCTACCTTTGGTATTGTCCTTCCATCTTGGAAGTTCACTTCCATGCTGTTTTGCACCATTTTATCACAGGTCTTTGCCAGACAGTACAGTTTCGAATGCGAAGTTCTTGAAGCACTCTGACATTGGAATTCTAGCTTGAGGGTGATGGAGAGAGTGTCAGTTTAAATAAGGCTGAGTGCTCACGACAATTGAAAGTAGTTCTGCATTAAGTGGGGCTCTTTCTCATAATGTGGTATGTCAGTGCTGACCACTCAAAATGGGGGAAGGGAAAGGCTCTTGAGCAGTCTCTGTAAATAGGGTCCTGTCAAACCATTTGCAGGTTATAGTCAACCAAGGCTTGAGGGTTTTCACATGGGGATTTTTAAAACCCAAACTCACAAATGTCAACAGGACCTCAAGCATCACATCTAATGTGAATCTGCCTCACTAAAACTGAGAGTTGATGGCCTCTGGATTTGGCTCTGTGCTGGCATATCACAATCACCACTTAGAGCTGACCATTTACTTTCAACAATGATGTGGAACCACTTCAGAAGAAGTGTGTGGAAAAATGTTTACTTTGCTTCCTGATTAGAGAAAACCCACCATCTAAGAAGGAAGCTATTCAAAACACTTAAGTTTCCAAGATGCCATCTATTAGTACTCATTGGAATCTTTATGGGGTAGGGATTACTATGAAGACAAGCTGTCTGGCCCTCTAACAAGACTTCTAAAGTTAACTACTTTATCTTCAGCTAAATAAAAAAGAAGTTGGTTGGGTTATGTGACTAATCAGTAAAAGGCCCACAAAAATATTCAGCATTGGAGATGCCTGTGAGTTGGTTCATTTGAGTGGCTAGCTAAATTTACTTTCTCTTTTCCATTTGCCTGGACATCTAAGAAACAGAAGGTTATGCTTTTTGGATTTTACTTCACTTATCTGCTTTTTTTACCATTCATATTTCTTTCAGTGGCTTTTTTTTCCACCAGCAACAGATTGAAAAATGCCTCTAATAATCAAGAGTTGAACAAACAAAGAGAAATCCCAAATACACTGACCAGGAAGCATGCTAGACAGTTGAATGTCTTTCCATTAACTAGATCCTCTACACCTTACTTTGTGAAATTCTTCTCAGGAATAGTTTCTATTCCTCAGCCTACTGGACAGAGTCTCCTGGATGAAGGAGCTAGCTGATGCCTAACAGGAGTAGTAGAATCATATGTACATGCTCAAAGGTGCCAGTTGGGATGAGAAAAATAACATATCCAAAGGTATGTAAGAAAGAATAGGAAAGCAGAGACTTCTTACAAAAACTGTGCACTCTCCTGAGAGTATTTTTAACCACTCATGCTTTCGTGTAGTTCTGAGTACTTCTTGATGAGGAGACTAACATCTGTGCAAAAAACATGACACTTGGCAAGCTTACGTTTCCACCAGCAAATACAGATCAGAACTTCAGATTTAGACACCTACATACCCATTTCAGTGACTATCAATAGATTCATGCACACACAACATACAGGCATTCCATGTTCAGCATTTTGTCTTCAATTACTAAACAGAATTTTACAGCTGCTGGTGGCTAAAATCAGACCTGCCAAGCTAAATTTAATTGCAGGTGCTGATGGCAGAGAGCTATTTGTTACATAAGCCACATAATCCTGCAACCTGGGTACTCAGTGCTCTAACAGAAGCCTCTACTTAAATTATGTTGCTCTGAATCATAAAGAGTGAGGATTTGTTTTCATTGCTTATACAGTAGTCACCAACTACTTCTTGCTGAAGTATATCTACCTCAATGTTAGCAAGTGATTTGCTGTAGTATGAGAGGATGACTAGACAGAGGCGGTTGGTTCCGAGTCCCTTTCACTCCCTCTACTTGCAGTTCAGGGTTTTTACTTTGGACTGTATTTACTCTGGTTTCTTGAACTGAATATATGGGTCTCAAAGCTGTCAAAAGGGCCAATGTTAGTTTGGTCCTTTTTGTCTCCACTTGAGTCTAGAATGCAGTTTGAGTGCACTTGTAGTGGGATTTCTAGTTTAGTTTCCTCCGGAAGAAATCTGGTCTGTATAGGTCAAACTAACATGAGGCAAATGGTGAAAACAGAGGGATTAATTTCAAGTCTGCTCTACATCTCTGAAACAAAATATTTTATGAACGATGGCTTAATTCCTGCCTTCCTACTTCCTCTACTTCCATGAAAACTTTTCCCATATTAATATCAGTAAG
The DNA here is from genome assembly GCF_003945725.1 of Corapipo altera. Taxonomy (NCBI): domain Eukaryota; kingdom Metazoa; phylum Chordata; class Aves; order Passeriformes; family Pipridae; genus Corapipo; species Corapipo altera. The sequence goes on from NW_020884917.1 coordinate 5,676,351, forward strand.
TTTAGGCTTCTCAGCCATGGTTTCTAATATCCACTATTCCATTTGAATGAAATAAATATGAAATATGAAATATGAAATATGAAATTATCAGATCAGGAGACAAAGACAAGGAAAGTGGAATGGGACCGTGTATAAATTGTTCTGTATTGGAAATCTCATCCCATTCTGTTTTTATTTTTCTTCAAGTAAGATAATTATATTTGCATAGGTATAGGTATAGATATAGATTAGATGTTACATTACAAAGCCACAAGGGTTCCTGATCTTGTTAACATGACGGTTGTCATAGTTTGTTTTGTTTTGCATGAGCAAGAACTCATTACTAAGAACTGTTGTCATTCACATTGAATTGTGTCTTCTTAACGTAGCATTTCTGAAACGAATGGCAGGACATATACATTTCAGCTCAAACTGTACCTCAGAGTCTGGCTTCCACTGAAATCAATGGGGCTTCAGAACAAAGGAAGCTTTATAGCTTGCATTTTTCCAAGCATGCTCTAGCCTCTTGTTCATTGTGCTTTTAAGAAAGGTCAAAAGTGATTTTCATACCATGCTGCTTTCAGGCATTATTTCAGCTGGTCTATTTGGGTACCTTCTCTACTAGGTTACTTACATACTTGCAGTCTCCTAGGCTCAAAAGATGATATAGTTCTTTATATTCCTTGCAGTGCAGTAGGATGCCATGATGCAAATATACAAGCAAATATACAACCCTGTCTCAGTTATGCAGAACATGTATAGTTGTATAGTTTGCAGTGCAGAAGAGGTGAACTAAAACTGAGTTTGACTACTCAGGAGGGTAATAGCAGCACTGCTTTTGCATCAATCCCCTGCCAGGCAACCTATAGACTGGTTGCTCTGGAGGGAATCACTTACCCTCCAAACTAAGATACCAGATATGCAATACCTACAAAAAGGGTTTAAAAGTAGAGAGAAAACCAGGGGGAAAGATTAAGATAATTTACCCTTGTATGTTGTATTCATCATAAATCCCATTGTCAGCATCTATTCAACCATGTACCTGGCAAACTTCTGTTTCTATCCCCTCCATAAAGGCCTCCCTCATGCAGAGAGTTGCGTACCTTTCATGGTTTTATAATAAACTGGAAGTGAGTAACAGTGCGATATCAAAGGAAATAAAACTCCAGTTGCTATTGCTGCTGGGGTTGCCTTCTGAATGTGGCTTATACAACATTTCATCTGTGCTGACACCTTTCACTCTCAATTATTTGGCTGCTGTCAAAACAAATCAATCATATTATAGTACTGTGTCTTCATGTTACCATTCCACTGCAAGTTAGCTGCATTAGCTTTGAAATATATGGAAGTATAAAATTTATCTCTATTATTTATTTAATACAACTTTCTCCCTTGTGAGTTATCTCACAAACACAGCTAACTCAAATTATCTGGTGTCAAACATTCAATATATATAAATACCACTAAGAAATTTTAAAATAATGGCACTCATGGGAACAAAAATGCATAAAGATACACTTGATAAATCTTACACTTAGAAACAATAATATTCTTTTAAGAAACGGGGCAAATAGTATATGGTTTTACTTTTGGTTACAACTGGCCTAGCTGCTCATATTAGATAAATGAACATAACTTTAAATGACCACTTCTGCTAAAGCAGAGTAAAACAAATATTTAAAGAACCGGGTTTTTTACTAGTAAAATGAAAGGTTGGCAGGGGGAATCTGGGACTGGATATTTTTTAAAGATGCTACAGTGCTGGGAGGGGAACACAGTCTTCTTTTGCAATTCCTAAGCACTGGTTTGGGAAAAGGAAAGCTAAAATCTTGAACAGAGAATCTGAAAGTGATTGCTCTGATCAGATGTTAGACTTAGCAGTTTTCAGAAAACAGAAACCAAATTTGTTCTTGAGAGGTTTTACTCTTTTAAAAATAAGCAAAATAAAAGAAAAAACTTTCAGGCTGCCAATAACTGAATTTCTTCAAAATGTTCTACTATCATTTCATTACTTTTTAGACAGGATCCTTGTCCTGTAACAATTGCATCTTCTAAAATACAGAAGCCAAATATAATAGGAAAATCACAACAGTTTTATCACCTCCATAAGGTGGAGGTTGTTCTGGAGTAACAACTTCTTCTGTTATTACTGATGATGGAATTGGAAATTAGTTACACAGTACAAAATACATTCAGGAATACTTGGATTGTGAATAGCTTAAAAAGATGAAATAAGAAGGTTAGATATAACCAGCTCTGGATGAGGAAAGGCACAAGAAACTGAAATGGGATCTGAGAAACAGAAAGGAAAAGATATTGTAAATCCAAAGCATCGGCACTTAGTTGAATAAAATTAATCACTGAAAGTTAGATGAGTACCTTGGCTTTATGCTGAAGGTTTATTTTTAACATTGTATAATTTATCATAGCAAAACACAACTAAGTGAAAGAAGAGTCTGTAAGGCATGTCAAGTCTACAGATGATTAAGTTTAAAAGCAATATTCATGTTAAAATAAACAAGTAAAAAAATTATAGCAGGCAATTGCCCAAGAGCCTGTATGGTGTTGGATCTTATTAACCTTGGTGGAAACCTCCAGTCTTTTTATGACCTGTAAAAGCTCACAAGGTCCAAAATAAGGAAAATTCAACTTATTATTGCAGCTACTGAAAAAGAGCCTAGACTCTTTTATGTCTATGAACTAAAACAAGACTTAAGAATTTAGAACATTTAGCAAAGATCTAGCTGTGCTTGAGGAGCTCAAGGCATCTAACAGCAGTGATTTAAGCCACTTCATAGGAAAGCATTACTGCTAACTATCCACACATTCGTTTACAGGTGGGAAAATTTGCAAAAAACCTGTTGGAATCGTCTTCCATCACATGGGACACCTGGGTCAAAACACAGAGCGGAAAGGTCTCAGGTCTGTGCTTTCTGCTACATCTAGTAATAGGCTTGTAAAGACAAAACATTCGAGGAATGAAAGCAGCTTCAGAGATCAGCAGTAAAATGAAATGGAGGCCTGAAGATCTCCATGAGTACAGCTTTCTACCCTGGGGACATAAGATTGCATAGAGATCTGGGGACAAGAAAACTTGAGGAAGATTCACTTTCATAATTTATGATGTCACCAGATAGGTCCTGTTCCCATTTCTGGAGCAATTTCTGTGGCAGATGGAATTTTTTCTCAAATAGAACAAAAAAGGAAGAAAAATACTATGAAATGTTTCAAGATGCATAAACTTAAAGATTTTAATAAGAGAGTCATAAGATGCCTTCAGAACTTTCCGTGACAGCAAAAAAAAAAAAAAAAAAAAAAAAGAGGTCTCCATAAAGAGGAGGTATATGGTTCTGTGGTACAGAACCACATAGACATTAAAAAAATTGGCTTTTAGGTGGTTGACTCATATGTCCCATGCATTCAAAATTCACACTATTAAAAATGCCCATAAACCCAGTTGTTCAATAAAGACTTTGTTCTTTTTACGAGTGTCTAAATATATATGTGCTTGATTAGAATCTCACTGGTGAATCCGGAACACAAGTTTGTATCCAGGGAATTTTTAAAACATGAATCATAGAGATTTTATTAATTCAAAGACCATGGAAAACTAAAGGAAATTAAACACAAATACTATAAACATCTGACTTAAATCCACTAAGGCAAGGAAATCAAGAGTGAAGGCTGCAAATCCATCCTGGTAATGCTTCTACAACTCTATTGCAGTAGACAGTCTTGGATCAGCATGAGAATCATATGTGCATACACCATATGGATATACCCATCTATTTGTATGTGATACAGATGTACCCACCTATTTGCATGTGATCCACTATTGCATGTAACATGTGTGCCACAATGTGGAGATGAGGAACAGAGTGACAAACACTAGCTAAGTTCTTCACTTGCATTTGAAATTTCTTGGCTTTTGCAAGATTACAGTAAATTAAGTGCTTCACATTATTAGAATGAGGTTTTTTTATATTAATTTAAATTGTCATAGTCTAAATTCAACAAGAGCTCCTGGAAACAAGTGCAAAGATATACTTAAAAAGTGTCATTAAGATGCATCCATGTTCTAGTTGACAGAAATTTCATTTATAATCCTGCCAGGAGCACTATCAGTCTGAGTCAGAGGTCCAAAACAACCAGATCTCACATACCAGTCATGCCACAACTCCTAGCTCAGTGGTCATGTCTGCTAGAGGATAGTTAACTAATAGGTTTCTGGTGGAAAGTTTGGGGAGGTTGGAGTAGTCTTACTTCTGTCTTTCCCATCAGCTTCTTGGCATACAAGTCTGGAAACTGAGACTCTGTCAAAACTTGGCCTGCAATGTTTAAGCAGGTGTGAACACTTTGATTTCAGAATTAATTTGATCTACATCACTCCTTACTGATGCTGTTCCATAATCATCAGTAGAAAAAAAATAGGCATGTCTGAGGTCTATTTTGGGTGGAAGTCAACAACAGCACACACAAACATTAAGACTACTGCATTTTAATGCCTCTGATGGTAGGCCTTTAACTTATGGAACAGAAAATCCAAACAACAAATAGCTAAACACTCTGCGAGTGATCAATAAACAACTAGTAACTAAATAAAGACCTGAACCTTTCACATTCCCTCTCTGAAGGCAACAATTTGCCACTGAACAAGATGAGCAATTAACATGGGGCCAACACATTCTCGTAGGAGAAGCATTGTATGATGGGGAAAAAGGAAACAAATAAATAGCCCAGTAAGGTTCTTTCTGTATTACCTTCAGAAGAGCAGATTTTACCCTTTCTTCCGAAAGCAAATTATGCCTCTCATAAAGAACATTTCCTTGGAGACCAGTCAGAGACAATCCATCCCATCTTCTGCATATTACTTTAGTTATCCTAAAATATAGTTTGTGTGGAACACAGCTGTTAGCCTGAGAAAACCTGTTAATCCATAGATGCTCTGTGAATGCCACAGTGTCCTTACAGATCTCTTCTATTTCTTTGCATGTCTTGGGGGTTGGCTAACCCCTTCTTTGTGTAAGTGAGCACTTCACAGTGACTATATTTTGTGTAGCATTCATACAGAGATAGGAGAGGTATATTTGGTTTGAGGGCTTCACAGAAATTGCTATGAGTGCAGCTCTTTTTCTTGGTTCTTGTCATTCTTGTTCTGGTTATGTTAGTACACAGCAAAAGTACCTGGGAATAAACTATTCCTCTAAGTGAAACATCATTTTGATTATTACTGACATTGGTGCTCATTAAAATACATAAGTGAAACACTGCCTTTCTGTAGACTCTGAAAGCTATTTCATGTTACTTGAAGGGGAATACAAATGAATAGGGACTGTATCACTTTAGTTAAAAGGGAAAAATGTTCTAAGAAACTGGAATTTGGACTCTAGATCAGTAAGCAATTGAGGTTTGTAGTTTACTTCTTTTCTGTCTCTTTTTTGTTTTTCATCTCTCTCTGATTTCTGATTTTTAAGGTCTGTGTACATGGAGGAATGCAGACAGCATATTTACTTTATCTGTTACACAATTAATTATACAAATCTCTGTTCAGGTGAAACAAGATCTAATAAATGTAAACAATAGGGGTTTTTTTCCTTTTGTTACTGTTGTCTTTACCTAACATTCTTTTTGACTGATCTCCACATAAAAAAGCCTTTTTAATTTTTTTAACCATTTTCTATATCTATTGTAGCCCATGTCAGTGCATTTTAATGGCTGTCTCCTATCTCTAAGATGCTTAATACATTTCCCCTTCCATTGTGTTGCTGCTAAAATATGACCTGCCACTGTTTAAATAATGTAATTTAATGATTTCACATTTTCAGCCATGTAAGGCTTCCTTTCAGCACTGAAGCCTTTCACTAATGATTTAGAGAGATAGTTTGTTCTCATTTCTTTCACAACTCAAGACTGAAAAATTCTGACTTGTAAATAAATTATTGACATCCACTTTAGGAACAGTATAATGGGTAGTAGAAATAAAATACACAAAGTTTCTGTGTCATGAGGCTACAATGTCTAACTTGTTGATTTCTTTCAGGGTTCAAGTGTCATTCTGTATCAGCGCACACATTTAGAAAACTGTTGGGACATTGCTATGTGCTATAATATATTTGGACCAACCCTTTGCAGAGAGACTCCCAAATTGTTATCCATGGTGTGTGAGTGGCCAGCAGTGAGCTGACGGACAACATTGTCATTTTCTAATTTCAAACATAAATACTATACTAAAAAATAGCTCAAATACATTACTTTTTCAGCTAAAACTGCTTTGGATGTCATGGAAAAGTGAATAAAATGAGAGGACAGCTGTTAACAACTCCCTATCACTGGAATACCTTCCCACTTCTCAGTTATTTCAACAGGAAATCCACAGGGTTAAAATGACATTAAGAAAACAAGACAGAACAAACTCAGCCCCCTCCCCCCCAAAGGTATCTTTCTGTTCAGCTATACAAAAATATTATATCAAGACATAAAAATCAGATGGGCTTAGGGAGAGAATGTCTTTTCATGAATATCAGCTCCCAGGCATTACTGAATACTCTGAGATTAAGCAACTACTTGTCCCTTGGAGAGACTCTTGAGAAGGATAACTAAAATTAAAAAATAGAACACACTCCTCCCAAAACCCAGAGAAATCTGACATGGCAAAAGACATGCAGAACCTGAAACTGTTCAGCCCATAGAAAAGTTTCCTGAAGACAGTAAGATGAATATTGATGACTTCAAGTTTGGATGTTTAAGAGAAAAGCCGGCAGACTATTTTCTGCATTAAGTCAATAAAGACAGGCCCAAGAAGCAGTGGACTAAGAGTAAAAGACAGAAAACCTGTTGTCTTGTGGGGTACTTGCCTCACTTTTTCCCTTCTCACAACCTCACCATTTTTATTGTGACACCTCCAAAATCTTAGGTAAGCATGGGTATGCTCCAGCTGTAATTCTAAGAAATAGTGAGGGGAAAACAAGTGTGTAAATTTCTCAGAACAACAACTTTCATGGATGGTTTTTAGACTTTTATCTTCAGTGCTTTTAGTGGATTACAATAAAAAGTTACGGTCGCTGATTTTATGGTTTTCTTCAAAGAACTGTCGGTGGAAAGCCAAAATTCCATAGGTAAATCTGTATTACATGCAGAGATTTCTGTTTTCACTAAGGTAGATAGTTCTATTCTGCCACCAACCCTCTTTCATCGCAGTAAATTTTATTCCTTGTATATTCATTGTGCATATGAAATTTGCTTACCTGAAGCCAGGGAAAACATATTTTTCTAAGTTTCATAGCAAGAATTTACACATTCACCTTCCTTTCTTTGTTTACACACATTTGATGTATTTGCTCAGGGACCAGATACAGTATAGCAGTGCGTATGGCAAATGACATAGCGTAATGCACAGAAAATAATCACGTATGTATGAAGAAAAGAAGTTTTGAAAGAGGTTTAGTTTGGTCCAAACCTCTTTTCACTTACAGCAACGAAATTCCTGTCAACTTAGTGGTGGCTCAGGACCATATAGCAACTGAACAATTTAAGACAAATACCTTTGGGAAAAAAATCTTATTTATAGGTAACTGACAAGTGAAGAATAGGCAATTTCACTAAGTTATACTGTGTGAGTAATTTCCATGTCATTAATCGCTCCATTTTACCAATGTCTTAACTTTTAAAAGACACTTTTGTTTTCTCATTTTAAACACTTAACATATCTCCTCTATGATTCCTATCACTGAATGTTATTTTGTCTTTCCACAAGTGAGGATGATTATTGTTTTATCCAGTAACCCTGAGGTCTTCTTATCCTGAACCAGACCTGAAAGTTCACAAGAAGAAAATCAGTGAAACATGTATGTGGATCACAGAAAATGTAATGGAGTTACTCCCATGATCAACATGCAGTGTGAATTCAAGTACTGTGTTAGACCGGACCTTTTCTGAATTCATACATTATTCAAAAAATTTTCGGAGTGTCTTTTGAGTTACCTAACAGGGGTAGTTTGTGATGAAGAGCTTAGAAGTTTACTTATAAGAAAAGAAAGATAAGAGAAGACCCAGCTCACAGAAGCTGTGAACACCCAGCTCACAGGACCTGTGGACATCTATGCTTGACTTCACTGAAAATTCAGGGACAGTAGATGAGACAACAACAGGAGTAATAAGACAGGCTCAAAAAAATCATGAAAACGCGTCCCCCAGTCATCAAAACTGACCGTGCCACAGTGAGGTTTAAGAGATGGAAGCTGATAATTATGGTCTGATTTCACCCAAAGGAATTACCAAAACTGTGTTGAAGCATGGGCTTTTATGAGTATTCCTAAAAAAGTGCTGGCTACAAAAGAGAACACATATTCTATGATTATCTTTCAACCAACCACAAAAAACAGGCACCAGAAGTCAATCAGGTTCAATGGAACTGATGATACCACACAACACTCTCACCTCATTCCTACCTTCATTCACACACACATTGGGTAGTGGGCTATAGAGGACGGAACAGTATTTTACAACTGTGATTCAGGGTGGTTAAGAGCTATTGACCAAGTTATTTTGCTGTCTTGTGTATCAGTTTCAGTTCCAAATACTGAGGGCAGGTAGTAGCACTTGCCTAGAAGATAGGGAAGGAAGGGTACAGAACACAACAAACAGCAACACAATTAAATAAATTCATGAGTTCTGTTCCTTTCAGATATTTTATGGAAGGTATGATTATGTTCATAGGCAGGGAACTGTACTTGTTGCTTCAGCAAGTCCCTATTTGATCCCATGCTCCTGTCTCCCAGTTAAGATTATAAGGAAACTTTTTCATCTGGTATAAGGTCATGGCTTGCAAAATTCATTTGGCAGCAGAGTTGCCCCTTTTAGCCAGCAATTAGACATCTGTGGCTAAAATAAAGAGCAAAGGTTGCCTGGCTTAATCCCTACTCTCCAGCTTTACAACACAGGGTGAATAAATGACATAAGAACTGCACAAGCTTATGTTTATTTAGAATACAACATACCCAGCAACTGTAACCTGGAGCACTTCAGAGTGGAAGGATACATTTTTATAATGCCTGTTTCCTCATTAAGATTTCATCATCCACCTACACTAAAAAGCTACTTCCCCTTCACTTTGTTCTATCTGCTTTTACTCACTCCTGTTCCTGCATTATTTTTTTAATCTGCAGTTCCCTACTTTACATGTACTCTCAAATTTTAAACAAGCAAAATTTGTGCATTAGTGTGTCCTTTTCATCTATGATTTATGAATGACAGGTTCTTTGGTGCAGCTTAATGGTATGAGAGAGACATTATTTTAAACATTAAAGTGAAAACCATTTACAACTATGATAAGAGAGGTCTGTTGACATTAAACTTTAAAACATGCACAAGGTAAAGGCAAGTAGTTGCTCCAACAGGTGAGAATAGTATGCATGTGCTTTGTAAGGGAGTTTGTTTAACACATGAGCTGTCTCTTCGCTTTCTCTGTTTCACAACCGATAGGCTCTGATGCTTCAAACAACACACCTGGTAATCAGAAGCCAGCAGAGTTTGATAACTAAAAAGTATTTAGGGCACAGTGCAGAGGATTAATTTAAAAAAATTACCATTTCATTTGAGAAAAACTTTTCCTATCATTTACATCAGAAAGAAATAACAATAAATAAATAAATCTAAAGAGCTAAAGCTTTATTTTGACACTTCCTGTTCACACCTTTATCACTTTTGCACTGGACAATCACTGCCTTTACTATCTTCTTTCATTAAGTACAATTCTATTGTAAGATATTGGCTAACTTGCTATGTTTTGTTCAGTCCTGTACAGCAGTAACTGCATTCTGAGAAGCACCAACATAGTTAGGAATAGTAAATTAATACTATCTGTATTTTATATCATATGCATTTGGATTGAGTACTGTTACTAACAGCATTAGATGCATTGATTTAACAGGAGAGAATACTAGAGAAAAAAAGAGATCTTCTAAAACAGCTTTCAGTCTGATTTTAGACCGCAGAGAAAATTCAGCAGATTTTTTAGGGTAGAACAGTTGCAAATATGGTACAGCTCAGATAATGGGGAGGATGCATACAGACATTGACTTTTTGCTTGTTACTTGGCAGAACCTTATTGATAAAGCAGACCTCCCACAGCAAGAACGAAAACATGTATCTGGGACAAGGACAACAGCTGAGAAAACTCTGATCTTATTATAAAAGGGGCTTTTTTTTGTTTGGGTTTTTTTTAAGTTATTTTCATGCGATACTGTGCTTTTAGTTGCCTCCATTTAGCTGCTCTAATCAGCAGTGGTGAAACACTGGAAGAAAGGGATGCCATATAGAGGGACCTCGATAGGCTTGAGAGGTAGGCCAATGAAAACCTCATGATGTTTGGCAAACCATATTGCAAGGTCCTACACCTGAGTTGTGGCAATCCCAGGCACACCTACAGGTTGGGCAGAGAAGTGATTGAGAGCAGCCCTGCAGAGAACAACTTGGGGTGATGGGTGATGAAAAACTGAACATGAGCCAGTAGTGTATGCTCATAGCCCAGAAAGCCAATGGAATCCTGGACTGCATCAAAAGGAATGTGGCCAGCAGGTTGAGGGAGGTGATTCTCCCCCTTCTCTGCTTTCGTGAGACTCCACCTGGAGTACTACATACGGTCCTGGTGGCCCCAACATAAGAATGTTATGGAACTGTTGGAGGAAGTCCAGAGGAGGGCCATGAAGATAAGTGGACTGGAGCACCTCCCTTATGAAGGCAGACTGAGAAAGTTGGGGCTGTTCAGCCTGGAGAAGAGAAGGTTGCATGGAGACCTCATAGCAACCTTCCAGTGTCTGAAGAGGGCTTACAGGAAAGACAGAGAGGGACTGTTTTTCAGGAACTGTAATGATGGTACAAATTGAAAGACTGGATATTAGGAAGAAATTTTTACTGTGAGGGTGGTGAGACACTGGAACAGTTACCCAAGGAGGCCATGGAACCCCCAACCGTGGCAGTACTCAAGGCCAGGTTGGATAATACCTTGAGTAACCTGGTCTAGTGAGAGGTGTCCCTGCCATGGCAGGGGTGTTTGAGACTACAGGATCTTTAAGGTTCATTCCAACACCTTAGCCTTCTGTGATATTATGATTCTATGATTTCAAATTTTAATGTGAGTTGTGATTAGACAGCGTTGACCACTGATGACAGAAAAAGCTTAATGAATCATTCAAGTGGTTTACATCACTGACCCATAGAATGGATCCACCTCCAATATGTTTTTTAAAAATGTAAATATCCCTTAAGTATCTCTCAAGCATTCAAAAACAAGCCAGGTACTAACTTTCAATATGCATGGACAGCAACATTTAATTTGGAAAAGAGATCACTTGTTTTAAAGGAGAGATGATGTAAAACAAACAAGTGAAAGAACCTATTAGAAAAATGATCAGCATGACTTACCTTGTAGATTTTGCAATGGCAAAGTCATGATGCCTCCTGCTGCAGCTGCTGCTACCAGTCCTTGGATGTTGGTGAGATTCGCTGTAGGTAGAGTTAGGACAAGTCCTTGTTGGCCCCCCAGCTGCCCAGCCATGTTGAAAGGAATAAGGATTGGCTGATTAAGGGCTGGAGTGCCTCCTGGCATCACCCCTGCTACTGCTGAGGCTAATTGTTGGGCTGTCAGTAGCTGCTGTAAGAAACCACAAACACAAAGCTATTGTACTGTGTATAGCTCAGTATTACACGCTTATAACTCTTCTGGCTTGGGATCCTTCATGTTCCTTTACAGATATGCACTGCTTCCAATATCTTAAAGCATACATTTTCACCAACAGAGAAAGTTTTGACAGTCTGAAACTGTAAGCCCCAGTCATGTCGCATGGTAGCAATCCCAGCTGAATTTAGACTGGAAAATTCATTACACATTCGCCAAAGATAATTTATGAATGAAAGAAGGTCTAACTCAAGTCAGCCTACAAGTACCCAAATACCAACATTTCCCAAATCTTCCCAGTTGTATATTGATTGGTAACAACAGAAAACACTATAGTAACAATTATCAGAAACTTTGTGGACCAAGACTGTCCTAGAAAGTGGAAGAATATCGAATATCTTTTTAGAGTATGACTGGACTTGGATAAAATTGTGAAGTGCAGTGGAAAGTACTTAAAAATCTCATTACGTGCCTACACTGTACTCAACAGAAAATAAATACCTGGCAGAAATGTCTTACTAATGCAAGAGCTGTGTGTGACAGGCAGAATTGTCAGAGCCAAAGGCGGTGTATTAAAATTGTACAAGATTTTTAATAATAAGTTTTTACACTTATTTCAAAAGTAATTTACATAAGAAATTAAAATAATTTAACCTCTTAAATATGCAAAACTGCTTAGGTTTTATTTTAGAAAAACATACAAAAAACTGATCTTGCCAAACGTGACTTCTAAACCATACACAATACATATGTGCTCCCTTTCTGTAACATTGAATGCAGCCAAAGAGAATCACGTCTTCTACATTACACAAATCAAAGATGATCAATCATGGTTATTTATTTTTTATAAAATTGTACGTTTCAATTAGTAGAAAGAAAAGATACTGACCTGAGGCCCAATAGGGAATGCAGGATGGGACTGACTGGGCTGGTGCTGGTCTGCTGGGCTTGTGTCAGGCAGCACTGTGTTTCCTCTGGCCTCTGAAATCCAAAGAGCAAAGTGACTTTAATATCAAGCCTGGGGACTGCCACGTTACCTCCTACCCTGATGTCACATAACATGAAGCTGAAAATTATATGTTAAAGTACTTTATCAATAACTAAAGCACTCAAATCACTAATCAGCTGCATAAATTATGCTAACATTCATTCAGACCAGTCAACTCGTTCAAGGAGTTACAGAAATTTGACAGCAGTGAAACTGAAGATATCATCAACCCAGTTAATGTGGGTTGCATTATACATCAATTTACATAGTGTACATGAGCACTCCACGCATGTGGGAACTGCATTTTTTTATGCTTAGGTGAACATCAGCCATTGTAATTTCTGATAGCAAAAATTATCTGAAAAACAGTGAAGTCACATCTACTTTCTATCTTAATGAAGCATTTTCTTTTGTCAGTTACTGAGGCAGCAAAGGCTCTACTATGCAGAACAAAAAGGCACTATTATAACTGAAAACTGGCATGCTTCCAAATAACATCTTGTTTTTTAAATTGCGTGTGGAGGTTGAGCAAAACTCTGTGAAACCAAGGAATTTCCAGCATTTATTGAGATGATCAATATCCAACAATCAAACTATACACTGGGCACTAATGACTTGCTAAACACAAAACACAGTCCAGCCCTACTGGATTTTGCTGAAGTCTGCAATATCGATTTGAAAGGGAAGAAGAGAAATAAAAACATCTTATCAGTTGTAAGAAAGTACCAAGATGTTTTCAAAACTACATCCCAATCCACCACTTTCACTGAGTGAAGGGCTTGCACTGATTCACACAGTTTGTCAGCGCTGATGGCATGATCAGGCCCACGCTGATCTTTGAAGTTATAAGAATGACAGCAAGTATCAAACGTAGCTGCAAGAGTACTGTGGTCTCTTGTAAATAAAATCCTGGCAATAGCACCAGGTTTGCTGGTTGGTACAATACCTCCTGTTCTGCTATTTTTTTTTCTGATGAGTGGTTGAAATTCTTTTCTAAGTAAACCTTAACAAGATGCTCTTTTCCAGTTTGTCCTATGAATAGCAGAATTCAGAACCAGTTTCTTGGCACATCCTTGAGTGGTAAGGAAAAAGGAGACGATTCTGTCATACTTATAAATTTTAAAGAGGGTATTATCAGCTCATTTAAAACAAATTCTTTTATATATTCTCCAAGGGGAACAACTTATAAATAATGGAAATGTGAAAAAAAAAATCCACCTTCACCACATTAAGGTACAAATAAAACTGACTGCTACACATTATTCAATTGACTTCTCTCTCTACAGCAAGGCATCAATCATAACAGAATTTTAGAATTAGATTAAACAATAAATGTGCAGAGTTATTATGCAGAAATCTGAAAATCTGATTAATTTGTAAATATTTTTGTGTGGTCTCAAGAACTCAGAAATGGATGTTTTTCTGAAAATACTTACAAATGGCCTATTGAAATATCTGATTTGGAACTAATAAAATCATAAAAACTTGCTGATATTTTGCTGATATGTCATGGTTTGAGATACCCCAAAATCCAATTCCCTAGCTCCATCCCCCCTCCCACATCTCAACCCAATGTGAGATGGGCTTTCCAGACAAAACACACCAGACTCAAAGGGGGGGAAAGGGAATATATTACAATGACTGTACAAATAAATACTATAACACATTATACACACGATCACAACTATCTCTACCATGACATATAGTATTTACAATGGATCAGATCTCCTCTCCCCTCCAAATAAAAGTCCAGGAGGAAAAGAAGGACAGATCCCTTCCAGTCCCAAGCAGGAGTCTCTTCTAGGGCAGCAGGTCTCCTCATCTCATGCATGCAGCAGTAACTGGATTGTTGTAGCTGGATCTCTGTTCAACACACACAAGGGGGTCTCCAAACCCCTCGACTCTCCTTCGGTCCAAGCGAAGGCCTCACCTGTGGGCTGCCAGCAGGGACCAGACTCGCGTCACCACAGGTATATCACGAAATGCAGGGGCATCTTTGTGAAAGTCCCTTCCTCAGGGGATTCAAATTCCCCTTTGCAGAGCTCTGTGCTCTGCCTCAAGGCAGCGGGGGGGGGGGGCAAAGCCCTCCTCCACATTCCTCTCCGTCCCGGTCCAGCTTCCCAGGACGCTCTGAGCTTCTCAGCTCTTCTCTCTCTCTCTCTCTCTGGTGCTGCATGTCCAAAACTGCTCTCCAAAATAGGAGTCCATCTCCCTCTTTTTCTCAGAGGGATCAAAGGAGTTTGGGGGGGGTCTGGTATCAGTTCTTACCCCCAGAACTCTGTAACTCTGCTGCTGACTCTCTTTTCCTCGGCTCTCCTTCCAGGAGTTCTTTCTCTGGTGCTGCATGTCTCTGTTGCTCCGTCTTATCTCTTCTGGCTCTCTGCCACCGTTTCTCTGGTCAGTGCCGGCTGCTGCTTTTCTCCGGCAGCTGCACACGATGGAGAAAACATCTCCCGGCATAACTACAGGCACCTAGCCCAGCTTTCTGCTGTTCCAGGTCCCTGCAGCTCCCCCAGCCCGGGGCTGGGAGGCCCCAGAGGCCCCAAGGGGCTCAGAACCCCTTCCTCGTGGCTCTACAACATCGGCCACCTCACCTACAACCAAACTACAACTCTTCTCTTCCGTTTGCTTGAGGTATGTTTACATTTCTGCAGGAGCGCCCATTGGACAGAACTTCAAAACTTCCAGGGGTTTCCACCCCTTGGGGGTTACCACTTTACTTAGCCTCTGGGGGGAAAACAAGATTCAAACCACTACAAAAGATCAAGTCTGTAAAAATACGTTTGGCATTTTAATGATCACTGTGATTTAATAATGAGAATAAGCTGACCTACAATAATCAGTGACTATTCTAACAATTGCCTAATAATGTGCAAAGAAGAGGTGCAGTCACTACATTTGTTATCTTCAATTTACAAATTTGAGTTAAATGAAAAGAGAGATATGTGAGACTCAGTGAAAACTGTTTCTTTCAAACGCCTAACAATCCTAGTCGCCATCCCTCTAGACCAAAGATAGGGCTTCCCCAGTACAGGTTCCTTCTACACAAAAACCCCACTATGTTACTAAACATAATTTTTCCTTTGGTGATTTCCACATACTGTTATGATCCTTTTTTTATCTTCTCATCCCAGCGGTATGTATAAAGTGGTATTAGATCAAAGGCTCAATACCAATGAATATATCACTCCCCATTAAGATCAAATATTATAAATCAATTTTGTTTATGTAATTTTAAGGGCTGAGAATTCTGTCTTTGTGTGTTATTTAATTAATATTAAAACAAGCTCCTGATAATCTGTCAAATCATTAAATTATTCTATGAAAGCTTTGGGAAAAAAACAAAACCAAAGTCAAATATTGACTAGTATTAGATTTTATTTCAATTTCTATAGCTTGAGCTCTCAGAAAATAAATAATAAGTTCTGAAAAAATATACCTGTGCTTTAGTATTCTTTTTTCCATCGTACAACTATCCAAAGAACAACTGATTTCTGCTATCTGTACTCTAAGGATTTTCAGTATTTGATCTCACAATCTTTATGTAGTACAAGTTGATTATACATCAAGCCAAAATTAATTACACTCCTTTCCTTTTGCATTGTACTAATTGGAATCACTTAGGATCCTTTCACACAGTTACTCACCACAGATGATCCTTTTTTTTAATTTCAGTGCTCAAATCTCTGCCTGCTGCTTCTAATTTACTTTCCCTAAGATGCAGGCATCTGAGGAAAACAGCACACACTTTCACATGCACTCATGGGGTCTTAGGTGGTATCCTAAATGAAATTATCCATGCCATATTCTCAGACTGAAATTCTCACATCTCTCCTGCACCTTCTAGTCCATCTGCTATAACAGCCAGTTGAGACAAGAAAATGCAAGGGAAAATGTGCCTGCTGGGCTGGCAATAAATACAGTGAAGTGAGGATTTCAGGGTTAAGCTCTGTTGCGTCACACACAGCGGCAGCATTTTTCCTTGCTGTATTCAGTGAGACACACAGGTCAATGCTCCCAGGAAGGCAAAGCAGAGCACAAAACACCGGTAGAAGGCTACATTTCCTTTTCTGCCTTATAATGTTGACTGGGTGGATTCCCTTGTTTTCAGAGGAGTCAGGACAGCCCTGTCCATATCTGATTTCTCTGCAACTTCTGATTAACAGATTTATTGCTATGAATTTGGAAAAATACCTTCATTAGGACCAACTGCCCTAAACTGGTAGCAAGCAATCCCCTACATGGTTTCTGCCCTCTGTTTTACTGCCTTTATTTGGGAGCTGATTAGTTACAGATGCTGGAATGACCTCTGCAGGTAAATTATTCCCCTGTCTGAATTCCAATCCTCACTAATAAAAATGGACTGTCAAAATCTAGCCTGGATTTCCACTTGTCCAGGTCCAGGCCATTACCTTCTGTTAGGCTATTCTTCAACTCTGTCCAGCTTTCTATCACTGAAGGAAGGAACTAGGACTCATAACAGTCCCTATGGAGTTGAGGAGCTACCAGCAGCACCTTCTGTGTTCTCAACTATGCCTTCCAGAGATTGTACTCTTGTTATACCTCCAACTGGTGGTACACAAGGGGAGAGGAGAAGGCAGTAAAAGGCACTTACTCTGGAAAGAGAGCCAATTCTCCTTAACACTATTTGTCCAGGGAAGTAGCTAAGACTTCTCTTATAACTGGGTGCTGATATCACAGCCTAGGTCCATTGCTCAACAGTACCATTGGAACAGACAGGTGTGCTACTGCTGTAGTACCACCATGACTGTAGGCAAGGCTTTAATATTTAATAAGCAGTATTCATCATATGTGATTCATCATAAATTAATTATGAATTATATAATGCATACGTTCACCTCTCATCCCACCAAGGGGCTGGAAGGGCATGACATAATAAAAAATTGAAGTGCACTGTAAACACTGTAAAATAACCTTCTTAAAATAAAATATTATTTAAAATAAAGCTAAATAAAACCAAGGCAACCTTTTTGTCCTCTTATCAAAAAGAGAAAAAAAACCTCCCCAAACCAAGTGAAAAACCATGTTGTACAATATATGGTTTTAAAAAGAGAAAACAACAAGACAAACATCAGAAGAAAAAAGAAATTCTGCATCCCAAGGCCCAAGGCCTCTGAGCCTCATACCAAATTACAACTGCAAATGTACTAGTTATTAACAGGCTTACCACAGTTTGTTTCCTTTTTGTTTCTTACACATTTTCAGCAATACAAATGGTAATTCAGTTCTAAGTGTCTTTATCTTCCAGTACCCCAAGAAGGAGAGAACGCTCTAATTCCCCACTTTACAACTAATGGGGAAGAGGAACTCCGATCTGGATTCTCATATAAGCACTATTTAGGCACCTAGATATCCTCAGATGTGGTTACACTGTTCAGGAAAACATGTCAAAACACAAAACTGCTCTGTGACTCCTTGGTTGTTCCAGGGCTACCAACAGTTCTGACAAGGTGAGCCTGCATGTGCTCCCCAGCATCCTCTCTTGGATGCAATGCCCTTGTCTCACCCAGTGTACTATGCTTGCAGGGAACCTGCAGCTGACTGGCAGATGGAGCTACACTGAAGAGCATTACAGGATAGACAACTGAGTGCATCAGACTTGTACATCCAGCTCTGCCCTGGCCCTTCTGCAGATGTTTTCTTGTTCCTGCTCAAAGGCATGATGCACACTGGCATCTCTTTTTGAACACTGAACCAAAGCTCACTCAAAGCCAATGACCAAATTGTAGCGTAGGGCTAGTCTCAGCAGATGATCTGGATATGGTCTTCAAGAATGAATTCCATGTCTCACATTTGTATCAGACCCATGGAGATGCTAGGCCACCTCTCTTTAGTACTTAATGCTTTGAAAAATAAGCAAGATCAAATTTAATAATACTAGATTTTCAGTAATCGAAAGAACACATAAATACTTCTGAGATTTAAGCGAATATTTTAAATGAAGAAACGTTAATAAAAGAACACAACATTTCAAAGAACAGTTCATATTAAAATCTTTAGATACAGTTCCAAAATGTGACATTAAATTACTTGCATTTATCTCTCAGTTACCGTAACAATAATAAATCAAGAGTAGACATTTTTTTACTCACTGAGACAACTCCCAGTAAAGATACAGCTTTGAGAATGAAATCATTAAAAATACTATCTGGGAGAAATATAGTTCTTACATTTAAAAAACTAATAAACTCACTGTCTGAGCATATAATATAGCTGCATTTAGAGCAAAAGCAATATTATCAGGAGAAAAAATGTAACTTTTAAAGAAATTAAACAAACTGACTATTATCAGGTATGGTGTGTGGAAGTCCATCATCTCTGATTAAAGCAACTCATCTCTTCATTAAATGAACCCTTAACTGTCGACAGTTATACTAAGAAAAATCTTGTTGAACAGAATTTAGTAGCTGAAAGAAAAAGATGCAACTGATAATGAAAAAAATAACGTACCTCCCAAACAATCTTCATTCTGCCAAACCCCACCATATTATGGCTCTTAATTTCACTATTTTCATTTTCCTGTTTCCTCAGAATTTGGACTAGCAGGAAGGAAACCTTCACAAATCACCTCATTGTAAAACCTTAGTAATCAGATTGCTACACAAAATTTCACAAACACAGTACTTGCAGGAGAGAAAATTGAGATTTTATGCTGAATCCAGTTTACAATGGTATTATCCTACAGTTATCAGAGGAGATATTCCTGTTGCTTCAGCAAAGAAAATCAATCTCATAAATTGCATTAGAATAGTGATTCATCCACTGAAAGGTATGAATTTAAGCTTAGACGTTTCATATTTAACTTAAGTAACTAGATAGTTGTCTCCTTCCAGTTCATGCCTAAGCTGTGGCACACAATTCACTCATTTGGATTGTATAAAACTGGTCTAAGTACCAGGTTATTCCACAGATGATTAAGCAATTCAGCTTTTCCTACTGACCTGTACTTTAGATTCTAAGCTTTTATTTTTAGGCACCCTCACAAAGAAACACAAGCAAGTAGAGATCTGCATGTTAGTAGGATTACTACCAACACCTCTTAATTCTGAAACTTAACAGAACTGCAATGGTTGATGTTATTATTTTACTGTTCAATCCTTTTAGCACAACATCCAAATACTGTGCAAATCTTCCACAATGTCAGATTGTGTCAATTTACATAACTCTCATTCTGAATTTTCCCCTACCAATGTATAAAAACCTTCTAGTTTACTTTCGAAAATGTTTGTGGCATGATAAAGAAATGGTATAAATTGATTTACCATATTGACATATATGTCAATGTAATATTGTGTACAGAAATGTTAAAAATTCTACATGCAAAATGGAATGATTTAGACAGCAGAATGAATAGAGTAGCTTTGCTTTACTGAGTGTATCATTCAGTACTTTAGTAAAACACCACAGTTTTATACTTATCTGAAACTGCCACACAGTTGGAACTGGAAAGCTACTAAATCATCTGGAGAGCTCAAAATCATTCTGCCAGTAGAGCACAAAATACCATCTCTGCCTGGTCCCTGTGGATACTTTCTTCTAAGGGATCTTCCCACACAAGGCACATGAGGTAGCTGAAATCATTGTCCTCATTACTCGTATGCACAGAGCTTAGTTTGTATTTATGTACCTGCATCTTTCTGGATTAGGACTGATAACACTAAAACTCTGTGACTGTTTATAATGAAAATCAGGCTAATTAAGTGATTCATGTTACAGACAACTTCTCCGGCAACCACCATTTGAATTTACCACCTAACAAAAAACTACCACACCAAGGCTCAAAAATCACAGATAACTCAAAGCCCCAATTCTCCCAAAGCCTTAAATTTTCTTCTTTCCCATCTTTACTTTTGGTCCTCTTTAACTGTCTCATCTTTTCCTCTTTCTCTTTTCCCTAAGAGAAATTTTTTTCTTATTTGTGCCTATATGAATATTCTTCTGCTTCAGATATTTCTTGTAAGAAAAGAAGTGTTGCTACTGCAGAAAACATGAAGGAATATAATTGCAAAAGTATGTTCTTTATTCAAAATAGACTCATTCTACTTTTCTTCACCCCCTAAGTACAGTGCATAAAAATCTTTTGTTAATGGTACATACATTTTTTATGAACTGGACCCTTCATATTGAGAGTTCTAGTTTCTTTTATACTGTATACGTTAGCAAAAATATAATCACATTAAGGTCACAAAGACCTTATCAGTTTTACCTGAATTCATACAATATTTCATACTCACTGTTTGCTGTTAATGCTGGTGAATGCAATGATGATAAAGGTTACTTAACCAGAAGATGGACAGTTGAATGCATTATTATTTCATGTTGGGCAGCTGATCCCTAGCTAAGAAGGGCAGGAGGCTTCTCTATATTAAACTTTCCTTTCCTTCCATTCCTTGAAGCTTACTAAATGCCAAAGAGTGAGCACATTAAAGAACATCTATTTTGGAACAGCTGTTTCAGTTTGTCATCTTTCTTTATAATTTTTTATGGCATTTATTTATGTATATGATTTTTGTTCCTAGCAGGGGAGAGGGTAAGCTTTCCACCAAGAGCCCAACTTCTAGACGTTCACCCTCCCCATCTGACTCCTGAACTCTTCCCCCAAATAAGGTAGAATATGAAGATACCTTACAATGGTATACATTGCTCTTTGCCTGGGGAACCTTGCACAGTCTACTTAATATATATTTGGCTGATGGTACTACAGGCAATGTGTGTGGATGACCTCTGGTGCACAGGATTTCAGGCTTCTGGGTGGAAGAAAAGGTAGTATGTCTGAAATGCTTTGCTTTTTACAAGTTATAATGATAGATTAATTTCAAAGGAGGGGGCACAGATAGGTGGCCGATGACAGAAATTCAACTCACAACTTTGACAAGGGATTGGAAAGAGCAAGCTGTAAGACAGGAAGCAGGTGAACCTGGTATCCTATTGGTCCTATGAGAACCTGTTTAAAAATTCAAATCACCTGTTTTGTTGAGAGGAGAATATCCAGTTAAGGAAGAAAGCATTAAATTAAACCTAGTAAAAGCACCTGGCAGCAGAGTCAGCATTCAGCAAAATGCAACCCACAATATATGTAAACTCCTACTGGAGCATCCTTAACAGCAAGTATGGTAAAGCAACAGTGGTTTACCGGTAAAGTGGTTTAGCACTATTGCTACTGAGTTCACTGTCTGGTTTCATCCCTGTGGTGTCTTAAACAATTTTACACTTTCTGCTGTCGTCTTTACACATCCCTGTGGGGTAGCTCCATCAAGTGTCTCATTACAGGTTGTTCAGCTGTTTGGACTTTATTGAGGCCCTTGAAAGAGCTGTCCCACACAGTGGTGTCCCGTAGGAGTACAGTCGAGATCCAGGTGGAAACCTTAACAGTGGCAGCAACTCTGTATGCAGGAGACCACACTCCTAGGTCAGACTGTATAACAAAACTGGCAAGTCTTCATTATAAACCTATTTAGCTGCATATGTACCTTCAGAAATTCCTAGCTACAAAGATAAAACAGCCTTTCAAAAGCAACCTGTGCCATTTGATATCTGCAGCAGGTTCTCATGATGCGGCTCAGCAGGGTGAGGCATTATTTCAAATGAAATTGTTGGCTGGGAGTTCCAGAAACTCATGGTATGTATGCCTCCAGATCTTGTAAATCCTGAACTGAATTAACTTCTGTCTCTTCATTATTGCCTGAAATCAATCGTAGTGGCTATTTACAACAAACTTTTGCCAGGAATTCCCAAACACTTAATCTGTTTTTAAAGAGCGTTGTTTGCCGACCAGGTCTTGCAAACTATGTCAAGCCTTACCATTACTAAACCGTTACCATTAAAATACAGCAAGGGCTTTTGGTTCACACATCCACTCCTCCATTCCTTCCCTCCTCCATAGATCAAAAGCTAAAAATATAAAAAATAGCTAAAGAACAACTAGCCAACATTATCATTGTGTCTGGATTTGAGCAGCTATTTACCAGTCAATGATAGTAAAACACGCTGTAGCAGCCACTAGGATGGTCTTTTGTACACTGAAAATACCCTAAAATATCTGCAGAGAAAAAATCAAGTGGTTTACAAACATTTGGATACTGTTCCTGTAATATGTTGATCTTGCCTTTGTGGGAGTCAAACTCCCACTGGATTATAAACCTGTTGGATTAGTTCTCTAGGAAAGGTTTAAGAATAACAGCACAGGTTAAAAAAACTTTACATGTAAAAGGCATATATCCCAGGACAGTTGAAGTGTATGAAAGATCTCCTAGTTAATAGCACCTCGACATGCAAGACTTCTTTGTAACAACATGCCTAGAAGGAAGCAAAAAAGCAAAAAGAAGCCACACAACTTAGCTTTGCCAAAATAGCAAGTGGCAGGCAACTTGCTTCAAATAGGGCACTGAGAAACATCCTAATAGGATTAAATTACACGCAATACACAAACTGTTTCTAATCCATGCCAATGCTTGTCTTCGTATATATATATATATGTGCCTCTCTCTATATAGATACATATATTTAAACAAATCAGTTTCTACATCACCTTCATTTTCATATTATATTGTTCTGTTTATTTTTTCAGCATAACAGTAATTGAAAAATAACTACTGGTAAAAGACGCTATTAATTTAAGTGAATTCATAGTGTGTTTTGTCACTAATAGACTTGGGTAACACTATTCTTTTATCCTTTTTACAAAGTATTATTTTATCATCCTCTCATTTCTAAGATTTTACTTCCACTTAAAGTTGAGTGAGGGCTTTGCAGAATTCTATTATGTTATTGCCCTGTCATTATTCTAACTCCGTTACACACCAACATAAAACCAGCATCAGCTGTCATATTATTTACTTTGAGGATAATGTCAGATCTCAGACTATGTGTACATGCCTACTAAATATAATTTGGAGTTGAGAAAAAGTAATCACTGATTCCTTGCAAAAGAGCTTTTAAAGAAAACATTTTTTAACTATTCTGTAAGAGCTCTGGCATCTGACTTTGACCCATGCAACCCTTTAGAAGGATGCAGCAGTATGTACAAAAAATAAGACAATGTTTAAAGGTACATATAGACAAAGAGATTTGAACTTCTTTGTCCATGCTCCCAGCTGAGCTGAGAGGAGCCAGTCCTGGTGTGGAAGCCACACAGTTATGCTCACGTGGTGCTCTACAGACACACACTCTGTGCCTCTCTAACCCAGCTGTGTTGCTAGTCTGTACAGAGAAGCTGTCTTATGTCTGGCCAAAGTGGAGCATAGAGAACCCTGGATCCACCTTTCCTGCAAGTCAGATCCTTTGGTAACCAAAAGGTGGTTTAGCACACCTGATGTGGTTTATGGAATTGAAATACTGTTGCCTTCCTAATTTCTTCTTTTAGTGCTCCCAGCCTTGAGGATATGCTAAAGGCAGCCAGGGCTGGTTTGAAATAGCCAAAACTTCCAATGTCTGTTCTTTATGGCTGCCATAAATGAAAGAAAGATTAGGTGTTCAGCTAGCAAAAGGAAGATTTAGGCTTAGTGCCCAGCCACTCCTCTGAGACCTTCACCACCTTTGCCACTTTTCATCTCACAGACAGTGTTGTTGGGTTGTCAGAGCAGAGGAGTCCTGGACTAAAGGAGCATGTCAATTAGGGTGGTTGTATCAACAGGTATTGCCAGCATGCCGCTTCCTTCAGTCACAGAACCACAGGATGCAACAGTTTTTATTCCAGTCATTGTGAAGAACACAGCTTGTATGTGCTAGTGTGCGTTGGACATGCATAATGGCATGGGTTTTACTAAATGCTGTTCTAATGACTTTCCTCCAAAGAGCATTTGTGGATACCACAATTCCCTAAATGGTAACAATGGATAAACATCAGCTTGAGAAGTGCAGGTCTATATTATTTATGAAACTGCAATTCCACTGTAAATAATGCAGCTGTTTAAATAATATGTATCTATATAATTGAGTCTTCTGTATACAAATAAATAAGGCTTTATTGCAATGTCAGAAGTTAACAAACCAGTCAATAAAATCAATAACTCACTTTTTCTTGCTTATATATCTAACTTTTCTCCACCTTTCCTATGTTGTCTGCTTGTTCTGGTTACATATTAACACTTTGAAGGATATATAGCTCTTATGATACTGTTCAGTACATAGTGATCGGACGAAAAGTCTGAAGAAACACACCTCGGTGATTTAATACTCTGCCTATTTATTGTGTACTTTAACGTGTACCTGTCTGGTATATATTAGGGAGAAAGAAAATGTCTTGATCTATACGTCAGAGTGCTATAGATTTTCAATGTGAATGATTATTTTAAGGTCTAAGTAAATTAGGTTTAAATAGATATATTTCGCTAAAAGTTCTCCAGACCTGGATTGTACTATCATATAACAATTGTCAAAACAACACTGCTAGATTGCAACACTGAGCTGCTTATGCCTCTGCGGTTAAGGTTGTGTCAGCATTTCCATTATGCTTCAAATTTTTCAAATATTTATAACTTGGCTGTAAAACTTGCTTTGGCCTGAAACTTGATGAACCAGAAGAAAGATTCTACAAATCTTTACTCAAGAAAGTTGACCATTCTACTTCAACTTCCATTATCTGGATCCTGCCAGGTTACAATTCAAGGTCAAAGTTTGTGAGCCTGGTTGCTTTATTTTCTTAATGAATAGAGGATCAGGTGCCTTTAAAAATATTCTTTGAAGAAAAAGATGTATGGAAGGACTGGAAAATAAGGCTTGACTTTTTTATGTGATGTAGTGGTTTAAACCTTGTTTTCCCCAGAGGCTAAAAAATGGCAAAACCCCAAGGGGTGGAGACCCCTGGAAGTTTTGAAGTCTTGTCCAATGGGCACTCCTGCAAAATGTAAACATTCCACAAGCTGACCGGAAGAGAAGAGTGGTAGTTTGGTGGGAGTAGAAGAGGTAACCATGTTGTAAGACCACGAGGAAGGGGGCTCGGAGCCCCTTGGGGCCTCTGTGGCCCCCCAGCCCCAGTTGGGGGCTACAGAGACTTGGAATAGTGTTAAGCTGGACTATGTGTCTGTAGCTGTGAGCTGTGGGATGTTTTCCATCGTGAGTGAGCAGAGACAGAGCAGAAGCGGCGGCAGCGTCCAGAAGTTATGGCTAAAAGCCAACTGATAAGACCTGAACCAGAGAAGCAGCAGGAACAACATGCAGCACCGCAGAGAGGACTCCTGGAAGGAGAGCCGGGAAAAAGAGAGCCAGCAGCTGAGAGACAGAGTTTTTGAGGGTAAGAACTGTACCAGACCCCCCCCTCCCCCCAACTCCTTTGAGACCTCCAGGAAAGGAGGAAGATGATAGACTCTTACTTGAAAGAACCTTGAAGTGCAACATGCACTGCAGAGAGGAGCTGAGAAGCTCAGAGCGTCCTGGGAAGCTGGACTGGGATGGAGAGGAATGCAGAGGGGGCTGACCTTGGTTTTTCTCCCCCCTCGCACTGCTGCCAAGGTGGCAGCCTGAGGCAGGGCACAGAGGCCCTGCAAGGAGCTTGAATCTCCTGGAGATACCAGACCGTCACAAAGACCCCCTGCGTCTCGTGATATGACCGTGGTGGAGCGACCTTTGTCTGGGGTGACTTAGTCCACGGAGGAATACCCCTTTGCCTGCGTCAAGGGGCCGAGGGAGCTTGGATACCTCCCTCGTGAGTTCTGGCAGAATCCAGCTATCAGCTGCTGCATGCATGTGGAGAGGACAGATGACTGCTGCTGTAGAAGATTCTCCTGCTTTGAGACTGGAAGGGATCTGTCCTTTTTTTCCCTCCTGGACTTTTATTTAGAGGGGAGAAGAGATCTGATCCATTGTAAATACTTATGTCATGGTAGAGATAGTTGTGATTGCGTGTATAATGTATTATAATATTTATTTGTGCAGTCATTGTAATATATTCCCTTTCCCCCATTCTGAGTTTGGTTGTGTTTTGTCTGGAAAAACCCATCTCACATTGGGTTGAGATGTGGGAGGGGGAATGGAGCTAGGGAATTAAAATTTTGGGGCTATCTCAAACCATGACATGTGATTAGGTCCCTAACTCAATTACTTCTTGTTTTCAGTACTTCGGAGAAGAATTAAAATTAACAGCAAAGCTACTGCAATGTAAAAACTAGCCGTGGGGTATATGCAGTAAATTTTGTTCCACTAATTACATTTTCTTGTGGGTTTTCATCTGGGATCTAGCACACCTCCTAAACAGCATAAAATTGGGAGGGCTCCAAATGAGCCATTCTTGTCTATCAGGAGTACAAACATGCTCACAAAAGCTATATTAATATGTATGCTCCATACAGGCTCCTTATTCAAAAATATTTTAAAAGATGTCATGCTGGATAAATATAATGGCTCATCTGAGGCCTAAAAACTCTTTGCTCACAGTAGGAACAAATTTGGGCAGCATTTTTCAAATTGAGTTAAGTCCTTAATGCGCACCCACAGGCTTAGTTAGACTTATAGACACAATATCTTTTTCTTTCTTTATCCTTAGCTAGCTGAGTACATGATCTGTTATCAACAAAAATTTTCCTGTTCTGATGCTGATCTCTTGGTTCACTGCTGAAATACATCCTAAATCTTTATTTGGCTTCTGGATGAAATTTCTGTGGAGCACTGGTTGGAGGACAAATGCAAGCCCTTTCTGCATGTCTCCAGCAGCCTATAGATTACCTGCAGAGAAACACAGGAGGTGCAAGTTGTACAACAGTATCCTCCAAATCCTTTCTTTTTGAAAAATGACCATTTTGAAAAATGATGGGGTTTGCTCAAAACAGCAGAGGATAGCAACACATTCCTACACTTTGTTAATCTACTCTTCTGAGCAGTCTCACTAAAATAAATTTGAGCATGAAGCACTGGTGATGCTTCTTTGTGCTCCTGGGTAAGGCAACCCTGTGCATAGACACTTCTCAGATCTTGGAGAGGTTGCAAGATTTTGCAAGGTTTCATAAGAATTTAAATGTTTTCTTTTATTTTACACAGTTTTGTTTGGTATTGAAAAACCAAGCTCTGGCAGCTGCACAGATGCAAGTACACAGTTAATACCAGGTGATATCTACTGTGAACAGCATGAAATTCCTTACATGGAAGTTACTTTCTTCCCCGTAAGTTTAATGTCATATAATAACACTGAGACAAATTGTGGCAGTAAGACACAGGTTTCCTGTTTTATATTAAAGTAGAAGGTTTTTTTAAAGCATCTCTGAGTCTTGCAAAGTTTGAAATCCTAAGCACTGGATTATAGGACAGTGCATGCATTCTGACCTTTCAGGATGGCATAATGGTTGTGTTGTGTTGTGTCATATGCTGGGGCCGGAGATTATCACAGTAGGCTGCAATCAGGAACGTTGTGCTTTCTCAGGGGAGCCTGCACTGCAGGTGGGGGTCTCTAAGCACAGTCCTTGCCTGTAACACTTCCATGCTGGGACTCCTCAGTCCCAGAGCAGTCCTGGCAGCCCAGCTGCTCTGAAATACCAATGGGCTAAGCAGGAGAGCACTGTGGTGTTGCTTTGCAGTGCACAAAGTGCCAGGCAAGGGATCAAGCAGCACAAATATCTCCTAAGTTCTCCTAAGACACAAGCAGTAGACTTAGAGGCTGATGGGGAGCAGCATGTGGAAGAGAGTTCATCTAGCAGCATGTAAGCCAGTGCTTGGTGTTTTCAGTAGGGATTGATCCTTCTGCATCAGGTTTTTTAGGGATAGCTCCCTAAAATATTAGGACACTATCATCAAGGTAGAGTCACTGTTGACTTGATCAGTTATTTGAGCATCCTATACACTGTACACCTCAGGAGCAGGGCCCAGGCTTTGGAGAGCGAAGGCATGGCAGCATTGGCTGCTGCCTACCTACAACATCAGGCAGCATGATGAGCGTGCCTCTGTGCTCGAGCTCCGAGCACCGAAATAATTTCATATCAGAACTTCAGGCTGACCCACTATGGGATAGACAGCCCAGGGAGCAGAAAAAAAATGGTTTAGTCACTGTAAAGAAAAGTGACAACATTTATGTCTCCTATCTAGGTTTTAACCTTCATTCATTTCTTTTTGAAGCACAGAGTTCTAAAGGGTTCGCTCCTCTTTTCTGCTCAGCTTCTCCTTTTTCTGTGCTGTTTTCCTCCTCTTTTATGAGGATTCTTGGACAAAATAGTGTCTTCACTGACACAGTGATTTCAAGAATTTTAAAAATTTGTGGGTCTAATTGCTAACATTTTTAAAGGCAGAGTGGCTCTTAGAAAAAAAATCTCAAGTGCAGTACATAAGGTGATTTTAAACACACTATTTTTTTCTTAGAATAAATTTGTGTTTGGAGTAAAAAAATATTTTGCATTAAAATTGCAAGAGTAGAGGAAATCCCAGTAGATAGTAACGATTCTGCTACTAACACAGGGTCTTAAAATACATCAGGGAATCCTGAAGGCTGGAGCCCTCTTTCACTTCACCCTCTCACGCTGGAACAGAAGGTAGAATTTCCTCATTAGGAGCAGCTCATCTTCCAAGAGTACTTTCCTGCTCCACGAAGATAAATATTTTCAAACACAGTATCATATTCACACTCTAGTCTTCTACTTGCCAAAGACATAAATACCTAAATATTTCAGAACTATAATATAATGCAATAAGATTCAGCATAATAGCATCCATTCCAAAGGACAACTTAAAAGAAAAGCATTGCATTTTCTGTTTGAAATGATATATAATGATCATTGCCTGTGAATGGATCAATCTGGCTCCAGTGGAGCAGCTGCATAAGCATTCAAGACAGCAATAGCTACAAGCTCTGGTGAGATACTTTTCTTCCTAATAGCATCTCATTTTATCCCCCCTAAGCAAGGCTGAAAGTCATTCCGAAAAAAAATCCAAAGACAGCTTTCTCTCCCTGCCCCCATTCCTGAAATTCTTGATTTTACTAATAATTCTTAATTGGCTAGCAAATTTCAGTTGTAATACATTGAGTCCAATTACAACCACCATAAATCCTGGTTTATATAGGTTTACAGTGTTTGGGGGTTAAAAGCAGACTCTGGGACAAAACAACACACACATAATTTGTACTTTAAAAGAAAAGCTTTTTGTTTTTAAATCCTTTTGCCATTTGAATTTTATACTATTGATGGAAATAATACAAGTAGTCTAAAGTGTCATTGTCATAATTCTCCTCTTTTAATCTACTTTAAATAATTTCGATGAAACAGAAGAATCAAAAGTGAGTTTTTATATTTGGAGGCCAGATCTCACTGAATTGCACTCCACCAAGAACCAAATAGAGTTTTCCACCACATTTCTACCCTACACTTTGTCAGGCAACTTGATTCCAAGTCAGTATTTGAATTGAAATAACTCTCCCATTTCTTTAATATGCACCAATTTGGTGTTATTCTCAAGGGCTACTCTTGAAAGTTGCAAAAGTTCATGACAGGAGTGCCATATACCAAGATATATGTCAGAGCCATGCTTAATCATCTCTCAGTCCTCATGTACCACAGGGTTTTTGGTTTCTGAATACCCCAAACTTTTCTGGACCAGATGTGGAGTCATTTATAACATCAACCTAAGTATAATAACTTGGTTTTTATGGGTCCCCAAGTGCACAAACTGGAGGCTAAAATCCTTTTCCTACCTCCTCTAGGAAATTCATAGGTTCTGGGTCCATTCATTTTCCTGAATATATTTGATAGCTTTTACTGAAGATACAACACAAAACTGCAGGGCATTCCTACTGTAGTGTCAATGAACATCAAAGAATTATCACTCGCTTTTAATAAATGACAAGAAATACTAATGATGTAGTAATAACAGTTGACAGCATTATTAGCATGAATATTTTTCTGCTCCATTTACCTTGGGGGACAATTTCGCAGAGATAACAAAGGCCAAGAGTGAATTCACATCCCAAACTGAGCAGTCAAATGTGACCCACAGTCAGGATTTTTGAAAATAACTCATTTATCTGCCAGACCTGTACAGTCTTCTCCTTTTCATGTGCTATCACAGAAGCAAACACATGGGAACACATTAGAAGTGACATCCCTCATCTTTCCAACTAACAAGGTCTGTTTTAACAGCCCAGCTCCGCAGTCAATTTTGTGTCAAGCTCCAATCCTCTGCATATTAGACAAGAGCAGTGAATACTGAATAGGGTGATGCACCAAAGCAATCCTTCTGGCAAGGATTTTCCTTGGTCCACTCCCTCATCTGGCAGGAATGTAGCAATGCTCCCAGGTGGATGCTGGAGTTTTGTATATCCTATTGTCACATAGTAAGTACACTTCAACAGTGCAAAATGTTTAGGCATCACTACCATCCTCTAGGCTCAAAAGCTTCCACAAAACTACTTTGTGTCCTATTTTCCCCAAGTCCATTTCTTTGACATCCCCTACCATTTATAGTCACAACTATTTCAGCCAGTCCCTCTATGTCACCAGGTAACCATCTACTTTCACCTGAAAGGTCATCACTCTGTCAAGATATAAGGGCCCATTTGCACAGAAGACCCAAGACAGTCTGTGTGGGAACATATTGTCTGGCTACCTTTAGAGTCATTAGTTTGAATTATTTTCTGCCCAGTATGCCATGAATAAAAATAATGAAACCTAGCATTTACTAGAACTAATATGATCAGTAACATGTTAATCTTTATAGCTGTCAGCCATTTCAGCAGCAATGATGGTGCTCAGTGAAGGCTTTCCAGTCATTTACTTACTATGGTTTAGATTCTTGAAGGACTTTGTGTAGCTCTTCCACGTGCAAATAGGCAAATCCCCTGCAACTATTTTCCTCTCATCGAAGTTCTCAGCAAATATTTGGTTGAGTTTTTACTTTGTGGTGGTAGTTTTGTGGTTGTTTTTTTTAAAGGCCAAGCCCAGGTGCGGACATTTCTTCCCAAATTTACATCCAATTGAACAAATTCTGCTGTCTGACACTCATGCGGTGGTTCAGCTGAATACAGGAGAGTTCCAATGGATCACTCAAAAAGATGAATCCTGCGAAGGTCTGAATGTCCTCCAGCTCTGTTGGGAGTTTACAGCTCTAGTCCTGACATGCGTTATATTAAGCAGGTATGAATCAACATCTTTTAGTGTTCAATTTTAAGCCTGCACATTTCTGCCTAATTTCAGTATAACTAGTCACATTGCCAACGTATACAGGCATGGGGATTAAGTGACAGCTAAGCAAAACTCCTTCTGTGTTCATCTTTTTGTGCTTAAACATCATGTCCTCTCAAAGAACATGAAGTGCAACAACAGCCTATATTTCTGCACCTAGCCCATGTGTCTATGAATTTGCTACAGTATGACATGCTGGCAATCCCTTTCATTTTACCCATGCGATGCCTCAGATGGGGTATATATTCTTATCAGCAGGATGGGCTCCCTGAACTGGTTCACCACGTGGGTTCAGTACACAAGGGCAGAAGAGGGTCAATGTGGCATAAGGAAGCTTAAACAGCAGTACTGCTAAAGATGTTAATGGCTACTTCTGCAGAAAGCATTCATCTTTGGGCATCTACTGATGTGAACTGTTCAAACACATACAGTGACTCACATTTACAGTATATTGGACCACTTATTTTTATGATCCTCACCCTAAAACTCAATCCTAAGAGGTTGTGCTCTGGCGGGCAGAACTGGAAATGACTTCAAGTAGCAAACCATACTGAAGACCTTGTTTTCAAATTTTTGGACAGGTACAAACCATTGTACAACACCTTTGGATTTTTACATGTTCACTCCAGAGGTAGGAAAGCTTGACAATGTACGTTTTATACAAAAATTCCTCTTCTCGTGAAACATCGCTTGCTTCCAAAAAGCAGAACAGAACCTTGCAGACGGTTTTCTGCCTTCTTGCACTGAGGACAGCATGCATTGCACCAAAAGCAAGCAGAGCTGGTATGTCCAGACACACAAAAGCATGGATTACTCAGGCTGGCAGCATGAAACATTGAGCTTGGAAATGAACCTGGCAGCAGGCCAGGAGATAAGATTCAGAGTAGCTCTTTGTATTCTAATACACGTGTCTGAATCGATGCTCAAACCAATAGACTCCCTGCAGTCTTCTCTGACACTTTTGTTTGTTGACATGTTACCCAACTCCATGTTGGCCAACACATTCACCCTTCTCAGCGGGAATCCCTGCGGATTCCCAGGGAAGTTTTCAGTTCTGAGTGCTCAACAATTTTTAGATTTGCAAGCTCTCCTCTGCAGATTAAAAATAAATAAATACAAGAGGATCTAGATGATTCAACACTTTCCTGTTTGGTCAAATTGCAATTCAGATCCTGAATTAGATAGATCTGTTTTACAAATATTTTTACAATATAAAAATATTAATTAATTTCCATAGGTTTGACACAGCACGTCAACTTCATGACATCTTCTAATATTAAAGACCAAGAGGAACACATGAAAACAGTTCTATTTGCCAAGGTCCCAGAAAATGCTGAAGCACTCCCTCTGTGTCCCATAGGAGAGATATGAGCTCCACTTCTGACTTAAATATTTCTTTAGACATGCTTTCATAATCCTTGGAATCAGGCGTTTCCCTCTTATTATTATTTATTGTGCATTTAAAAGTGCTTTGGTTTTCAGATAGGTACCAGGTGCTAGCAGACAATTCAAATGAGACAGAGAAACCACCACAGTTTACAATCAGCTTAACATGAAGAAGATAATGAATGTACTTCCCCATCACTGTTAGTCACAGTGAGAATAACTTGGCAAAACAACTCAAGTGACTAGCATTATCAAACTGTGTACAGGTCCCTTTTGCCACCTTGTATATTTACAATACTGTTCTGTGCCATTCTGTTTGGAAATTTTCTTGTGATTTCTGTTGCATGGCTGAACTGGTGGGAATTGGTACCCGTGTCCTCCAAAGGCAACAATCCTTTTACCCCCTCTGTCTTCTTCCCCAAATCTCCCTCAACTATCTCTTTGTCTTGCTAATAGGAAGATGCATTTATTGTTTGTGAAGATTTCATGGACACTTGATCTTGCAAATCTAGTTTATCACTGAAAACCCATTTCCTGAAAGTCAAAAGTCCTCCTGTTGGATAGCAATGACCCAATTCTAACCATGCTCAGGGAAAAGAAAAGGACACAAAAACTTATTTTTCTTTGGTTATTTGAGAACTGTGTAAAATCCTCATAGGCCTCTGGTGGCCCTCATATTAAGACTCATCCGTTTGTCTTATTCCCAAGAGAATCCAGACATGCTTGAATAGGAAAAAAATAAGCACACATAGTTGACCTTTTTCCTTTCTTTTCTCTTATATTTCATATAGATGTTTCTCCCACCTGTAATCTACATTTTAAAAAAACAAACAAACAAACAACAAACCCCCACCAAACCAAACCACAAACAACAAAAAGAAAAACAAAAATGAGCTCATAAAAATTTTGGAAGTCTAGAAGCTCTGCAGTCAGACACAGTAAGACATGGTTCATATCCAGCTTACTGTCTGAGGACCTAGTTCTAGCAACCTGAAACAGCAGAAAAGTTCATCTCTCTCCTGAATCTAATTGTTTAGACCAGTGAAAAAGGAGAAGAAATGCCCTCCACCTATTTCACTGATGGAGAAACTCAGGTGCAAGGATTGACCGTGATCTTGCCCAAGATTAACTTGTCCAAGATGATGCAACAAATCCATGTCAGAATTGGAACTGACCTTTCTTCTGGAGCTGTTTTGTGCCCAAACCTGAGCTCAAATGAAAGTAAAAATCAACCACAAAACAACAATAAATGTTATTGGTGGAAAAGTAGAAAACTAGCTTGTGAGGACGAAAAGTTGTACTTTGAGATAAATGCAAGCATTCTTCTCATATAGTTTCTACCTAAAGAATATCAAGCTGTGGAAACCCAAAACATTCCACACAGATTGATGAGAAACTGCAAACAAGATACTTTTAGGCTTTTCAAAATAGATGATTATTAATAGTGTATCCCAAAAAGGCCAAGTGTAGCTTGTAGTGAGATACAGCAATCTTTGTAAGTTTTTGAATCCTCCCTGTGTTGCCCCTGTTCTTGCCCTCAGAAGAGATGAGATTCCTCTCTTCTTGAGCCATACAGCATTGATTGGATTAAAATTCTTTTCCCTTTATCCTCTCTCTCTTATCCAGTGAAGTACATGAAGCACTCTGATGAGTGGACAAAATCATTCTGTAGTCAACCAAGGTATTTGTCGGGGGGGGGGGGGGGATGGGATGTATTTAAATATGTATTATTTGCAACAAAGGAATAAAGCTATGAAAAGTTATTAGAAAATTAAATGCAGATATAAATTAATTTCTGTAATTACTATTCATTAATATTTAATATATTTATATAAAGGATAAATCTCCTCAATTCCCCAGGCATCCTGCATTTAATAATGTGAATATAGCTTATCTCCTTCCTGTTGCTGAGACTGGATTTGCAATAACTAATAATGTTAAATGTATTTTTTTTAGATCAATAATAAATAAATACATAAACACTTCCCTTCAGAATGCTCCTGATGTTATTTACAAAATTAAAAAAAAACAACTACAGAATGCCAAGGGATCTCATAACCATTTCATTACTATCTTCCTAATTGTATGTGGTGGAACTGCATAATCAGTTTATTGAAATTGAAATCTCTGGAACTGATTCTCCCTACAGACACTAACAATAAGCATCCTGTGCAATAACAGAGTACTTAATGTAATATAAACATTATATGCACCAAGCTTTAAACATCTCTTGCCTTCACCTGCTGGAATTGGACATTTTTAACACTCTTGTGTTCTGCCTCTGCATTGAATCAAATATCTAATTTACAGACTGAAAAATGCAATATTCCCATATTACAATAAATAAAAGAAAATACCTTCAGAAAACAGACACACACACAATTGGTATAAGGATAAGCAAGACTACATTTAATAAAGTGGAAATAAAGCAGACCCTTCTAGAACATCTGAATGATTTTGATGCACAATATGAAAGAAATTGTTTCTGCTTCCCACTGTGTCCCTGTGCCTCTGCAAATAACTGGGCTGATACTCCTCAGTCCAAATCCAACTTCTACTTAGGAAGGGGACTTTACTCTCGTGAGTAGGTCCATTCATACAAACAAAAGTATTTTTAATCCAGTGTATACCAAGATATCAATATGACTGCTCTCTGAAGAAAGAGGTTCATATTTTATTTTGAAGGATTAGCATGGTAGCAAGTAACAATAAGACTAAGAAACATTCACCTGCACATTCTTGAGTCAACATTATGTCAAAAAAAGAACTCAAAGTCAAGAAAAAGGTTGTACCTGTATCTGTTTTCATTTTCAACAGCAAATTAAAAAAAGTTGAGGTTTTATTATTATTTTATTGTTGCTAATAGTGTTTCAAAGTTTTTTGTCCTCTTTATGGATCAGGAAAAGGTTTTTCTGGGGAAAAAGCTCTGGTTGATAGGTTTTGATAAGATCTTTTTTCAGAGGCTTCTAACAACATATTTAGAAAAGCCTTTACCAAACAGGAGTTTAATGCTTCAATTAAAGAGGACTAGCTGGTCCCACTAGTATTTCCAACAAATAATAATAATAAAACAGTAGAAACAGATGAACATCCTGAAATAAATTCTAATATCAAAAAAGAGTGGAGAAAGTTGTTTCTTCTCTATAGTTCTATCATCATGTATCAACAATGGCATGTGAACATCTTAAAATGCAACTCTCAGTCATCTCATCTTCAAAAAGTTTTATAAGACACTGAAAAGAAAATTAAGATTAGGGCTGCTAGATATTAGGACTGTTCAGTTCTCTTGTAGCCTTTCCCTAGGTTCAACACTGATAATGCATAATGCTGTTGTGTCACAACCTGTATGGGACTTCACAGCCACAGCAGAAGTACCAGCTCTGCTTCAGGACAGGAGACTCCAGAGTTGAGCACAGCATTTTGTGACACTATTTTAAACTTTTTGAGGACATAACAGCTTTGCAAAACTGTGCAAGGCATCAAAAAGACTATTTGGAGCCACTTCCGTGATTGAACAAAGCCTCACAACATCTTGCTCTTACCCCAGGGATGGACATCACGGGCAAAGAATATGTCTGGTTAGTGTCTCAAGAAGTGCTATGACAGAATAAATTAAAGATCATTTTAAACATAGGGAGCCCAATCCTAGATCACTCAGTGCTTTCTGATGCCAGCACAAGCCATGGGATATAGCACTATCATTTTGGGAGGAATAGGAGGAAACAGACTTGAAAAGAGCATTAATGATTGCAAAGGGCATGAGACAACACAATATCTTGCCCATGGGGTGCTACCTTTATTGCTTAAACTTCAGTCTGGCAAAGCACTTGAAACACATAAGCCTCCCAATGACAGAAGAACTTGGCAAGGTGAACTGAAAGACTCCCTTGATTTGAAAAGACAACTGCTGGGCAAAGGACCATTTGGCTATATGTGAAGTACTGGTTCATAACAAAAAGATTTACCTGCCACCTTTAAAATATTAGCATGCTAAAACAGAACTAGAAATGGAAAGGTAAGGGGAAAACGCAGTTAACCAAATTTAACTACACTTTCTCCTCAGTGGGTGCATCATCAGCTAAAACATGAACAGTGGGGAAGCACTGTGCATTTGCACCAGCTGAAAGTCCTCTCAAAACCACCTGAGAAAGAAGCAAACCAAAATGGATGTGACAATCAAAATATCACAAGCAAAACAACATTAATGCAATCTTAATGCAAAAGGAATGCAAATTATTTTGCTACTCAATACTGGCTTTCCTGAGTATAGCTCAAACCATTGGAAGTACGTTGGATGCTTTTAACAAGTTTTATTTTATTCAATAAATGTGTTATTTATTCAATAAGTTTCAGAGATAACTTACTGTACTACACAAATATATATATGTATATATATATTTATCCCCTCCTCTCCTGTTTGAGTAAAACTGTCCTAAGACACAAATGCAAGCAGGCTTACACAAGTAGAAATACAATTTCTCT
Organism: Corapipo altera; assembly: GCF_003945725.1. Lineage (NCBI taxonomy): Eukaryota > Metazoa > Chordata > Aves > Passeriformes > Pipridae > Corapipo > Corapipo altera. The sequence goes on from NW_020884917.1 coordinate 5,713,972, forward strand.
CCTTTCTCCCTTAGTGTTAGTTTATGCTTCAGCATCATTCTGAATGATAAAGAATTACACTAGAAATATTCCTTTAAAAGTCAGTCCCCTCCACTGTCTCAACTTTAAGCAGAATGTTGTATCTGCAATTTGCAGTAGTTAGATGTACCTAGTAGCAAAGGTGAGTTGAAGTACTCAAACTGCATTAGTAGTTTGTTTTTATACACCTATTTACATTCTGTAAATCATTCACCTGAAAAACATGAAACATTTGCAGGATTAAAGGAGGTTCAAAAAATTAATTGAACAGGGAGTTGCAGTTATATTACTTGAATGCTTTTTTTCTACCACCTGAGAAATAAGGAATAGGCCTGAGTAGCAACTCGCTCTCCTTTTACTTTGGTGTATCCAGCATTTTCCACCACATCTCTTAAAATCTAATGCTAAAATATATCTCTATATGGGGTGGGAAAAGATTTTCAGAATTGCACCACAAATCAATTGCATTTTCAATATACATGTTCTGGATGGGTGAGATGCAGATAAAGAGTATTTAGGATCTGGAGGATCACATCTATCACTAACATAAAGAGGTGAAATGCCCATGGGTTAATCTTGCCATGGCATGGAAAGCCTGTAAAAAAAATGAAATTCCTATCAATGAGCACTGCATTCTCCACTGATTTTTTGTCATTGAAAAATTAGCATTTAGTATTACGTGCAGCTTCCGGGAGAACATCCGTAATGTCTTTCTGCATGTAAGCGATACACCCTGCTAGCGAGCATGGACTCATACAGCTTGGAGAAGGGGCCAATGAGGAGACAGATAGCCCTGGTTTAGGGGCATGATGAATTGTGTATTCAGCTGCAGACTGGAAGTACAGAAATCTCAGCTAGGAAAGGAAGGTCTTCGACCTTTTTGCTATGAAACAAACAGGCAATTGGCCCAGACTGTAAGATAACTCCTGTTGAGGAGTACTAGCTTGTCATGGAGGCAGCCACAGGGGTAAGTCACCCCCAAAGGAGTATATGTTCATCTGATGGGAGCAAATCAAATCAGAACCCAATACAAAAAGGCAAAAGAGCTTCTCCTCTTCAGTTCTGCTTGTCCCCAGAGCACACTCAAGCAGGTAGACTCACCACAAATTCAGTAAATGGGGCTCCCAAGGGAAGCTTGAACTAAATTGGGTTTGGAACTTGGCAGCAGAGTTGCTAAATAGAACCAACATCATGCTTTAAATAAAAGCAGTGGTGTGTTAAAAATCCCTGTGCAAAGCCTGTTTACCTGTCTGATTTCTTCATGTTTCTCTTTCACTCCCTCTCCACTTCCCAAGTTAAAAAAGTAGATTTGAAGATAGAAGGTAAACCTGAGGCTCTGCCAGACCCCAAGAGCTCATAAAACGTGCAAGAGTTCTATGGCTATTTGGACTGCAATATGGTAACTTTCTAACAGGGCTTCATTGAGCAGCATGCTAGCACAGAACTGGATCTTTAGTGATGGATTTGTACTGAAAAACAGTAAATAGAGGCAAAATCAGATTCTTGTTGTTCATAAGACCCTAAGAAGATTTTAAGTGAGAATATAAAAGCAAAGAGGTCCCTCCCATTACTCCCATGCTTGAATTAATTTCCAGTAAGGCCACTGACAGAACCTCCAACAGACACCACTAGGGACCATATCCAAGCCCATATCTCATAAACTCAAAAGCACACTTGATTTGAGAAGCACTTTCTTGACACTAGTGTAGTCCAGAGATGACAGAGAAAACTACTGCTTTTTAGAGCTGTAAAGTTGGTTCATAAAAACATTTTCCTCCAGAAGACAGTAATTTAAATTTCTTTAAGTATGGTACACTCTGTGTTTCATTTGTACAGTCTTAGTTCTCCTTTGTATCCTTCTTAGTCGGCATGCCAGGTTGTTAGAGAGAATGGCAGCACAAGAGGGGAAAGCCACTAAAACTTCTTACTGTTATCTATTGTCATGATGAGCAGCTACATGACTTGTTTTTCCTATTTACTCTTTCTCCTGCAAAAAACACAGGGAAGGAGGAAGGCAACTTGGATCAGGACTTGATATTTGGGAAAACTTCATTTTCCTAAGGAACTTTTATTATTATTTCCATTACTGTCTTCAGTAAGACACATCACCAGAAGGTTCTCTCAAGTCTCTCAGATGCAAAGACACACAGCAAGCTCTGAATGAGAGGGCCCATTACTTGGCAGAGAGGCAGAGGACACAAGGCTGCCTCTGTCAGAAGGAGGCATAAGGCCTCCGGGGATGGTGAAGGGAGCCACCCACAAGCAGTGGTACATAGCCCTGATCTGCAGAGCAGACACCACAGGCACTGTCACCTGCGGCGCGCTTATGCAGTGTCTGAAACAGTGCTCAGTTTTGGCCTCCAGCTGCCACAATGGTACAAATACTACAAGGCAAAAAAATGCAACAGTGTGAAAGGGACACACATAGACTAGAACAACAGTCAGCAGCTTTTCTGCACATACAATATTTTAAAATAACTTAAATTGTCCAGTAGATGCATAACATCAGACCTGTAATACAGGTAAGTATGAAGTATCTCTCTGGTCACAATGACAGGTGAGGAAAGCGAGAAAAGGAAGTTAGGAGTGCTTTGTCCATCTTTTGAATAGGGATTTCTTGACTACCAACCTCTATGTTCCAATCACTAATCCCTGTGTCCAATAGCTAAGGAAGCTCCATGCATGTAACACTAATTTTATCTTGATGCTGGAAGAAAAACAGATCAATACAGTATTCATAAGCTGATGTATGACTAAAGTATTGATGCAATATTTCTCATGCATATCAGTGCCTTGCTATATCTATTTTGTTTGCTTTTCTGTGTATGCAAAACACATGCTCTGTTTCTTGCTGTTGTATACTCTGTTCTTTTAATTTCTGTAAGAATAAATAAAATGAAGAAAAGGCTTTCACAAAACTTCTGCTCACCTGTATCAGGGTTGCTTCAGCAGTATAGGGTTCAGTCCCATCAGACACTGAGACATGTTGTAGTTTACGAAAATTCGGAACATTTTGGCACATCTGAGAAATAACTAGTGCCTAGTAGAAACAGTGCTCAAAATTCTTTACCTTTCATTTCTACTATCTAATTTAATATTCTCAGCATCCTTAAGTTTTCCTTATTTTCCAAAAAATTCTGTAGCTTCTGGGGATAGCTCCATCCTTTTATCCTGTGTTTATACAGCACCTAGTGCCCTTGAACAAAGAATGGGATTACAGAGAGATCATACGATAATCAACTTTCCTGAATTTGACCAGGAGGACTGGGCTAACAATATCCTATTAAAAAAACAAAACCAAACCAAAAAGTCACCCTCTTACGCAATTTGATTCCCAATACTCTATAAACTAATTGAAAATAAATTTCCAATTTTTTTTTTTAAGACAGAAAATTTTGGGGTATTTAATTTTCCCTGCTTGGCAATAGAGACAACTGTAAAGTCTATGTCTCAACATGGGAATATTTTGACCTGTAGACCCAGGTAGAAAATGTCTGATTCTGTGCTATTTTATCTTTATTGGAAAAGGCCAAAGTAGCTAAAACCAGTTAACTGAACTTTTCCAAAACTCCATTTTCAGAAGCGGAAGGGTACACTCAATTTATAGCAGTACACTCATTTCTAACATCCAGAATACAATTTCAGACCACGACCAGAACCAGAGGGGGAAAGAGAATGGCACATTCCCCACTTGACTGAGTCTGGGAGCACTAAGATCTGATTCAGGACACAAAACTGAGTCCCTCCCAGGATAAAGCCCCACAACACCGGACCCTCATTTTCTCTAAAATGCATGTTCCTCTCCATCTTTATTTAGTGTAGTAGCTCCATTTCGTTTCCACAATTGGAAAAAAGCCAGGCACAAACACTTGGTGGGGTTGGGAACGTCCTTTTGAAGGAACAGTACACTGCAGTTACCCATTTGGTTAAACCTTGCAACTTTAGTAACAGTTCCCCTGTATGTTAGCAATAATCCAATGCTGAAACTACTGCTCACCTTCCCCTCCAGAGGGATTTCAATCAAAAGGAAAGAATAGCACTAATATTCATCACTGGGCAGACTGGCTCCTGGGCATACACCAAAGTATCTTTATGCCAGACATGAATTCTCTCTTTAATGCCGCATGTACAGACACAACTGCTGCCATTCCTGTAAGTGTCATACCTGTGCCATGAATAGACCGTACAATACACAACATATCATCTGCCAACAGACATTTCTCTAAGTTTGCTTCCATTGCTTTTTCCTAGGATTTATTATAGTCATGGTACATATTTTCTTCACTTTTCTGACCAGCTTTCTGATGCTTATAAAACACACTGTAAAATAATATGCAATCTTTCTTGGGTTTTTTAGAAAATACTTCAATACAAACAATATAGAATTATGAAATCTACGTGGGTGCTTTATCCATACAATATTGCAAGGCATGATATGCATCTGTCATTCAGACCTTGCCCTGTCACATACAAATATTTCATTAAAGTGTCTCACATGGATTTTTTTAACATTTAATCCCCTGATTAGCTGGCTGATTCAATATGCACTAATTTGATTCCAGTTCCTCTACCACAGCAGCATGTTCTCGTTTGTCAAACTCCAAAAACATGAAACTACTATCAAATTAACTCAGGATACAGAAATAGAGTATCTTGATTTAATGGTAGGCTTAAGATGAAAACCTTTTAGCACACTCTTACATAAAAAATTACAGAAAGTTACCCAAAAAGGGAAAGTCTTGGCTTCCCAAAGCAACACATTTTCTACACTAGAAAGTCTCCACTGAAAACACTTCCGTGTCATTACAATTTTATGTAGTAAAAAAATATTTTAAGTGGCTTTCATTCTTTTTCCACAAGATTTTATGGATCTCTCTAAGCCTTGTTCAGTTCAGCTTGATCCAAATACACCTGAGAATCAAAAAAAACAACTGCAGCAAAAAAAATGCTGAGTAGCTACCAGCTCTGATTCCGCAAGCATGTTTGCATGTGCTTTCTTTTATCCTGGAACTGATACAGTGGATGGAGACACTGCACAATGGTAAGGGGGCAGAAAGCCCCATTAGATATTGTACACACCTCACATAATGCAAACGCCAGCAAACCCTCAGCTCCCCACCCAGTCTTTCCCTGCACTGCCATGAACCAGGCTGGGAGACTTCTGCTCCCACCAGTGAAATTACTCACATCAGTAAGGTTATGGACACACAGAAATGTTTCTGAAACCAAGGAACCATGGTATTCACTGCACAAAAAGTGTGGCACACAGATAATTAAAAGTTCACCAGTCCAGTTGGACCATCCATATTTTACTATGTCAATAGACTTAAAGACCCACTGGAGGAAGAACGAGTGAGAAATATAGCTGAGGCCATTAAGCACAAAATTTCTAAAATAGTCTTGGCAGACCATCATGGCTTAATCTTACACAGTCTGTCACGCCAAGTTTCTCAGACTTTCACTTGAAGGATTAAGACTTTCTCCAGAGACATGTCAGGCCAGGCTCCCATGAATTCCAATTGCAACGCTAGGGAGTACATGGGACTTTGGATAATTTATTATGAAGCTGGCTTCATAGGTCTTTGATAATTTATTACAGATCTCTCAAACCTGCTTAAAGAGCTGTCCTTGATCAGCCAATTGTCTAAGTTAAGGGAAAAAGAATTCAATCCTAGGATGCATAAGTAAGCTGTAATAAGAACTAAACATTTCATGGACACAAAAAGATAGAGACAGCACTGAAACCTCACTCAGCTGGCTGCACTGTTTAAAATGTCTCCAGTGACCACAATACATCACTGCAAGTCTATCAAGGATATTTAGTTTTGATGCTCTGTTCGAGGGTTACACAATAACGAAAGAGATGAAATAGCATTAATGTGAAGGTTACATGTAGTTATTTAACTAGCTCTTCACTTAAAATTTAGTACCCTATTCTAACACATAGGAACACATTCATGGTATATTTTGCCATTGTTCCTGCATCCTATGAAGCCTAAAAAAAGTTAATTGACACAAATTTTGAGCAGCTGTTAGACAGAATTGCTATTTGCTGATGACTAAAAATTTCAAAGGAAAGCACTGCTAACATAGACTTGCAGTTGTAAGGACTAGATTTGGGGATTTTGACAAAAATCTCTGCTCCTTTAGAATTTAGAAACTAAAAGCTAATGAAAGTCCTTAAACTTTATCTTCTAAACAGCAAAGGAGTGTCAAGTAAACATAAAGAACTTTTTATTTTTTTTAATCCACTTTATTTACAATGAGTGATGAAATAAGGTAAGTTTTTCTTTTTTTTTCCTAAATAATGCAATATGAAAATTATACTGAGATAAATACGTGTAGTCTACTCATCTTAAATTGTTTTTAATTTCTTTTGGTGAGAAAATGTCATTAGAGGTAAGGCTTCTCACAGAAAAAAAATGCAACTCTATGTCTTATAAAAATGCTTCAAATTCCCCCCTGTAAGTGAATGCAGTGTCTGTAAAATTACAGGCACTATTCAGATGTGGGTCCAGTTCATTTCACATAATTTATTCTTGTATCAATAGATTTGAAGGTTTTATAAGCATCCAAACCAACCAAGCACAATTGCTGAAGAACTTTCCTAAATGCTACTCGAACCACTGCATAGAAAGATGAGAAGAAAGCCTCTGTGTGTGCACTCTCTTTATATTGCCATCATATGCAGTATGATGTTTAGCATTCACACAGTCTTTACAACCTACATCAGGCCATTTCATGAAACCGTCACCAAGCTGTAGGTCTTAGATTACTTTAGGAAAAGAGAAGGGGTACAACTGAGAAAGGAGGATGAAGACAGCATTTGTATGAAGGAAGGCCACGTCATGTTGCTGCCTTGTTGCTGGTGTGATCTTTCCTGATAGAGTTCAAAGACCCGGCCACATGCAGGACATGAGTCCTACATGCAGGAACTGTGTCCTATTCTTTTCCCAAGATGTACAGGTTGCCACTTCTGTAGTACAATTATGTCTCAGTCCTGACATCTCATCTGCCAGTATGGTTCTTTAATCTCTGGAATGGGCTCGTAGTGTTCGTACTGAGACTTCAAATGTATGAGTCTACTGGGAATTGTCATGATGGGAAATTAGCCTTCAACTTCAGTACAGGGTAATATTTTCCAAGCATTTCACATTTCCAGTTCAGATGTGTATACCGTTCATGCACTGGTGTTTCATGACAAGGATGTGGAGAAGGTTGATAAGCACCACCACGTTGTTCCACGGAGCTCCAGACTGTGAGAACATAACTAGTGTGCTCAGGTGTCTTTGCTCCTTTCCTGCTGTGGGAATGTCTTTCTGCTAATAATCTTGGGAGAACTCATATTGCACTCAGAAGATATCTGTCTGCTTCTGTAATGTTGTGAGAAGTGCAAGTAAGCAGCACAACTTTTTTTCTGACTCTCTCTCCGCTGTGACTATGTTACTAGATACATTAAAGTTTTTTCTCCCTCCCTCACTCCCTACATCTTTGCAAGGCTTGTGAATTAAAGGAAGGAGCTGTGGAATGTGATAACTCACCTCAGAGTCCCTAGGCTGCATACAGCACAGCAAATCTTGCCATCACAGCTGCCAGAGGCAACAACAATCCACCAGCAAGGTCTACACTGAACTTGATTGGAAAGCTTTTATTATAAAACAGTAACATCAGAAAAAAGTGAACAAGAGCCCTGCAAACACAGCTTTCTCTCCCCCAAAATTGAGGTGTGAGGCAGACTTATGCTACTGATCACCCTGGGGTGCTCAGGCTGTCCAGGAACACCAAATGCCGTGACGGCACATGCAGGAGCACAGCCTGCCAGCACCCTTTTGCCGGCAATCCATGGGCTCAGCAGCCAGCAGCCAAACGAAGAAGCAACACCCACTATCAAAGTGTCAAGTATCTATAAACTCTAACAACACGAAGATTGCAGAAAACAAAATAGATGTCTAAGAGGCAAAGAGCTGTAGGAGAGGAGGAGAGAAGTGATTGTGAGAGTGGAGCAGGTGAGAATGCCTTTCCTGACACTGCGAATGGTGCAGAAATGCAGGGCCGACATGTTGTGACTATGAGTTACCATTAAGACGTGCTTTTTACAAACCCAGGTTCCTTCCTCTTATGGTACTTTAGAAAACATTATCAGGTTTGCAATCAGCCTAAAAGCAAACCATGACTCGTAGGTCAGATCAGAGAACTCAGCAGCATTAAGAACAAGTTTCCCCTGCAAATACTCTGGAGCAATTTGTTCAGATCTTTCAGGTTCTCATTAGGAACTTGTTTCTGGCATCTATGGCAATTATTCCATCTAGCTGAAGATTTCATAATGCAAAATCTTTTGGATTCTGACACACCAAGGAAAGGCCAACAGCTAAACTACAGATTCAAAGCTGGAGCTCAATAAAACTGATTCCTGAATGCAACTCTTTTCAAGTGATACTAGCAGAGAACATCTTAATTGCTGTCTTTATTGGTATTTTTTACCCTGTGGACCTGAAAACAGGCTATATCCTGCACAAGCCAGATATGTTGTTCACCAGAAGGTTTGAGCCTAATTCTGCTTTCCTGATATATTCCCTGTTTCAAAGGCAGTAATGTTCTATATTCCACCATTTGTGTCTGCCTACTCACAAAACTGCCTACAGCTGATCCAGATGACCATGTCCCTGACATAGGGAAGGTCCCAGTTCTTGGATTAACTTTTGTGAACATCGCCCTGTGTATTCATTGAGAAAAGAGACCCAAAGGCCTGATACAAGAGAGAATTTGCACAGTGGGCGGGGTCATGTGTATGTGACAATGGAGGTTTCTGACAATGAAGAGGTTAAAAGTTCTGCAAGTGTTTTCCAGAGTGAGGAGTATTGTCAGCAAAAATAGAAAAAATGTTAGAAGCAGATGGAGCGAATAATTTTCCAACCTTTGCTATGTAAACGCAGAGTCTAAAGGCTTCAGGCGACTTTTAGCCTGGACTCTGTTTTTGTCAGATCAATGACAAGTCACGTTAACAGCGGTGTTTAATTCTATCAATATGTGACCAATTGTGTTAGATTGTTTGGCCATTGATTTCACTTAGTGCTACAGTTGAGCCCTGAAAGGAACTGCTTTCCCCTGCATTACCACACACAGTGACAAATGCCCAGCACTGACTTTCAGTCTGACATGCACAGAAGCTCTGACCACTTAAGTGCTGGGGAAATACAGCAGGATAGTCATAAGAGTGTTATTCTTTATTTATTTTCTGAATTGCCATGCCATGCCATGCAATTCTATTTAGGTTTGAAAAAGGTAAACTTACAGAAACAGCTGAGCAGACAATAAGACAGATGGCAATTTGTCCACATGAAAATGATAAGGCAGACCTGAGAAGCTGCATGGTGAAGGAAATCATAACTGAAAAGGCTAATTCCTTTCATATTTACTGTGAGTGGGCCACACTCTGAAGCACCTGCCTCAGTTTCTAGAAACATTTGCTATGGCAAATCATACGCACATTGCACATGAGTTTTGAATAGTAATGATCTAATGACAGTGGTCTTTGGTGTATCACACTTCCAATGAAACCCCTCTGCACCAAATTTCTGGTAGGGATTTATACAGGGTTCGTACATCTGCCACAACACATACAGCTGTCAGCCTGAGGCTTGAAGATATTCAAGATTTGGCTAGCCTTTCTCCTGACAATGAATAAGTTATTTATAAAATACTTATTAAATTAAATTCATTTGCAAAAAATAACAAAACCACTGGAAATCATAACCCCCCTATATTTTGATGTGTTATTCTTCCTCTCGGAATTCTCTGAAACTACAGAGATTTCAAATCACACAAAATAACCCAGAAATCCTTAAATTCTCACTAGCAGCAGCACAAATCACTACATATAAGACAATTCTTAACTTAAGCTACTTTGATAAACCTCTGTTGTTTAAAGCAAATGAAAATAATATTCCACATGATTAAGGTTTATGCTTCTTAAAGAAATACTATGCCTTCCAAAAAAAACAATATTACCTTCAAGTACTCAATTTACAATTTCATGGCAGCCTGCTCAAACCTACTCCCATGGTCAGCATATCTGTAAGAAGGAGCTGTGTTAGAGAAAGCCTTGCTCTTCATAGGACCATAGTGACACTGTTTAATTTTAAATAATCCCATCTGCATCTCTCTCCTGAGTCATCTTAGTGAATAATAAAAACTACTTTTATTTAACTATTTTTCTTCTTTCATGTAGAGACAAAATAATTAAAATGGTGCTTTTAACTTCCACATGCCCATTCACCATCCCCAGACATATTCCTGGGGCACAAGTGATGGGATGTGCCAATGCTCCATGAGGAGCATACAGGGCTTTGCACAGGCAGTTCAGCCAGGGAGGGTGCTCAGCTGGGGGCTGCTATGTAACTCCACTGCTAATGGTGTCTTGACTATATTCTGCTTAGGGCATGTTGGCAAGTGTGTGATATACAAATTCACTAACTGTTCTCTCAATTCATAGTTTTGCAGTTGTATGGCACATAAGGGCTGCCACCAAGACTGTCAAACCAGACAATCCCAAAAATCAGGAGCTAGGCTGGAAGTCTTGAGGAGATAAAAAATCACACACAATTCATATGAAAATACTGTGACTAACTATTTTCTTTTTTCTTTCTCCCTTTAGACACCGTTTTCTGGCATGTCTCCCCAGAAATAGAAATATATTATAATATTTCTTATGAGATTTTATTCTGAATCTAAGGAATGTTGCTACATAGCAAAAACCAAATGAAAGCAAGTCCAGATAAGATCTGCAATAATGTGGCTCTCATTTAACTCTAATTCTTGTCTCTTGCTGTGCCCAAAACTGTGCTACAGAACATTTGTATGGCATTTACTGGCCACCTTGAAGAAGTATTTGCCTGGATAACAGTAACTCTGCCAGAAAAACCAACACAACAGAAATCCTTTGCAGTTTGTTTTTTTTTTTACTTTTTAAAAGTGCAGAAGAAACCAAAAATATTTTTTTGAATCAGCTACTCTTTAGTGCAATCCTGCTCCAAATAGGATATATGCCAAACATTTTAAAATCTGATGTTGAAGAAAGAGTGGATTTATAAACCACTAAAGTCACATAGAGAGGTTTTTAAGTAATCTCGGAAGTTCAGGATCAACCTCAAAGCAAAGGCATACATTTGAAACACAGTGCAGCTGCCTTAATTGAAAAAAAGATACAAATATATAAATTTCCAAAAGGACTCCACTCTGCTTTCTCACTGACCTGAATGGTATTATTAAAGGTAGGGCAAACAACTCTCCAGCCTTATTCTCCACTGAATTGGCAGGGAAAGTTTTCATTGATTTCAACCCTGTTTAACAAGATTCTGATCTAACAGTGTTCATTTCTAAATCTGAAAGGGAGGAAAAGTGCACTTATTCACATCCATTGCACCACTGCCATGAGACAGATACAGGGGAGTGTTTAATCTGAGTGTGTTTCCCATCCTCTCCCTCCTCCTGAGCCATGCTCTGTTTAAGGAGGCTGGGGGACAGTACCCACCGTCCACTCTTAATTAAGATGGTCAAGAGGTGTGCACATATTGAAATAGCACCGTCAGTGGGCTGTTTTGTGCATCTTCCTGAAGCCTTTAGCTCTTGTGCACCTTTACAGCACTCAGCTTATCAATTTACTTGCAAATGGCTCCCTGAAGTATTAACCCAGGTTAATTATTCGTCAAATATGATTATGCAGTGGTAATGTAAAAAATCGGAAATGCAGGATGGAATTTTTCACTCCAGCAGTTTGGCAATTGTGGCAGCTGGCGGAGAAGCTGGAGTAATTACCAGCCCATTCCAGCTGGTGGATCAGCACTCTGGTTCGGGGCAGGTGGGGGGAAGAAAAAAGCAATAAAGAACCAGAGGAGCAGGAATATGAGCCGTGCCAATCGACGTGGGGAAAATTTCACAGCTGCTGGTGGTGATAAATGAGAGACTGTGGCCTGCTTCTAATCAATACATGTAAATGCTACTCATTACAGCTTTTATACACACTTCTCAATTAGCCTTTCCTCCCACTGGTAACAAGGAATGTCATGCTTTCTGGACTGTGAAAGTGGTTCAGCAGTAAGTTCACCTGCATCGGTGAGACACAGGAACAACGCTCGCAGCTCAGCCTGGCAGCAGGTGGTAGCAGTGGAAGTCTAAATTCCTCCCGTAATGTGGATTAAATGAAATCCCAAGTGTTGTCATTTAATTAAATGGGTTTTTTAAATACCATTTCCTCCTTCTTGCAGCTAGAATGACCTGTTCCCAGACGCACTGACTGCTTTGCCTATCCCCAAGTCCTTCAAATGGGGGGTGGCGGGACACCAGCTGAGACAAAGGTTAAGACCTGTAAGACCAACTAAATTCAATCTCTGAAAAACAGACAAATAAAAAATGTTAAACCTGCACACTAATATGGAAACCATCTTTTTTTTCTTTCTTCAGAGTTAAGCGTCCCTGTTTTATTTCCTCTTTGTCAAAAAGATTATTTACCCCCATTCCTCTTCCCTTGTGCTATTTGAAAGAGGAAAGCAAATGGGGTGACCCCATGCAACAGCACCTCCTTTCTTTGCAAGGTTAAAAATCCTCACCAATGACTATTTTCTGGGAGTTCAGCCTCGCAGAAGCAAACTCACTGCACAGACTCACCACAGCCATCCTCCTGCAGTTCCTGGTGCCAAGCTGAGTCGCTCGCCAAAGCTCACCTTGTATCTGCAGTGACTGTCTCTTGACACAGGCCAGCAAAGAACTCAACTCTAAATGGAAATACATCACTATGTCCCCTCTCAGGATACATCTTTCATCACAAGACTTAGGCTTTTTGAAGAGCGATAAAGTCTGCTTGCTTCTTTTTTAGTCTTAGAAGTGATAGCCCCCCTAACAAAAAAGGAAACAACACATCTGCTAATTTTTCACAAGGTCCTCTGTCTAATGACTACATGTAGCCTTGACAGTCACCTTGCTTGACTGAGACTTATAGTACTTAATGTTTTTCTAAAGGTCATATTGTGGGAGTCAAGTGAATACAGACTGGTTTTCTCACTTCCCTGTCCTCCACCCTCTCCAAAAAAGGAAAAAAAAATCTCATCTTTTCAGGGTTTTGGAGAATAGAAACATGAATACAAAGACCATGAAGCCTCAAAACTGAAGAAGCAGGAAATTACTGTTTAAAAAACTCAAAAATCTATGATTTTTATATTCATGATTTTGGGAGTTGGTGTTCCCAGAGTGATTCAGATGTAAAACATCCTGCTCATGAGAACCAATACAATTATTTTAGGAATATTTTCTTCAAGGTACACAGTCACTATGTATTTCTGAAAACATGGCCACACATTTTCTCCTTCAACTTAAAGAGTAAAATACCCCAGTTTTACCACCTGATTCATCTATCATCATCAACTGGATTCTTCATGCACATCCAAGAGCAGCATCTGACCCTGCAATTTAACTCACACATATAACCTTTCTACTTGAAAAACTACCATTGCACTTTGGGGGGGACAATGAGCAAAAAAGGCCACAGGACAGGATTTTTGGTAGGTCCTTAGTTGTTAGCTAATTTTTCCACTTTACAGAGAAGTCAGAGGTGAAAGTAAAATTTTCTAAGCATCGTTAAGTAGTATTAATCCATAATTTTAATTAATTTTAAGACCTACTTTGTCGACTTCTTCTGAAGGTCACAGGCAGACAACATAACTGCTGTTTAGAGCTTAAGCACTCAGGCTGCCTATGCATTCAATCAGAGATGCAAGACATATGGCTAGGTGCTTTCTTGCCTTACCCTTGAGCATAACATACTGTATAAACACCATGCAGCTGTGTAAAACTGAGGTTTTCCAAATTATGATTAGAGGTACATCACAAGATACAGTGCTGGTGTACTACTACTGCTACTAGAGATGTGCCTGATTGAACCAATATATGATGGGTTGGGAATATATGTGATACTAACTAAATTTTAAAATACATACAAATGCATTCTGTGTACATATGCAATTCTAGCTTCTTTAATCATAACTCATTTAACTGGTTTATTTAAATTTAGTTTAAATTTTTCTCCTTTGCTGATGGGTGAATATGGCTGCATAAGGCTGAACAATCTCCATCCAAAGGGTTAATTTGGCCATTTACACTAGTTCAGCTACAGGGACTTTTCAAAAAGCTGTGCTAGAAGTGGGACATGCACAACCTCACACTCAGGTAAGCCCTGAGGCAACCTGCGTTTAGCAGGCATCCCTGGCAAGGGGTCAGAGCCTGCAATAAGGACACTTTCTCAAAGCATGGAGTCCCATCAAGCCATTGGTGTCAAGTTGTTATCTAAAGAAGACGCCAGCTACTCTGGAGCTCCATCAAACCACTGCCTCAGCCAATGCTGAGCCACTCTCCTACTCCTCTCGTTACTGTTCTCAGAGAGGTCATTATGTTTAGCGTGACATTTTTATAAGGCAAAAACCCTAATTCTTTGTGGCAAAACATCTTTCAAGTCTAAGTACTCACAGTAGCAGCTTGTCCCCTTTAGGAACACAAGGTTTTACTAAGATACATTTTGGATTAATGAGGATCCACCATATCTTCTGTCCATTGAATGCATCAATATTTACTGACTATTCTTCCATCTTAAAACAATGTGTTTCTGATACATACACATTTAATGCAATATGACACACATACTTGATGCAAAAATCTTCTAAAAACACACTGTTACTGGTACTCTAGTTTATATATAGTAAATAATCTTTTCATGTACACTGTGTGAACATACATATATATATATATATACATATAATCCTTTTGTTTCCCTAAGAATATTATCATGGACCTATATCCACTTTTGTTTCATAAACTAAGCTGTGCTTCTATTATTTATTAAATATGTATATGTGTATTCTTTTTACACATTGACATGTTTCATACTGATAAAAAAGGAGTGAGGAAGAAGAGGTGCACTGTAAGTAGAAACAGTGGGTTATGAGCTATAGCAAGGTGTTTTACATGTTTTCAAATGTAATTTTACTTCTAAAATACATTATTATATTGACAATATTTTGGCTCTTTTTATTGAACACTAAACCATACATTTGCTATCTGAATAAGTGAACCCCCACATACTTCAATGCCCCCTCAGTGATCTCATTCTGTACTGCCCTAAAAATACAAGATTCTGGGGTTGTCTCTCTGCCTGCTACAAGTCCTGTAGGATATCAGAGAGCTTCACTACCTCTTGTCACTAAAAGTCACCTAGCTCTATCCTGCTAAATTGACAATGACATTATTTCAACTCATCTACCTTACAGGCCAAGGATTTGCACTTATCTCAACTTCTGCATTAAAAGGAGAAAAAATAATTTCAAAAATTCATCAAAATGGAAGCTTCCACCTTAAAATAATTGTGTCTCATCTTACAGCTTTTCATTAATTCAAGCATGTAGACTGTAGGATCCAAACCTAACTACATCACAGTTTTTCTCATTATATGACCCATATCTGATGCTATTTGCTTCATGCACTTATAAAAACTCCTCATGACAATTAGACTCCAGTCAGTCTCACAGATAGTCAGAAGCAAAACTAGGGAAGGAACATAAATGACAACTACTTGCAACTTAGCTGCTTTAAGGCACATTAACAATCCATCTCTCTGGTTTGGCATCTTTCAGAATGAGGACTTTATACTTAAGAATAGCCTGTTATCCATTGGACTTTCCAAACATTCTGTGACTGTAAATTACACCTTCAGCAGAATATTTTATACTCTCAATTTATAGTACACCCACAGAATATTTTATGCTCTCAATTCCAAGAAAGCCTCTTCTTTTTAACCCTTGAAGGTGTTGAATACTTTCAGTTTCACTGAGCTGAAAAAGGGTTGATAAAATCCTGTACCCTTACAAATTACTCAGAGTTGGCCTCTCAGTCTGCTGTAATGGTTTACTTACATTGCAGGCTTTGAAGCTTCTCTGACATGCTCAGATCAAAAATGGTGTTATGGAAGCACCACAGATATGCTCCCATGAAGTCATCACAGCGCAGACATTGACATTGCTTCTGATTTGGGACACCCTCCCAGGTTCATCAATTATGTTAGAATTAATAGACCATAGCTGGACAGTTTTTGCCCCCTCAAAGGTTTGAGTGATGAGGAACATTGGTATGCTCTGGATCTATTCTACTATTCTCCCATTCAATACAAATGCTCCATCTGGCAATTGAAACACCAAGCTTTTCTTTCTTTTTCAGTGGATTTGTTTTTCAAACAAAAATTATGTAAAAAAAAAAGAAAGATGCTTTCCTGACTGCTAACCCAGCTAATGCAATTTTCCCTATATACACACATGCTGGAAAAATAAAAACTCCTGTACAAATTAAAGCAAGATTTTCCCACTGATTTTGAAGATACCACAGCTGGCTAGAATTTACTAGAGCTTACAAAAAAAACCACGAACGAAAACGCAACCTAATACAAAAAAAGTTATTGTAGTTTTGTTGCCTGTGCCTGACAGACATAACTGTTCTACAGTTCCACATGCCTTAGAGAATTTGAGAACTTTCAATTAATTTTCTAATTACCTTCCTGAATTGACACCTTTTTATTCTTCCCTTGTTAGCAATCCTGACATTTCCTAAATTTCTTGAAAAACTTTCTTTGCTATATGCTCCCTGCTCTTCAATACATTATTGCTGGGTTTTCACCAAGCAAATAAATCCTGGAGTTTTCTCAAGTTATTCTGAAGTATGGACATGAATCTTTCTGCCATAAACTTACCATAAATCTGGTAAGTTTAAATATACTGTCTGTTTTCCTCAGGTATCTAAGACACTGCATGTATTATGCCTGCAACTATGTTGTTTTAGAACTCATCCAAAGGCTGAATTCTAGCTTGTATGAGCACAGATCACAGCAATATAGCATATGTGAAGACATGGTGCATACTGGCTTTTGCACAAGCTGTTAATGAGCTGTACTGAAATGGTAGCTGTCACTTTGCATCGGATCAGAGCAATCTGTACAATGTAAGGAAATTAAAAGCTCCCAGTGGCAATGGATCCTGTTTCAGTCATTAGCTGCTAGGGAGTGACAGAGACCATTCAGAGGACCAGCCCCCTGTGAGGTTCTTTGGTCCCCAGGGGATTCACTGCTAATGCTGTTTTATGCCCCACTTCTTTGTGATGCAGAGTGAGCACAAATGAATTACTATTTAATTTATTTATTTAGGTGCAGCTAACATTGCAGGGTAAACAAAAAAACATTGGGGGGAGAAAAACCCCACAAAACATGGATGCATTAATCTAACCAATCAAGATAGCCACACAAGCCATTTGGTGGAGGCCTATAAAGTACTGACGTGAGTGCATATGTGCTAGATACATTATAATACAATGAATACCAATAAGTATTTCCCAGTCCTTTGCTATTTTCCTTTGAAGTAGGTCCACTGAGACTGAATCAGAAAAGCAAAACCTCCATTAAGTCTTATTTCAGTATAAGATATATGGGAGAAATATCTATCTATATTTTAACAGAGTCTGAGAATATTTGCTTCAATCTTTGTGTTTCAAAAGAGGACGAATCAGGCAGAAGGACAGAAGGTTACAGATTAGTCCTGGTCATTGCTCAAAGAGTGTGGGTTATAAATAATAAAGGAGAAAAGGGTGAAGGACACTGAAATATAACTTGAGGCCCACAATGGAATAATCAAAGCAATGAATCTAATTTCAGCTTAAAAATAGCAAGCAACTTTGGATTGAATGTCTCTGCATTGCTCTCTTCTGAAATATAGGAACTGATACACTAACACATGTTTTCAACAAGGTCCATCAGGAGAACAAACTAAAATATCTTGCTTTTTAATGCACTCTAGATGATGGGAACATTTGTGCACGTGCATCTGTATGTATGTATAATGTGTTCATGTATATTTATAGTCTATATACATTTTTTGAAAGTTCCATGCTAAGAGGCAAACAATAAATTGTGCTGTTTTCTAATGTAAAATAGATGACAGTCAGCCTATACATACCTGGTTTGTGTGTATGTATGTATATATGCAGATATTACGTATATACTCCTACACATATACACATATGTGTATGTGTGCATATATATGCCAATATATGCAAATGTGTGTGTGTGTGTGTGTGTGTGTGGAGAGAGAGATAAATATTACATATATACACACCTGCACACACGTATAAAAAATTTGTTATTATTGGTAGAGAACTGTTTTTAAAGTGTAAAAGATGGGTCTAAACCTGCAGACCTGCCTTGTGACAGTGACAGGTCTGACACACTTGCAAGATTAGGCAAATTGGGTGAAATACTGCAAGGTGCTGAGAGGCAAATATCTTCAATACACAACCCTTCTCCCTGGTGGTGAGAGGGCTGCTAAAGAAGCAGACTCCCTCTGGCAGGATCACCTTTGAAAGGGTCTTTTCCAAGACTGGATTTTAACCAGATAACTCAGCGTCAAAATGAGGCAAGGAAGAAGTGAACCACTCGCTGAACACCTTTAAAATTATGAAAGGATCTGAAAGATAATTTTCTCCAGCCTCTTGGTTCAGAAGCTTCTTGGCCTGCCCACTCTATGTATCTCAGTAATGGAAAATCCCTGTATTCCATCAGGAGTAAGATCAGACCACCTGTTTACCCAAAGCATAAGCTTTCCTAAAGATGATCACTGACTACAGGAGATGAAATTTACAGACAACTCTGGGGCTAAGGTGATTTTCCTTCTTCATACATCTCAAGAAAATATGCTTAGTCTTTCATGAGCGCAAAGTGAAGAGCCACAATCTCACTCAGATCACTAAGTCTAAAGAAAAAAGGAGATTGTAATCAAGCATATAGAAATAAGTACTTACTGAGTTTATCTGGGCCTCAGGGGTGCCATCTCATAACCTTGAACTGATCAAAGCTGGGATTTTAATGTACTAACACAAAACCCCCCCAAACAACAAACTGAGGCAGTGGAGATGGAATCACACAGCACAGCCGTGGCTCCCAAAAGGGTCTGCAGTAGGACTGGGACTTTTTCTACAGATCAAGTGAGAAGGGAGCAGGGATACTCTGTGCAGCCCAGTTACTACTATGTGGGTAAGATGCATTTTTCTAGGGGATTTTGAAATTATTTATTCCCCTGAGTAGTTTCTAAACTGTAGGAAGAGATAATTTTCTTCAGTCGCTGTGGACCAGCCTCTGTATGTGTTTTCTCTGTTTTTATCTCCCCTAACCTATTCCTCATCAAACTTGCTCTCTAGACACAGCACTTCTTGCTAGAGCCACCACAGAATCACAGATGAGCAGTGGTAGTAATCCTGTTCAGTTTTAGAACACCCAAGATGAATCTCACGAGTGGTTACAAGCTGGACTTCTCCAGTAATTTAGCTGCTGGCAAATAAGAAAGCTGAGTGTGAAAAAGGTGATTTCTCAATAATGACAGAAGAGCCAAATTTGGAGGCTTTGAGAGAACATCTCCCTTCCAAATCTTCTTCCAGTATATGCGAGACAAAGAATAAATAAACTAATAATGTATAACTAATATATATTTCCCTGCTATTAGTTCAGGAAATGGTTGAGTCATCACTGTTGCAGGGAAAACTTACCCTCAGGATTCGTATGACACAAAAAGTTTTAGTCTGAAGATTAAAAATTTAAGACTAGATCTTGATAAAGTCACATACTGCTGAAAACACTGGAAAATGTTATGCAAGCCTGTATGAGTTTCTTCCAGTTTTTATGACATAAAAAAAAGGCTCAGAACATATCTTAGCTAAATTTGCTACTGAGATCAAACATGAGCATACCTATACACCCATTACTGTGACACAAGTGAGTTTTGTACCAGTGCTGCAAGTTCTAATTTCATGCCATAGTAGTTAACAGGAAGCTAATTTCATACATGCACACACACTAACAATATAAAACAAAGTCTGAAGGAGAAAATTGCCAGATTTCTGTCTTTGGTAAAAGTGAAATTGTACAAATGTCAACACATGTAACTGTAAATAAAATGGCGAAGAAAAAGGCTCAAAATAAAGGTCAGTGAAAGCTGAAATTCTCCCTCCTAGACATAATACGGTATATAAAGTTATTACCAGGCCTTCTAGGCCTTGCACAACTTTGCCCCTTTCTACATCTCATCTCTAGTTGCTCATGACCTCTGCTTTGCCAGTTCAACTTATCTTTCCACTATCTAAGGTGTTTATATAACCCCCATTACTATGGTACTGGAAAAAATCTTACAGTCTTTTAATGTTTTTATCACCATGAGACAGGGCCAAGCTATTATCCCTACTTTATACAGAGGGAACCTGGGTGAAGTAAAGGTAAGGCACATTTTTTAGGCGCTAAGATTCTAGCGTTAAGATGCTTGGAAACTCTTAGGAGATATTCCATATAAACACATTAAACTACCTTAATTTATGTCTCTCCATTTCTTTCTTTTTGATCCTCCTCAACTATTTTGAGGGTCCGTTGCTCCGTAGCAATTTTCGAAAGTGAGTGCCATAGACAGTGCCTATAACTCCGTGGAAATGAATGGAAGATAACCTTTAAAATCCCACGGACCAGATTTTTAAAGGTGTTAAATATGTTGCTCTCACACTTGAATAACACGGACCTAAGTCACTCCAAAAAAACACAGGCTGAGGTCTTGCCATGCCCAAAAGGCAAATGTTTTAATACCTGTAAAATTTGGGCTGTGCCCACCGGTGTCATAAGAAGCATGAAAGGTGAGAAGAAACTGCAGGTTGAGCCCTAGATTCTTGACTCCTTCAGAAAGACTTTCTTTGAGGCACCATCTTTTCTGTTACCTGTCACAAATTAACTCTCTTCACCAAGCAACCATCAAAGTCTGTGAGCTCACACATTCATTCCTCTACCAAAACTACTCTTTATACTAATTTCTGGCTAGCCAACTGCTACTGTCTCTGAAACTTTACTCTGTATTTCAGTGAAATAAAGACTTTTCACACATGAAAAACTAGAGGATGTATGCTAATTACTAGCTTATATCTTGTCTATATGAAGAGCTTCCTGTTTTACCTTATCTAATACAGCTTCCTCCCTAGCTGAGCCTGCTTGGTCCAAGCACTGTAGCAGGAGTCTGAACTCTGCCGTATTCCCAAGGAAGTACCAAAATTCTCAAAACACACTTGCTGATTCTGTTGTAATTTCCAGTATCATCATCAAGATTCAAATATTATCTCAAAGTGAGCCAATTCCACATCCCCTAGTTGAGGCTATGCAGATTCACAGACCTCAAGGTAGATGTCAGTGCATTGCTTACTCTTGTTAAGATTAAAGGTTTGCTTTATATCTAGAATGGGTTAAGATCTTTCACTTTTTAATATTTTACAGAAGCTCAGACCTGTTATTCACTAGGAAAAACACTAATAGGAGGGTAAATCCTCATAACAACATGGCAGTTTCAGTAGTAACTATTACAAGTCGAGAAAAAGGTCTAAGCTCTTTCTCAGTGCTTACCACAGTATTTTCAAATGTAAAAGTACAGAATTTTACCTGTAAATTTTCCATTTCTAACACAGGGAAGAAAAGGTACTTTTATTTCTAAAGAGAGAGCAAGGAAATGTGATAAGCGACGGTTGCCTTCCTGTTTACAATGTCAGCTAAAATCCTTTTCCACTTCTAACTAAACATGATGTCTTCAGTCCCTATTCCGAACTACTTTCTAAAATTGTGAGCTACTGAGCATGGTGAGTGTTAGAGATACAAATCAGGTAAGAAAAGTGTGCAGCCTACGTGAAAATGTATGAGAATTGTGCTTTGTGACAAAAAATTTCAATGTCTATAAAATATGACTGACACATTTTCCAAAGAAACGCTAAACTAAGATCTCACTTTATGCTTGCACGGCTTACAAATTTTAAGGTAAAACATTCTGCACACAATTCATGAATTAATGAAATTGAGATTAAATGAGGAGAAAACAACAAAAGGAATATAAAAAGGTTGCCTTTATGAAGCTCCTAGAACACTGTCTTAAAACAATAAAGTGCCTCCCTGTTAGCCTGTTAAGGATATCTACTTCACCAAAAAGGATTCAAATGAAATATTGCCACTAAATCTATTGTCTCTGAAAGTCCACCTCATCCTCAACTTATGGGGGTGTTATGTCTAAAATACAGCTCATTAGGAAATGTAGCCTGCTGCTAGGTTTATTTTTTTAAAAAGAAACATGAAATACTAAAACAGTATTTTACTGTTACTGAAATACTAGAACAATATTTATTAGAATAATCTTTCTCAAAAGATGCTTTAAGTCTAACCCATCCACTGACCCATGAAGGGTAAATGCTAAGTTCTTAACAGTCAAATATTCATTGTAACTCAGAAAAAGAGGGATGAGCTCTTTAAATTACTGTGAGATGGATAAGCAGGTACTATCATCTGGAAGGTGATCACCACCACTAGAAGCATCATCTCCCACCTGTTAAAGATGACTGAATTCTGACGAGGGAGGTTTGGTTACATAACCATAAAACTCACTCCCTCTCACTGTACATGTCTATAAAACCACTCTCATGAGAAGGTACATTTCAGATGCTGCAAAGGCAACTGGAGAGTAGACTTCTATTAAACCATCTGTTTTTTTAAGAAGGCAACATAATCTAACAACTAATTTACAAACTGCCAAACCCCTAATCTTAAATCAGACAAGAATTTACTAAAGCAGTAAGTGTGCAAGGATTGCAACATGAGGTTTTTTGAAGATCCACTGAAGGCTAAACACAGTTGAATTTCCTTAAGCTCAGTCAGTGACAACAGTTCTGTAGCATATGGTGTCAGGGCTTGGCCCCAGCAGCATATGGCTGAATACCTGTTTTCTCCTTTCCTCTCTCTTACTGTCCATTCTGCCTCTCTCCTCCTCCGTCATGTCATTGACTGTCAGGGTGAGGTGGGGGAAATCTGTGCTGTCAGAAGCCCTCTGCTATCCACCCTGTAGGTATCACAGAAGATCAGTGAGAATTTTGACCTCAGGATTCAGCCCAGGGACTTGAACTCCACAAACTGAGAGTCCTCACAACTGGAACTTCATTTGAACCTGTAGGAGCTCAGAGACTAATCCTTAGCGCATTTTAACTGTGGCATAGGGGTCCTCACCAGGACAGACGGCCCATAGTGTCCAGTTCTACTGCATTCATTCTCAGTGGGAACCTGGGAGCCAAAAGCTACTACCTCTGAGAGGCACAGGGTCCAGGTAAAATTAAGTGTTAGCTTTTGGCTCCCTCTGCCAGCTGAGGTCTAGACAAAGGTCAGATAATGCCACTGAATTTGGCTGGAACCAAAAACCATGTATCAGCATGGTTACCCTACTCTGAAAATTAAAAATGCACCGCCTTCCCACCGCTGCTATTGCCTTGTAAGAAGCTCAGAATAGTGCAGTTACTTGATGAATATTTACCAAGCTTGTGGGTTACAGCTCATGAGCTGTGCTGGTCTGGCCCCACACTGCATTCAGTTTTCAAGGCTCAGAACTGCAGATACTTCCTGGACCAACAAGAACACTAAGTACAAAGGATCTTCCTCAGACATGGGGGAAATATCCCACACAAACCACATCTAAACAAACTCTATTCTCACTCCAGAAGCCATCATTTCATAAGTCTATCATTTCAGTAGGATTGGTACTGTGGAGTGCAGTATTCCTAGGTATCTTGCAGGTGTAACAACCTCGAATTTCTAACTCCCGGTACCACTTCTTCAACAGGCTACCCTGACATCATCGACCACATTTGCCTAGTGAGGTGTCTTGCATCTTGAAAAACTGAAAAACAATACTGGTTTGGATTGGAGAGGGATGCAGGTGATGTTTATGGGTTTGGGGGGTTTTGTTTGTTTGTTTTGAGGTGGTTTTGTTTGTTTGTTTGTTTAAGGTTTTGAGACAGGTTTAAACCATACAAGTACAGTACTTAAGTCTCAGTATTAAAAGCTGATACCTTATTAGAAATATGATCCAAATCACATTTCTACTGCAGTACCCAAAAAATTATCAACTATGTTGATGATAGAGAGTTGCCTTTAGTTAATGAGCACATGTGGACGCAAGAACCAGAATGAAAACCGTGGCTGTTTGATAAATCCATGACTGCTCCTGGTACATATTCCAAAAGCACCAAGTTCATAAACATATAGAAACAAGTAATGATAATCTCCTGAGTCAAAGCAGACAACTCCCAGACACATAGTTTTTCAAGTCCTGCCTGCTTGCATCTCTGCGGTGCTTGTGATAGTTCCTAGAGATGTCCAAAGTAATTTAAATCTAGTTTAATTAGAGACCACCCTCATATAATACTAGGGGAATTATTTGTAAAGAATGATACTGATAATCAGAGTAATTCAATCTGTTAATTGAACATACTCGAGCAACAGGTGAAAACTTTTTATTAATATTTTTGGTCTTCAAGGCCTAACTAATTATATAAAGTAAAATGATATGCAATGATGTTCTGAAGCTTATTTTTTTTTAAGCAGTCTTCAAAATTAAGCATTAGGATGTACTGTAACTGGTAAAAGGATCCTATCATTAGAATCTAAAATATTGGTGCAAGTGCAGAGTAACTTGGAATGAGCATATATCAAGTAAACGCAAACCAAATTCAAGAATAAAAAATTAACTCTTTTAAAATTGTAAATGTGTGTTTCATAGCCTACTCCCTGCATCACAAGCCTCTGAATTAAGAAAAAAGGTAAACTAGTGGTCATTGGCTACTCCCTCTTAAAAGGAATGGAGGACCTGTGTGTTGCCTCCCTGGGGCCTGGGACATCACCAAGAAACTTCCCAGCCTGGTACTGCCCCTTGATTATTACCACTATTGTTTTTCCAAGTACTGATGAAGTCCCAACAAGAAGGCTGCAGACAATCAAGAGAGACCTCTGGGCCTTGGGACAACGGATCAAAGGATCTGGAGCAAAAGTTGTGTTCTCTTTTGTCCTGCCAACTACATGAAATGCTGGGCAAGAAACAGTAAAATCATGCAGATGAACATTTAGCTTCAAGATTGGTGTTACCAGCGGAATTTTGGGAGTTTTGATTACAGATCAGTATATATGACACTGAGCCTGCTGGCAGTCAACAGGATCCACCTGTCTCAGAGTGGAAAAAGAATCTTTGCTCAGGAGTTAGCAGAGCTTTAACATAGATTTGCAGAGGAATAGGGACATAGCCAGGTTTGACAGAGAAGAGGTGTGGGAGTGGGAGAATTTTAGTGACCACCCAAGTAGCAAAAGGAGGCTTAAGAAGGGATACCTCCAGCAAGAAGAAGCATCCAAAGACATAACCACAAGACAGGACTATGGAGAATTCCTTTCCACCTCCACTTGGACATTGACTTGACCAAATACTTCTATAAAATGAACACACAGAGTATGGGGATCAAACAGGAGGAACTTGAGATCCATGTGCAGCCACAGGGTTTTGATCTCATTGCAGTTACAGAGATGTGGTGGGACAGATCACATGACCGGAATCAGAATATCCTGAGCTGGAAGGGACCCATAAGAATTTATTGCAGTCATGATGGAAGTGCAGCTATCAATAGCTACAGGCTGTTCAGAAGAGATGGGAGGAAGGAGAGTCAGAGGGGTTGCCCTCTAAGTCGAGGTGGATTGAGTGTGAAGAGCTGTCCTTGAAGAACAGCCACAAGCAGGTCAAAAGCCTGTGGGTAAAAATCAAAGATCAAGGCAACAAAGGGAATCTTGTAGTCGGTGTCTACTACAGGCCACCTATCAAGGGGAGCCTATTGATGGAGCCTTTCCCTCCAGCTACAGGTTCTTGTCCTGATGTGGAACATCAACCACCCTTACATCTGCTGAAAAAGTAGCACAGCAAGCTGTAGGCAATTCAAGAGATCCCTGGAATGCGTGAAGGATAACTTCTTGACCCAGATAACAGACAGTCTTACCAGAAGAGATGCATTACTGTATCTGTTGGTCACTAGTGCAAGTGAGCTTATTGGGGATGTCAAGACTGGAGGCAGCCTAGGCTGTGGTGATCATGCATTGCTGGAGGTCACAGTCCTGAGGAATATGGGTCAGGTAAGAAGTAAAGTTAGGCCCCTTAACTTTAGGAAAGCACAATTCCAGCTCTCCAGGGACATAGTTGGTGGGATCCCCTGGGAGACTGCCCTTGGGGACAAGGGCATGGAACTGGCAGATCTCTAAGGAAGCCTTCCATAGAGTGCAAGAGATAGCAATCCCAGGAGCAAGAAATCGGGCAAGGAAGGTAATAGACCCACATGGCTGAGTAGGGAACTGCTGGTCAAACTAAAGGGAAAGAAGCAAATACATATACAGTTGAAGCTAGGACAGGTGACCCAGGGAGAGTACAGAGACAAAGTACAGTCGTGTGGGGATGGCAAAGTTGGAACTGAACCTGGCAAGGGATGCAAAGAATAACAGGAAGGGCTTTCTAAAGGTATGTTAACCAGAAAACAAAGGTCAAAGAAAGTGTACCCCTGCCCCACCTCTGATAGACAATGCTGGAAAACCAGTAATAGTGGATGAGGGAACACGTGATTGCTCAG
Source organism: Corapipo altera (assembly GCF_003945725.1). NCBI lineage: Eukaryota > Metazoa > Chordata > Aves > Passeriformes > Pipridae > Corapipo > Corapipo altera. The sequence continues at coordinate 5,740,549 of NW_020884917.1, forward strand.
TGCAAGTATAATTTTTTTCCCTGATAGTTGGGGGAGATAATGAAATAAAAACAGATGAGTACAAACTGGACATGAATGTTTCTAGCTGACAATTCAGGTTAGGGTTTCTAACTACCACAGTGCGAGGTTTGGAATGAGGTTTCCAGTAGGATTAGCTGGTAAACCAATATGTATATACATATACGTATGTGACAGTACAAGAGTTAAAAAACCCATTTTGCCCAAAGATGAGATAGTCACGAGGGGCTGGTTGCACACTGTTTAGGAAAGAGAGATCAGGAAGGCACGGTCGTGGAGTTGTCCTCTGGGTGAGGCAACACTTGGAATGTATCAAGCTCTCTCTTGGGGTGGAAGACAATCAAATCAAGAGCTTATGGGTTAGGATAAAAAGGCCGAGTAGTAAGGGTCACACTGTTGTGGGTGTTTGCTACAGGCTGCCTGATCAGGAGGAGGAAGTGGATGAGACCTACAGGCAACTTGAAGCAGCCTCAAAGTTACAGGCACTGTTTCTTGCACTGGAAGTTGATGACAGTTTCCTGACACAGGTATTGGAAGATCCCACAAGGAATGGTGTGCTGCTTCACCTATATTGACAAACAGACAAGGCCTTGCTGGAGATGTGAAGGTTGGAGGTAGCCTTGGCTGTAGTGACCATGACACTGTGGAATTCAGTGTCAGGCAAGCATGAATTAAGGCAGCTAATAAGACTGTAACCACAGACTTCGTGAGAGTTAATTTTAGTCTCTTTAGGGATCTTCTTGGAAGAATCCCATGGGAACAAGTCCTGAGGGAAGAAGAGTCCAAGAGAGCTGGTTGATATTCAAGGATTACTTCCTCCAGGCTCAAGAATCATGCGTCCCAGTGAGCAAGAAATTGGGCAAAGGAGGCAAAAGATCTGTGTGTATGAATAAAGAACTCCTGTCATTACTCAAGCACAAGCAGAAAATACACAGGAGGTGGAAGCAGGGTCAAGTCATTTGAAATGAATATAGGGAGATTGTCAGAGTAAGTAGAAATGATACAAGGAAGCTCAAACCCCATCTGGAATTAAATCTGACCAAGAATGTCAAGGACAACAAGAAGGTCTTCTTCAAATATATCAATAACAAAAGGAAAATAAAGAATAGTGTGGGCCCATTACTGGATGGAGGGGAGACTCACCATAGCGAGGCCACTCATGGTCATCTTTGAAAGGTTGTGGAGATCAGGAGAGGTGCCTGAGGACTGGAAGGAAATAAATGTCACCTCAGTCTTCAAAAAGGGCAAGAAGGAGGACCCAGGGAACTATCAGCCAGTCAGCTTCACCTCAGTCCCAGGAAAGCTGATGGAGTGGCTCATTCTGGAGGCCATCTCTATCCACATGGCGGCCAAGACGGTGATCAGGAGTAGTAGTGTGGATTCACTAAAGACTTGACCAACCTGATTGCCTCCTGAGAAAACTACCAGGATGGATGAGGGGAGAGCACTGGTTATTGTCTGCCTTGACTTCAGCGAGGCTTCTGACACTGTCTCTCACAACATTCTCATAGACAAACTCAGGAAGTGTAGACTGGATGAACAGATAGTGAGGTGGACTGAGAACTGGCTGAATGGTAGATCCCAGAAGGTCATAATTAGTGGCACAGGGTTGAAAGCCTGTCACTGGTGGTGTCCCCCAAGGTGCAGTACTGGCACATTACTGTATAAGTGGTTCCTCAATAAATTGGATGAAGGGACAAATGCCTCCTCAGTAAGTTTGCTGATGACACAAAACTGGGAGGAGTGACTGATACCCCAAAGTGCTGTGCAGCCCTTCAAAAGGACCTCAACAGGTTTGTGAGATAGAGCAGGGAAGAACTGCCTGAAATTCAACAAAAGCTAATACAAGGTCCTGCACCTGGGAAAGAATTACCCCGTGTACCAGTACAGGCTGGGGGCTGACCTGCTGGAAAGCAGCCCTGCAGAGAAGGACCTGGGGTTCCTGGTGGACAACAAGCTGCCCATGATCAAGCACTGTGCACTTGTGGCCAAGAAGGCCGATGGTGTCCTGGGGTGCCTTAGGAAGAGCATTACCAGCAGGTCAAGGGAGGTAATTCTGCCCCTCTTCTCAGCCCTAGTGATGCTGTATCTGGAGTGCTGTGTCCAGTTACGGGCTCCTGAATACATGGAGCTCCTGGAGTCAGTTGAGTGGATGGCAATGAAGATGATCAAGAGACTGAAGCATCTTTCTTATGAGGAAAGGCTGAGGCAACTTGGCCTGTTCAGCCTTGAGAAGAGACAACTGAGAGGGGACCTCATCAATGCACACAAGGAAGGGCATCAAGAGGTTGTAGCCAGGCTCTTCTTGATGGTGCCAAGCAACAGGACAAGAAGCAACGTTCAGAGACTGATACAAGGAGATTCCACCAGAACTTTCACCTGAAATACTTTACCATGAGAGTGACTGATCACTGGAAAAGACTTCCCAGAGAGGTTGTTGGAGTCTTCCCTCATTAGAGATATTCATGGACAAGATCCTATACAATGTGCTCTAGGATGACCCTGCTTGAGCAGGAAGGTTGGAGCAGATGACCCACTGTGGTTCCTTCCAACCTTACCCATTCTGTGACTCTGTGATAACCTCAGCTAGTAAGTTTATGGCTGCACTTTCAACCACAAGGCTGTTTTCTCTGTTATTGTCTTCTAAGTACCTGGATTTGACCTCCAAGCTCTGTGACACTTTTTTTTTCTTTTTTTAAATATAAGAAACCTAGAGTACATAAAGTATTTATCCTTAGCATCTCATTTTGTTCTCTCTTCCATATGACCCTTGAGTGTATATAATAACTCTGTTTCAACTCCTAGTACAGTTAGTGCAGCTGTGGGAACCTAACAGTCGACGTCTACAATACCGATACTTACTGCATTCGTAATCCAGAGAAAGGAGCCCAAGGAAGAGATTAGAATACTTTACTGTCTCTATCTTAATAAATAAAGGCAACTTTTTTCTCTCATCATAAAGTGAGAGGAGCCACGTAAAAGGAAAACAGTACGCTCTTCTTTAAAACATAAGTGTTTGAGTCAGAAGCAGGCTTTTGGGCAAGTCCTCAGAGATCAAATTTAACTTCACCCCTGGAAAATGTAATAATTTCCCTTATTCTTCTGTAAATATTGTATGATAGATCTTATTCATTCAATATTAATTAAAATGGGAGGTGTTTCACAAGCAGTAAGGGAAACAACTCCTAAAGATATATCACTGCTCTAGTTTACATTTCCCACAGCACAACTCACCAGGTCTACAATGTATTTTTCACTCTCTAGTGTTTGCTCAAAGACTCTCAAACACAATATAAATTCTTCTGTCAAACCACACAATTATTTTTACTAATCCATTGAGAATGGCAGAAGCTGAAGTGTTTGAACTGGGGCAGGCTGGTACAATAATCTAACAGTTCATTCAAGCAGGTGCAGGAAGTGTTATGCAAATTTCATCTAACTTCTTTTTTTAATGCATGAGCACCTCACATTAATATTCCTCAGGCATAAAATTCATTGCTTTGACAGGCACCACTAGTCACCAGAGCAGTATCAACCCGTACATGCTACAAATGGAACATGTTTTCCTAACTACTTTAGTTAAAAGGACAATAGCTATAAAAGACAACCTGGGTTTAATGCACAGAGGAAATAATCAAAAGTAGCAGCCACCACCAGCAGAGATCCTTGGAGAGTTCGTCCTGCATTTGAAAGCTGTTTATTGAAAATTTTCTTCTGAGATAAGCTTGAAAGGCCTTCTGAAAAGCCCCAAGGAGAATTCATAGAGTATGAAGATCATCATTAAATTTAGGGAGTAAAAGTGTTTTCCCTGTCCACAGTTCATTCTTATTTAATTGAAAATAAACATTAGAAAGTTTTACTAGGATAAAAACCTGCTAATTACAGAAGCTAAGAAGCCTTCATTTACATCTGTAAGATCCATTTTTTATAAGGTCCCAGCACAGAAAGTGCAATCAAGTCTTCACAGGTTCCTAAGGCTGAGAAAGGAAGATCTGAGAAGATGGTTTTCACACTGAGTACAGTCCTGAGACAGATCTCTAGTCTTCACAAATTGTCCCTACTAACCTGTCTACAGCAGAAGATTCCAGCAGGAAGCCTAAAACTCATCTCAATACTGAACTAACAGCTGTACTCCACTGTTGCACACTTCAAGAAACCTTCTCACCATCATAGGCACTGCATACCATTACTCCAAGCATGAGGTCATTCTTTCACAGTAGAGGCTCTTCTCATCCAACAGATACCCAACAACTGGTGAACAGACCCTTTCACTGATATCCGCGGTGGACTGACCATCAACAGCAGAGTCACACCATTGTCTGGGCTAACAAAAAACTTATAACGCTCACAGAGTCCAACACCCAGTGTCTCAATTGCCATTTTAAGTTCCAGAGACAACAAACAAGTAGGATAACTGCATCAACTGCACTCAGTACCTCCCCAAGCAGCTGCCACTGCCCTAGACTCCAATACTCCTACAGACCAAGCTACTGTCACAACATATGCTTTTTGTCTCTTAGTTATGGGAACACGCAATTGACACTTCCTAAAGCATACAAGTTAAACCTAAACTTAGAAATACATGCTTTAAAAGGTGATTCTGAGGATGAATCAGAGAAAATGTTCTATGTTGAGTAGGACGTAACATGAAATATTTGTGAACAAATATCAGAGTTTATTGTTAAGATATTTTGAACAATTTTTAATTAACTAATTAACTACTTTTTAAAAACTAAGCCACAGTTTTTATTTCAGCTGTGAATTAATGAACTGTATTAAACTTAACAGCAGCAAGAGCAAAGGTTTATTAGCTAATTTATAAAAATCTCACAAAACAGCTAAAACTGTGACATACAGAAACACATGATTATAAAAAATAAATGGGTTTATAGGTTTTATATTGCTCTGCCGCATTTGAGATAAAAACATAATCCCAAAGGAGAAAAGTCTTTCCTGCATTGCACCGTGGGTAGATCTGTGTTAAGTAGGCATAACACATTCCCATCCTGCCAAGATAGCATTTTACATGTAGTGAGTTTAGGTGTAAATGACCTTGATTAGGTTAGGTAGAAATCAGCTCTTGTGTCATAGGAATACAGGCCAGATACAGATGATCTTTAATAAATTAATACAAATAAATATTCCTTCTAGCAATAGGAGCTAATTCTATCCTATATAGGTAAATGAGTGAACAGCAGAGAGGAATATCACCCCACAGGTTTTCATTGGAATCCTCTCCATCCCAGTCCTCCCCAAGGAGAGAAGGATCACACTCCAAAGAACAGCATGGCTTTAAAAGTAGTACATACTTTCTCAGCTGTACAGCCTCTGTGCTTTACTAGACACACAGTCTTCAGATATGCCAAATCCTTGTGTGAGTTTCATTCAGTTACCTTGTGCATCTTGCTCTGTCATCCCAGCATATCTGAAGGTGTTGCTTGGTGCCCAGATCAGGGCCTGGAAGGATTATCACACACTTCTCATGGAGTCACTACATATTGCCACAGTGCTAGGCAAGCCTCTCTTAATTTCCCTTGACAGTTCATCACATCCTTACAGCAAAACTCCTCTCTATCAACTTACGGGCATTGTGCCCCCATCACACAGCCTGGCGTAGGATTTTCCATGAACTGCACCTAAGCAAATTGAGGTGGAAGTGTTTTAGCATTTCATATTACTTACGTTTGATGTTATTGCTTAAGATTCTATTTAAAAATTTTAAGTAATGCAGAATGGTATTGGTATAAAAATTAAGTTGAGATATTTTGATAGTGACTTTTGGCCTCTACTTTGTCTAAAATGCATGAAAATTATTTTAACTACAATTACATTATAGAAAAATAAAGCATATCAAACAAGCTCAGCTCATGTAAACCACCACACATCTTGTGGTCAAAATATGCCACACTGGTAGCAGCTGATATGCATCACAGAAGTCCCCTCTTTGGACAGTACCATTCAAGTAAAATTACTTACAAAAATAATTTCTAAATGACTACTGATTGTTTTAGAAGAACCACATTTGTAAGTTATGTTTTCCATCAGGAAGACACAATTATATATGTTCTATCTGAATCCACAGTCATTTGTCACCTCTCATTAAACATGTAGATTTGACTGTTATCTGAGCTTACATGACAATTCTCTCTAAGAAAAGGCAAGTTTGACTGGAAAGACTGCAAAGTTATTTCAGAACCAATATCATAGCAAGTGAATAAGAAAGACTACTGAACACGTTTTCCAGTGTTGCAACAGATCTCCCTACATATTCTACAGATTTTATGACATGCCAAGTAGTTTAACCAATTTGTCTTTCTGGACAACCGACAAATAGCCAATCTTTGCTGATTCTGCCTTTATACACAATTTATTTTGCAATTAAAGGAATAAAGCAGGCTAGTACTAAAACCCTCTCCTCGCTACAACTGAGTTGAGAAATATTTACATTCAAAATGCCACAAATTCCATTGTCCCAATATTTTATACCAGAACCTGAGCTTCACTGCAGGTGAGAGATGGCAAGTTTCTGGGTTTGCACATCTCGCTCTAGTTCATCTTGGAACCAAAAAGACTCTCTATTCAAAAACAGTCAGAGGAATAGCTGTAACCATGTTAAAGAAATTTGATTTGTCTGACCAATTCTAGCTACTTCTTCAGCCTTTACTTATTATAGACTGACTTTTTAAAGCTCTACACTGTGTCATTGTTTTTACTTAATTTTAATTGGCTTTATTTTAACATACTGTGAAACATTTAAGGGATGCTCTCTGAAGTCACTTCTGTATTGAATTACACACTTCAAACCCACTGGCTCTATCACATTGAACATATTCAACATGGACGGGCCACCACCAAAAAGGCACCTTTCCCATCTTCTAGAAATTATGACATGTCTTCCTACATACAAAAGAGTATAGTAGAAATGCAATATTACTATGTAATTCCACAATTTGCAAAGTACAAGTGAGAGAACAAAATCTGACACCTACTATTGAACCTGACCAGTATCAGCACATGGAGCTATTAAGCTTCGTCAGCAAAACTGAACAGTTCAGTACCTGTGTTTTTCAGGGCTTTATGGCTTGAATTATGGTGTCAGAGCCTGGTTTTTAGCAACCAAAGGATGCAATGAAAGAAGGATTTACAAAAATAGCTCCCATTTGTTTTTTAGCTTGCTACTGTGTGCTCTTGCCTCTGAGGGAAGGGTTTGAGAAAATCTTTTTGGGGGAGAAAGTGAAATATACTTAAGAAATATGGTAATGATTTTTTAAAATGCAAAAATTTTATTTCATAGCTCCAGGTTTCATTATTTATTTAGTAGCTCATTCAGTTATTCTTAAAATTCTTCTAGCCCTGAACAACAGCTCCACTTCAAAAGAAAATCCACAAAAGCATTCAGAAAACTGGGTAAGAGCAACATTTTGTGCATGTGCTTGTCAGGGACTGATATCTCGTGTTATCCAGTGTTTGTTTAACAGAATCTTATCAATGATTTAATGAGCTGTTTGTTGGGCAGGAATTTTCTAAGAAAAAATACCACAAAGACACAGTTTAAAAAGAAAAACAGTTGAATGGTAACACAAAAAGGTTGAATTGTATCTTCAGAAACACATTTATGCATGCTTATTCACTTTCACTTACCCATGAAAACAATGCACAGCCAACTCATGTAAGCACTAACCCTGAAGCATACAGAATTACTCAGTGTCATTGTGCAAGAGCTTAAATAGGCACTTGCTTTACATAAGTGCATGCTCCTCCCAGCCTCTTTGCATATTAGTGCAGGCTTTGGGGAAAAAGCTTTCATGTACATTGAAAATGCACAACTTAATGTCAGATTTTCTACTCCAGATTTTTCAGTTTGATTTTGTAATTAACAAGACTTCAGTTTGTAATACTTATGGTTTAGAAACACTAACACACACCAAGTGCAGTCCTCCTTCTCATAACTTTATATGTGAACTTCCTATCACAATGATGCACCAGGTAATTCTTGCCAGAACAGCTGAGATAGTGGTACAGAAAGCAGCTGGGTGCGCAGCACAGAGCAAATCAATGTAATTACTTTAGCAGAAGCTACTAGCTATCCCCGTTACTTATAAGAGGATAGGTAGAAAGATAAAACACATCCATAATGCCTTAAAAATAGTGGATCCTCTATCTTCATTTATGGGAATTCATTTTCATTTCCTGGATCCTACTGTGAATGTTTCCAATGGACTGCACAATAGCTACAGTTTAAATACTTTTTAAATGAGGAGTTTTTGTTCAATGTGGGGACGCTTGGTTTATTCCCTAGCACTGAGCATCTGCACTAGCTTCCCTGCATGTATCCCTACACCTTCCACAGTTTGGGAGCTGAGAGCAGATGGAAAACAATTTACCGACCCTTAACAGCACTTGTTATTAGTGTTTGTTTTATGCACATTCATGTTTGAGAAGAGGGTTACCGGGAGAGCATTCCCAGACATAGGGAAGGAAAGCTCGTAGAGCATCAAGGAAGAAACTGAGTAAGGAAGACAGCCAAGCAAGGTAGGAGAGATTCAAGCATAGCTGAATTTATATCAAGGGTCCTGTAACTTTCTAGTCACTCTTCTCTCCCTTCTCCACTTACTACAGCATTTCAGGATCTGATCTTTCATGAAAATAAACACCAGGGAACAATTTCGCTAAGTGATACACACAAAGTATCAACCAGTATCAACCAGTGTTGACATGAGCTCATATGTTTCCACTGAAAAGGCATGATAATGAAACAGGCCTGAGCCGGCCCACAGACCAGGTGAAAACTTCTCAAATAAATCATATCCTATTGGAAACCAAACTGTTCAGAATACAAACCTTTTAGAGTGACCTCTTGCTCTCTCTGGTGTGGTACTACGGATCTTGCACAACTACATTCATGCTGCCTTTTAGCCATATTTGCACTTCCATCTTAGCCACTCCTTAATGTTTTGAAAATTAGCATCCTGCAAGTATTCTCCTTGTCTCCCTACTCAGTCTCAGAGAATGCTGGTTTTCCAGTGGACAGTGTGGAGCAGAGCAGAAGTGGATGCACAGAGAATCCCACCGATGCAGAGACCGTCATAAGTTCTCCTCCAGAATTCAGGAGAAAGGATACAAATTTCTGAATATAGATATAATATATATTAATAAAGCAGGAAAGCATTTTCAGTGAGAGAAAAAAATGGTGTTTATTCTGGGCATAACAGTCAGGCAGTTTAAACATACGCAGCTGTTCAAATGCACCTTATAATTTCCCTAAAAACACTGCACACTACATAGATATATAATATACACAAAGGCATTTACATGTGAAGGAGAGCAAATTCCTTAGAGAAGTCACTCTGCAATGCAGCATAAATACCATACCACTGAGGTGGAAGTTGTTCGTGTTTCTTACCAGTAGGTCAGTCAGCAATTCCATCTGTCTTTTTGACAATTTGTTCACAGCTTCCCAATTCCCTTGTGGTTTCTTGTCCAGTGAAACCCCTTGGAATGCACCGTGATTGCAGGTTGCCTTTTTTTTCCCTGTGTTGTGCAAAGGCAAGCCAGAGAGTAGGGGTTTTTTTCCACAAGGCCAAATGCATGTTTCTTCATGGTTTCTTCCTATCACAGCTGATAAATTCCTGATTCAAAATTCATGGCAGCTCCAGCTGAGTCCCTCAGCAGTGGGTACTTTTTAAGAGGTGTTAAATAGCCTCACATCCCATTGGTTTCAATGGGAGATGGAGATGCCTGGCTCCTCCATGTTACGTGGCCCATGTATGGTTTGTAAACTGGAACCAGTTTCATGTACAAGATACACGACAGCACTATACAGTCTTTTTATTTTTGTTGGTTAAATCGAAGAATTCCAAAATAAGGAAAACAGTTTTACTCCATCTTATCTTTGCCCTGTTAGATCCTCCCATTCCTTGTTAACAAAAAGAAGTGTATAATGCCAAGACATGAGGTGGCAAGATCCAGGTGTTAAAATTACTCCCTTTATATTGATAGACTGAATTCAGCATCCTAATCTTTATCTAAATAAAACTTCCAAGAATGAAATGACCATTGAAATCCTTATGCATCTGAGGGCCCAAGGTTTTACCCCTGGAGCTCTTGAATATTCTGCTCTCAAAGAGGAAGGGGAGGGAAATGCATTTTAAGGTTATACTAATACAATGTCATTTAAAATAGCTCACTGTTCAAAATATTTGCTAAATAACAGAATGTGTGTTGTTTTAAGTAAAATTCCTTTTTGCTTTAAAAAATATTTTTAATACTTCAACACTGTATTACTAAATAAACTGACAAAACATCTCAGAACTAACACAAACATGCAATTTTAATGCCTTCTAATCACACAAATCAGCACAAGATTTTTGTACTTCTGCATGACCTTCTTCAAATTATCTTCCATTTTGGCTGAATCAGAATGAGCATGGGCTATTTGACAAAAAACACTAAGTGTGTGAAATGAGGGGCCCTCATCGTTTCTGCCAGACTCCTCTTGACAGAATGATGATAGAAGCATCACATCCCTGGGAGAGTAAATGCAAACTGACAGGAGATGAGCCTTTAGATGTTGAATATAATCTTGAATTGTGCTTGAAGTGTCTTATTATCTTGTCTTTTGATGTCTGAAGGGGTGGCTCATTGTTAGAAAAAGGAAAGCCCTTGCACATCTTTGCCATCTTTAAAAATTGTTTGGCCTTTAACAACTGCTTTTCCAACTAATGTCCATTTCTCCTGACAATAAATATGGCAGGTCGTCAGCAAGTGACAAACAATTTACTTTACATGCCAAGCTTTTATGGCTTTTGAGAGCTCATGTGGAAGCATATTTTAAAAAGCACTAGGAAATTAGCACCATTACAAATGTTAAGATGGCTGTGTATGTGTAGTTCACTGTGTGGTTATTCATTACTACTACATTTATGTTTTAAAGTCCTGTCTTTCCTGTATACAGACTGCTGTTAAAGTTCTTTATTTATCATTGACTAAAAATAGTCAATGAAAAATAAAGAGCAAGAAGCAATTTTCTTCTGCTCTAAAAAAAGCACTATTATATATACAGTACATAAGTAATGCATAGAATCATATTTATTAATCATAACAAATCAATATCAGTAGTAGTATGACACAGTTTACCTGTACTGCAGGCCCTCACAATCACATCACTGTTTTTTCCACCTTCAAGCAGCTCAACTTTTTTCTTTTTTTTTTCAAACTTAAAAGTTTAATGACGAATCAGATCAATATGATTCCTTAGCAACTAAATCACAGGCACACTAGTTTTTCCTGTCACAGCACCAGTTTTGCGAAAGAAGTCAAGTTCTTTTTTCAGGCCTCCGTCACTCTGAGAATCCATAAGAATTCTCAAATGGATCATAAACTGTTACAGGGTTCAGGTTATTGTATCATTATAAAAACGTATTGATATAGTGCAGATGACAAGACATGCAGCTCTTGCACTAGTCTATTACAACCATCTGAATACCGTAAGAAATATCAGATATAAACAAAATAAAACAGTCAGCAGTAAGCTGTCTTTTAGGGAACACATTTTTATTTTTTTAAAACTGCTTTAAGCTGCTTGAAATACAGCAGTTGTATGAACCCACAGAAAAGAGAATACAAAACCAGAAGAATGTGTTATTAAAAATAAATAACCAAAAACCTAATTAGAGGCTAGAGATTTTTTTTTTAAAATTGTTGCAAGAAAGGGCCTGATTTTGCTCCTTATGATAAACATTTCACACCTCTGTCTGAGTTTTCAGACAGAGCTGAAACAAAACTCTCCCTGCACCCCTCCGTCTCCTTTCTAGTAGAGCCCCAGACAGCCCCACTGCCACTACTGGGAGAATGCGCCCTATATGCAATACACCAAAAGCACACCAGCCTTTACAACAGTCAGGGGTCTGCCATCATATGTAAGCTTGAAATTTGTAAAGTGCTATTCAAAATACATCAGCATCATTTTACACAAGTGAGATAATGGCAGTGTGAAAAAGCCTTAACCCCCAAACTCAATCCCTTTGAGGTCTGTGGTCACAAGCCGGAGTCCCACAAATCCAAAGTTGCTCATTGACTAGCACATCTCATCTAAGTAAACCCTTGCATCATCTGGTCCCTCTTTTAGTCATTGCCTCATAAAAGCAAGGAGATGTGAGGGCTGGGGAGGGGAGAGTGAGCAGGACCAGCTGATTGAAAGATTTTTTTTCTTGTCAGCAAATGTTATGAGAAGGTTCACTGTGCCGTATCCACACAGTTAAAATGAGGAGTCTCCGAAAGCAATGCATCAAATCCCAGCAACAGAGCCACACAAGAGTTTCCTTCACATTCTTTGTAGCAGGAAAAAAAAAATCCCATTGACACCAACAACTTATGCAGATGCTTTTCTTGCCGGATATTATCACCAAATTTACTGTGCTTATGAGAGTAAAGTATATTCAATTAGTAGAAAAAAATATTTTAAAATTATTTTCATTTTCTGTTTTCTTTCAGCTGTAAATTCCATTTTTCCTTCAGAGAGATTTGTGACTTGTAGTCCCAAATATTTATGATTTCAGGCAAGGAAGCATAAGAAAGGAGGAGAAATATCAAGCCTATACATTTACAGTCACAATTAAGCTCATAAATATCTACTTAATTTCCTTCCCCTCCTTTCAATCACTGTTGATTTCTCTAGTTATGTTTTTATTTTAGTAATAACTACCATTTGTGTTCCTTAATTATTTTTTAAAATTATTTTAATCCATTCTACCTAAAACCTTCTCTGTCTTTATGGAACCTTTACTTATGTTTCAACGCAGGAGGTGGAGCCTTTGCAATACACATGCAAACCTGCATGGCATAACGGAAACCCACAGGAACCCCAGGACTGGTTCAATAATTCATCGTTTGTTAAATATAAAGGCAGCATAATTACAGAGTGGTTGCTCCTTCCTGTCAGTATGTTTGCTTGGCTGATCTTAGCTCCAGAACATGAGAAGCTGTAGAGCAGGGGCTATGTGTGAGCTGGAGGCCACGAACCGGCTTGCAAGTACTGATAGGATGAATGCCCTGTTGAAACCCATAGTCTTCCTGCATATGTGATGGACAGTCAGCTGAGACCTGTCAGAATCTGGCCTCATGTTTATTCAAAGCACGGAGCAAACATGACATCTCTACACTGTGTGAATAAATCCTAATTGTATGCAAAAGAAAATGCAAAAACTGCCCCATATAGTATTTGCTCAAGAGATTAGACTGAACTCAAATGATTTTCTTCCTTTTAAGTTAATACTGTGTTATCTCATGAAATAATTACACATACTTAATAGTACAATAGATTAAAGTATGCCTTAAAGTATATTAAATGAAAAACAATTCTGGCTTCTTTTTTAAACAGAGGTTTTAGATCATCCTCTTCAAGGAACAAACTTCCCCAAACACTAAGATTCAAGTAAAGCATGGAACCCTAAAGAAGACCTTGACAGAGTAAAATGCATTTAAAGTAGACCTGGACAACAATTGCCCATGCACAGCTGTATGTGTTTCCAGCTGTGTGCACACACCAAGGGACAGAAGAGAAAGGAACAGCTCCAAACCTGGCTGTAAGGAAGGAGAAGGGCAGGCAGAAAAGGCGGCGCTTTCATTTTTACTGACATACTTTACAAGCCTTGGTGTTTGTGGGGAGAATAACAGACTAGGTTGTGGGTTTAGTGCGCTCTGGGAGAAGACCTCCTTTATCTTCTGCTGGAAGGAAACTGAATGCTAGTAATTCTTTATTCAGCAACTTAAAACCAAGATTTTAAAATGTGAGAATAGGTCATAGGAGACTGAGCTAGAAAATGAAAATGACTTAATAGAATCTCCAACAGTCATCAAACCATACAACCACCATCTGAACGGAAAAGCACAAAGATGTTTTTAAAAGCTAGAATTATAAAAGCTAGTATTAGTGGAGTTCTATAAACTCCATGCTAGCTTTCAAAGGATTAATCTAATTATAGATTGCTGTAGCAAATGCTGTTCTTAATACAAAAAAGTCTTTATTTCTTATTTGTGTAACATTTGAATATTTGGTGTAACATGGAATTGGTTTAGGACTCTAAATTTTTTATTGCATTAAAATAATGTATTTCATATTTCAATCACCCTGGATGACAATTTATATATATTAAATATATATATTTCACTTTTGTAATCACTTTCAAGTAGTAGGATTACTCTGTATTGTGAAACGTAACATTCTCCTTAAGACAACTTCAAACTGTTCAGAAATTAAAATGATGGTTTACCTTTCTGAAAAAAAAAATACAGGACATCTGAGAAGAAAAACAAAATTCCCACTCTCCCAACAACTCTTCTTGTATGTTCTAAAATAAAAACAGAAATTCAAACAACTTTTAAGCATAGACAAGCAGCAGTTTAGTGTTAAAAAACATGTTTTAGAGTGACAGGATGTGCATTGTCCATTGATTTGGTAGATACAGATAGTCCTGAATTCTAGAGAACAAACCCAATATCAGTCTCTCTGGAAACAACAGGCTCTACTTAGCCAGACAGATGAAGTACTATTCTTCTCTAGATGACCTCTGCTTTTAAAATAAAAGGGCTTAGTCCTGCTTCTCAGAGCATCAAAGCAGTATCACAACATAAAGCAGGACATGTCACAATACAAATCTTCCTTTGTTTTATATTGATATTGATTGTTATTTTTATAAAGAAGAGAAAAAGAAAGGTGGAAAAAGAGAAAGGGAAGACTTTATGTTAAAAAATATCAAACCATTTACATGAAAAAATAATATTCCTGTTGAAACATGCGAAGTATGACACATTTCATTTTATTCTGGCTTTGTCCCTGTTTAGCATGAGTTTTCGCATTTCATCATTTGAATGTATCGTCTAACTCTGAGCTTGTCAGAATTTATTTTGTAACTAGCAAAATAATGTTATTTTGATAGTACTAATGGTAGTACAAGTGGTAGCATATAAAAAGTGAGAAAATAAATCACTAATGGAAGAAATATTAATATACTGAACATGCTATTACATCAAAGTGTAAAAAAATATAAAGCTGATCTTCCCATCCTTTGACCATCTTTAGCTAAAAACAGGGACCACAGGTGACGGATGCAACAGAAGAAACAGTTTCACATGGAAAAAGAATTAAATGAAAGAAGAACCTCTAAATGACAGAAGGAGCAAAACCTAGAAAGACAACAAGGAAAACCAAGTACTACAAGGATCTTAAAGAGAAAAACGATCCACAGGAGAATGGCAACTGTTACTATGAGCTTCCTACAGCTACCTCTGCCTTCGGATATTTTTAAAAAATTTATTAACCTGACAGCAGGAATTTTTATACAGATTGCCCCCTGACGGGGCCAGTTTGGTATGAGCACTTGCTACCTCTTTGTTTAGCATAAGGAAATCAAGAGAGGTGTTAAGTGGTGCCATATGCACATTTGGTCAAATGTAACTTTGGTCCCATCTGCCTCACCTGCAAATTTCCATGGAGAACTTGCCTAATCATTTGAAGTCCAATAGAAACATCCTTTTCTCCTTCCTTCTCTTTTCTATGCTTGCTTCCTTTTTAATGTGCAAGTGTCTGATCTATTATTAATCTCAAAACACAAACCGGCAAGGATCTCAATCAAAGAATGTAACAGTTCTTTCACAAATTACCTGTTTACTATCTAGTAGCCAGCAAGTCTCCTTTGAAACAGCCAGTCATTTATGTTGCTTTTAAACAAGTTTGTTGTTATTTTTATAACTTCAAAGACAGGGAGAAGAAAGATTTACTAATTAAAAATGAACCATTTGTCATTCAGTCGTACCCATTACATGCTGGGATTTAATTCTTTTTTCCCCTCATTCTCTAGTGTTATTCTGTGTACAAATACAGAAAATCAGACTTCAAGCCATTTAAGAAACATATAACATATACTTTGCTCAAAAACATTTAGCAAAGAAGTAATTTGAAATTCAGGAGAACAAACAGAATTGTTTTTAAAAAAAGAAACACAATTAGCTTTCTCTCTACTTGAAATATCTTTTGTTGTTTGATTGATTTCTTTTAAAATAGGCTGTCTTTTTCACAATTCAGGGACAGCAACAAGAGACCTCTTTATTTCCATACAGGCGAGGGAAGTGGGACTGCAACATTTGTCCTTCATCAGCCCAATATTGCTTTCATCAGACGTTAAGGGACTAAGTCTCTGGTCTTCTCAGAGCCAAAATGTACGTGCTAGCATCACCACAGCCTGAGATACCTGCAATACCTAAGCACAGCAGGAACGCTGAGCTGAGGATGGATTTTCTGTCTCACTGTTGCATCCTGCTTTGCATTTAAGTAGCCATAATATTTTTTTAGGCTTTAATTGGCGTTTACTCCTCATTCACAAGTACATGTCCCACTGACAGAGTAAGAACTCTCCTAAGAAACCAGACAATAACATTATTCAGAGTAGTTATTCAAATCCCTAACTATTTGCAAATACATATTTAAAAATGTTCATGTCAAATATATCCTTCAGAAATAACAATCAATCACGTAGCCAGACCTCCAGGTTCTTTGAGAACTTATTCATTATTTGAACAAGACACTATTACATTTTAGAAAATGGGTTTAAAATCCTGTATGATGATCCAGTTCTGTAAACATGCCACCCATTCATATTTCTCATTGACACAGTCTTTGTAATGAAATAGTGTTCCTAATCCACAGATTACTTGCTTTAATAAAATATCACACATTCAAGTACTAGCAGAATCAGTCCTATGACATGAATAACCTATACTGTCTCACAACAAAGCAACTGCAATGTGAAAATTACTGAATAAAATTACGTGAAGAGACAAGAATCTTTATATGCAGATTGAACATATTTCAAAACTTTGCTGCATCTAAAAGAAGGCTCTGATTTTAATACAGAGACCACTTGGGCCATGAACTTCACTGTCAGTACAGTGAGCTTTAAAATGCATGAAGAGCAACAAACACACATTGCTTTCTTCTACTGAAATCATCAAACTTTATCAAAGTGTTCCTGATGTTACAGGTCTTTAAAATTTGAGGATATAACCAAACCACTGAGAATCACCCTTAAATACACTGATGAAAGAAAAGCTCATAGTCCGGATGCCCCCAAAGGCTAGATACACTGTTAAGGATGATAATGTGAGCTTCCTCACAGCAACCTGGCAATGACCTCTGCTTTGACCTGTAGAGAGCAATGTCTCAAGAGGTAAAAGACAATTTAGTCCTTTATTCTTCATAACCGAAATTATTCCAGTGCCATAAATTCTAATCAAGGCAACTCCAATTTAAAAACAAACAAACAACAACAAAAAAAGAAAATTATAACATATGTTTCTTTACAGAGTAATACAAGGGATTCACTAACAAAACATAATCAGCTAGAAACAACTTCTACCCTGTTTCTCTGCAGTATGTATGGTTATACATAAAGATGCACACAGTTCTGAAACATGGGTAACAAAATGGGAAAGGAAAATAAAAATCCTAAAGCCAACACAGGGGTTTGAAAACAAAACCTTGTTTATGTAAATGTGTGCAGATTCATTTAACTCCCATAACCTCACTCCATATTTCAAGCATACACAGCATTATGAAAAGATCAAAAGCCTGCTAATGAACCAAAGAAAACCAGAGTCTTCAGACCCAGCCAAGGAATCCTAAGATTTAATTTCACTGGAACAAAACCTTGCCAGCAAAGTGAAAAAAAAAAAAAAAAGGTTAGCAGTCAATTTTTTTTGCTGTCCAGCAATAATTAAATAGGAAACACTTGTGCTCCACAATAATAGGCTTGGTATTGCCCTCACTATATACTTACAGCTTTATTTATTTTGATAAGTTCGATGCATAGAACTACAGCCTCAATCTCAAAGAGTAATTTTTTATAATACAGTAAAATTACCTTAGTATCGGTGCAAGTGCACTCCCAGCATTTTTTAACCATCTATGGTTGTATAACTAATTATGCCACAAATTGCCATCAATAAAGGATTAATTAAGGACTGGATCTAACTCCAGAAAAGTCATACTGAGTCCACAGGGGCTTTTGATGCTTGGACTAGCCACTTCATTCTTGGGATTTTTACTGTACAGAGAATTTTATATACGACACGCCCCTGGTGTCTATACCAACTTTTCAATCTCAACAGTTTATTACACAGATAAACATGAAAGGAGTTCTTCTTATTCTAAGGGTTTTTCAGAGAATACTTCATAACTTATACTAAACCTGTTTGAAAATATAGTATAAAATGGCAACTAGGATTCATTAATTTAGGATCAAATCCCAGGGTTCTTAATCAAGAGGAAATACTACTTAACATTAACAAAAGCTTTCTGTAGTTAGCACCATGGCATTTGACCTGGGTTACTACTTTGAAGCATAGTGCAGAGTAAGACAAGTTGATTCGAAAATGACACCACCTGGAATGTCAAGAGCCAGACTCAGTTTTTCTGTTTCTTAATTACATCCTATGGTTAAAATAGGAGATATTACTTCACAAATATTTTAAAGATTAAATAATACACTACAAGATCTCCTGCAAAGCAACTTTGCTTCATACTGTACAGCAAAACTGCAATTCCTGTAACCAAAGCACTGTAGCTATGCTAAATACACATTTCAAAACTCTACTTCTGAGTTAGTATGTTTCAGGATAAAGTCCTTTACCAATATTTTGCACTTCAGAAAGTATTACTGACCATTTTTTCTACTATTTTCTTGTTTCATATGACTTCAGTATCAAAAGTCTTTTGCATGCAGATATGCAGATTCCAAAAAGTCCACTGGTATAAAAGCAGAACTGGAGGATTACAGACTTTCAGACTATAGGACAGAATTCTCTTTCAAAAAGAAACAAATTAAAAAAAAAAAACACACACACACAAAAAACCCCCACAAAAACAAACAAAACAAAGAAACAAACCAAATCACCACCGCCAGGAGAAAGAAAGCCGGCAAACAACAAGCAAGAACAGCCCCTTTAATCACAGCTGCTCCTGTCATTACTCACAGGTAACAACTGCACCACAGTGACAAAGTGCATCTTCCCAAACACCTGTACACCAGTTTCAGGTGGGAGCTATTTCAGATCATCAGAAACTACTTATGCTGGTATTTCTCATTTGCTTTGTCACCAATAGCAAAGCATCCAGAAGAGAAACAAAAGTGTACCGCATCTTTTCAAAAATAAGTACAACTAATCGTACTCCTGCCCTTTCCTCACTGGCATCAGGTACCAAAGAAGTGCCATTTTTACAATGAATTGCACTATTTGCTACCAAAATAAAAAATAAATACCCACTGTTTCTATGGCATGCAGTGAAATACCAAAACAAGGAAGTTCGAGAATAAGGAGGTGGATTTTAGGAAAAAGTACAGGTAAGCAATGCAGGTGTTTGCAGAAATAAACTCATCCATCAAAAAAAGCTAAGCAGAATGCGTTCAGTAAAAGAGAATAAAGCTCTTCACATCTCATCATTCAACTCTGTTCATCTATGTGAAAACAAGGCTTGTGAAATATTGCTAACATCAAGGAGACACTCAAATGTTGGTCATTCATTCCTACTAAATCAGTACACTATTTTCACAAATTTTTCAAAAAACATGAAAGCATCAATGTAGAAAAACTTTGTTCTCTATGGACCTGTCTCATCTACTTGACTTTCTAAAATGCTCCTCCCTCTCCTGCTTAACAGATTGGTCTATATTTGAGTATCAGAACTTTAAACAAAATGACACATTTATTTTTAGTGTTTACTGCAAATCTGTCTCAAGAGATGCACCCGTGACATAATGGCTAATCATCTTTACTTTACATTTGCTCAGTTTGATGCTCAAATTTATCAAAATAGGCCGTGTTCTTTACTTTTATGTTCTCAAAGTTACTAAAATTAATTGACAAGAGTTGCTGCTAATAGATCTGTAGTATCTGTCATAATTGTAACAAAACCTCAATAAATGGTTCATGAGTTCATGCTGAGGCAGTTGAACTATTTCTCCTACTTTTCTTACTTGGGAACATCTTTTTAGCAGAAGTATCAGGCTAGTAAACATTTCACCAATACAAACAGCATAACATATTAATTTGTAGCTTTTTCAATAATGCTTTTAGGGACATAAATTATATTTTCAGTCCAGAAAGAGACAAGATATGGTTGCATATCATTTCTATATCACACACAGCAACTCTA
The DNA here is from genome assembly GCF_003945725.1 of Corapipo altera. NCBI lineage: Eukaryota > Metazoa > Chordata > Aves > Passeriformes > Pipridae > Corapipo > Corapipo altera. Next base: position 5,760,773 of record NW_020884917.1, read on the forward strand.
ATGAAAGTATCTGTATATATTTCACTACCACTGTAGAACAGCCAAATGACAATGGCTAAAAAAATATCCTGCCCTTTATTAGAAAACTTGCCTGATCTAAAAACAGCAAACAGACATTTTCACTCTTCCCAAATTAAAAGCCCATTTTTTGCTTTGTATATGCCTTGCTATATTTAATAGATGTATCCTAAACATTTGAGCAAATAAAATATAAACAGAGCTGAAGATATTTATACTATTCTAGACAACTAATAGCCCTCTGAATTTTACACATTACATTTCTTTCCTGGATGAAATAGGCTAAAACAATTATTATATGTTTTTTGAACATTCAAACTGCTAATGGAAATTATGCATTCCATGGAAACAATGATTACTAAGAGGGTGCTTAAAATGGATGTGATATTCAGTAATGGTCATCACTGCAATTGAGAAATTAAATTTTAGGATTTTTAATCATTATGATTTTCCCATATCTGTACTGAAGCTATTTAGTCAAACATTTTGTGCTGTATCTATAAGTAATGGGTAAAGAACATTTTAATATAAAATTGCAGGTATTCCTTTGTTTTAGAAAAAATGTTGCAGCTGTTACTGTAGCTGGAATACTGAAATCTGAACACTCTTACAGATTTCCTTACAGACTATGAAATCAAAACTTGAACCTTAGAAAATGGGCTCTCACTCTCACTCCCTTAAAGCTGCATTCCCTTTAAACAAGATCGTTTTGCCTTCAACTTCCACCTATAGAATAATGAAAAATAAGGAAAAGCTCCATTTCTATTAAGGTTTGTCTCAGGTCACAAATGGAAATAATTAAAAGGACTCTTTCAGGAGTGCAGTCCCTCTAAACCCAAAATGTCACAATGTACCATACAGTGCTGCTCCAGCTCAGGCATCTATCAACATCTATCACTCAAGCAAGCACCTCAACAGCTCTGCTCCCTTTTCTGATTAGAGATCAGAGTTGCTTGAGTTGGCTTACAGGGTGTCATCTGTTTGAATGACAGATGTCTGTGTTGGAGTGCCACTCTTGCTGCTTTGTTTTGATTGTGAAAGGTTACATTTATCTGGCACAATTCAGAATATTAAAAAATAAATAAAAATTGAAAAGGTAATTTCTCGTTCCACAGGGTTGAGAAGAAATATTTAATTTCTAATTTAAATTCCAAAAACCTTAGCTCTACATGCAATACCATTGCTAGTCTTTGTTTATTCAGTACAAAGTGTTTTCTATGAGAATGTTTAGTTTCTCTTCAGTCAGTTTTATTTTTACCATTTAAAATTATAACTTTTCAGTTTAATCCAGCCTCAAAAGAGCTGGTAGCATGTGAGACACACCAGCACCTGATGCAAAAAATGTTAATTAAGTACTTGAAGAAAATGATCCCCGTCTCTTATTTTACATTAGAGTCCATGGATCTGAAAAAAAAGACAAAACATCTGCAACTTGCATAAAATATGTTCGTTGTTAACAAAAGTTTTCAGGACTGATGCTGTCATTCTGGTGACCAGTTGCAACGGGAGCAGAGGGCTATATGCTTGCATGCTCCAAGCTACTCCTTCCTACTTACAAGAAAATTGAGCGAACAGAAAAAAAAAAAAAAAAAGAACAGGGGGAGATTGCTCTTCCGGACAACATGGTAGCAGTGAAATGAAATACCTAGACAGACTTACCGAAGAGCTTGCTGGGAGTGTCCTCGCTGTCATTTGATTCCACAGGCGCAAGCAAGGGCTCATTCAGCTCGTTGTCTGAAGTAGCTGCCTTGTCCTCACCTCTCAACTCTGCATTCATTTCACTCCGCAGTGACAGCAAGGGCTTACTGACTTGTCCAGCTATCATTGGATCCTAGGATGGGGGAAAAAAAGAGTGAGAGGGAAAAAAAAGTGGCAGCTTTGGTGTACGTGTACTGTCTCTTCCACTCCCTCTCTTACACACACACACACACATACACTCTCACTCTCACTCTCACTCTCTCTCTCTCTCTCTCTCTCTCTCTCTCTCTCTCTCTCTCTCTCTTATCTCTGGCTGCTCCTGCTGTTATTGCTGGCTGCAGTCAAGTGAAGAGCTATTACAGATCCAATGAGTTTTCCATTACTCCCCACCCTATTAAAGCTCAACTAGCATGTGAGAGATTCAGGATGCTTTGGAGAAAAACTTCTAAGAAAGCAACATAACCAACACAGCTTTAATTGTGGGTTGTGCTTTTTGTGTGTGTATGTCACCCTGTCCTTACCACAGTAAGAAAAGAAATTCCTATATGCTCCAATGCTATGGAAGAGGAGCACCCTGTGAGGGCTCCATAGTGATTTAAAAAAGCATCCTCAGCTGTACAACATCAACAAAATCAAATACACAGTTTTTAGTATTCCACCATATCTACGAAAATACACAGCATAAAATAGTCATTTCATTACATACATTCAACAGAGTGATAGATTTCTAACTATTCCTGTCTCTGGGATACTATGGTCCAAAAGTCCATAAACACACAAACACACATTTTTCTTTTGAAAATAAAAACCACACAAAACATTTTCTAAAAGATAAAATTAGGGAAGATACTTACACATACATTTAGCAATTATTCTTGTGTTTGCGACATCATATCCCCCATAAAACATTACACATACATATATACATTTAAATTTTTTCTTGATGATTTGAATTTGTTTTATCTTCCGCTCGTTGAGGACGTTTGGGGGTCAGACATTATTTCCAAGCACACTCAATTATTCCGTTTGTAAACTAATAAGCATAATATCATGACAGCATGGAAAGCAGAGTAAAAAAAAACTGAAAAAAAGAAAAAGAACAAGTGACCTTGTTGCTCTCTCTAGCAGCTATTTATTGCAAAGTTCATGCCTAAATGGTTCTTATGCAGAGAACAGGTGACCAGCGAGCAAATAGGTTGGCTAGCATGTTCCCTCTGTCCTGTCCTCACATTGGTCGATGTTTGCCTATGGGTTTTTTAATGTATTCATGTCTGAAAAGTGAATTTGATATGACACATGATAATCTATGAAAATGTTAATCAATACAAATAGTTTAAGCTGTCATCAAATGCACTTCTTTAGTCAATACTCATATTGCCGAAAACAATGTCACTGTCACCAGGACTTAATTTGCACAGCACTTAAATATTGGACTCTGTGCATCAATGCACTCCTCTTCAAATACTGTAGGTAAACACATTTTCTCCCTATTTAAGGCTGAAGCACTCAGCACACATTTAGTTGAGCCGAATCCTCCCCTTTGAATACCTTGATAGGTCCACTGGAGGGCAAAATTAATACTTAATTGAATCTCACAGTCATCAAAATAATCAATACTTTTTTATTATTTATTCTTTACAGTCTGTTGACTGTTTCAAACCTCTGAGGGAATGGTGGAAAGGATTCATGGCTTTGAAACACTGTCATTTAACAAGGTAATTTTCAGTGGGGCATTAGGGGTTGTGAAACATATAATAAAACAAAAATGGTGGCTTATAATGGGAAGAAAGAAAAGAATTATATTTCTGCCATCTAACAAAACAGGATAAATAAAAAAAGCAAGTGCAAGCAGGAGAGGGAGAAAGGAGGGGGAGAGGGAGAGAAAGACTGGCTTTTGAAGGGTTTTATCATATCAAGAGCAGAGCTGAGCTTTCATAATGCTGACATTTCTCATTCTGACAATCCTAAACAAGTGGAAAGGATGAGATCGCAGATATCATCTTTCATCACATTCCCCAGCTTAAGAACCAACATGACAGCTTCTCTCCCCTTTACACTGTTAATTACTAAATAAAATACTGCTCTCTGTCAGCATTAGATTATTGCAGATAGCAACCACAAACACTACACCGTTGTTTTGTTTTGCCTTTTTTTAAAAACCAGTGATACCTACCTTGAACTCTTCAGAAAATAAATTAGGCTTGTGTCTACATATTGTAAATATATGAAACATAATCAATTTAATCAATGTGGTCAATCCATGTTATTGTCAGGCTAAATTGCTGGTGATTTATTAACATTTCATTTACTGTATTTATTAGGCAGCAACAATCTGAACATTTCTTAGATATTTCTGGAGAGGAAACAGAAATCAACAGATTTCTTCTGCAGACACTGTAAAAAAAACTCTGACTTGTTTTCCCTCATACTCATACTGCACTGTGGACAGTCATTTACTGAGGCAGAAACATATGTGTGTTTACTTTCATATACTAAATAATGTATTTTAGCAGATTTTGCAGTTAAAGGTCATTGTGAACACAAACAGCACTGTTTCAAAGTCTGTGCTGCTGCTCTCAGTTTCAGCTATTCAAAACTAACATCAAGATTTGATACTAACCTCCATAACAATTGTGAATCCAGAAAAAATTTGACCCTTTTCATCAAAGTAGTTTGAGGAGGGAACTAATCCTGTCTGCACAGCTATACTCCTAATCTGAGGACTAACAGCAATTTAATAGTGGATGCTCACATCAGTAAGATTCTAGATTAAGTCTAAGTTGCCAAATTCTGAAGTTGAATGTACAAAAAAATGGAAGGAATAAAAATGTAGGAAATGTGACAGCACTGGGAGAAACTTCAACCCTTAGATATACAGCAACTTCAGTGGGGCTAAGATTTTACTTGTTATATATATATCAATAATTTGGCCTCATCTGGACTACTTTGTTCATTTCTGCCTAGCCCATCTCAGAAAGATACATCAGAAAAAGGTGCAGTAAGATTGATAAACTGGTGGAAAAGATTGTGAGTGTTTACAGAAAAGTGTGACTAAGAACGATCATGGTCAAAGGATAAAAGATGGCAGGGAGAAAATGTAGATCAGGAACTATTTACCCTACCTCATCTGAGGAGAAAAAGTGTCTCCACTGAAATGAGAAAAAGTCATAAATCTTATAAAAATAAATGATACTTTTCCAAACAGTAAGTGGTGGCAAACCTGTGGAACTTGCTGCTGCAAGGTATCACTGAGACCCACACCACAGTAAACATCAACATAGTCAGTCTTATGGCTGGGCTGACTCTTAGCGGTGAATTTAAAAGAGCTTTGCAAACACAGAGGCAAGGACTATAAAAACTGAAATAACACAAACTGCTGCCGCCTCCCTCAGACAGTACCAGAACCTGTAGTTAACCCCCAGGGTAGCTCTCTCTGTCAGGTGGTAAATGAACAACAACTTTCTCTATAAGCAGACAGATTAGATACTGCCCAAATTTTTATTCTACATGAAGACTAAATAAATCGCTTAAATGATGGGTTAAGGGAAGGTTTGTTTCCTTGAAAAACTTACTTTAAAATGGACATTTTTAAACTTCAGGTTATCTCCAGACCTTCAATTGCTTTCTGTGCCTGTTCTGCAGTGAATTATGCATGATTAAAAACTATTGCTTTTATAAAACATATAATAAATTGTAATTCCAGTGTACAGCAAGTGGCCTAGTCTGCAAATTCCCTTGGTGAACGGAGGGATTGTTCCTATATTTCCCAATGGCCTCCCCAGAAAAAAATCCTAGAGTAATTACTATGACTGCTGCAAGCCCAGCAGTCTTCTCCTCCTCTTCTGCCCTCCTACAAGTCCATTCCAGAGAGGACCCACAACATTGGAGTGGATACTTTGAGGCAAGGAATTGCGTACACATCTTTTGTGGCTAATACTGTCAGGATCTGTTCTCCTGCACTAGATGTCTGTGGGCTTGATGCTCAGCATTTGCTTTTTGGAAGGTGCAAAGATTGCACTTTGCACTGTAACACAGGTCCTTCCACCGACTGACAGCCACACAAAAGTTTAAGCTTTTCATATGCAAAGTGGAAAAGTCTAAGAATGCATAAAACCAGCAAGATGAACTTTGTAAAAAGGGTTAATACGCTTTAAGTAAGAGGCATGGGAACATAACAGGGATATAATGCTTAAGAATTTCAAAGTTCTAGTTATGAGAGAACTAAGGAATTGCAATCCCCTTATTCAAATATACCTGTGTATATACCAGACACGTACTGACAAATTTTGCACACATCTCTTGCAGATACTCATATAAGTTGTCATCTATTTCTTGTCCAACTAGCACTGGTATTTCCAGACTTGCCTGTTTTCTATGAGATTTCCCTGACAGCTTTGTGCTGCAAGTGGTCCTCCCTGCTGTGTATCTCCCTTAAGGGTGGCTTATACCTTCTGTAATTCAGTTGCAGTATCTGCTACACTACTGCTCAGCTCTACCACTACCTTGGGACTTAAACTGCCTGTTGGGTTTAATTTAATAGTAAAAATCATGTAGATTTGCAAATGCAAATTACAGTTCTTTTAAAAGAAATTACACCCTCTTTTAAAAGCCAAAACTTTTACTTTTTTCTTATCTGCAGGGCTGTAGGAAGTACAGGAGAACATTTACCACCATGTTAAAAGCTTTGCCTTTGCACTTTAAGGGTAAAGGTGCAGTTTCTAAACAAAACTATTTAGTAATCAAAGAGCTTTTAAAGGAAACTGTATGGGTTTTGTGTCAAACATGCCCTAGGCAGAAGCCTAAAAATAAGAGAACAAATTACTTTTTTCCTTAATGCAGGATTTGGGTGATAATAGAGCTTTATAATATACTGATTTAGCCACTGGTCTAAATTTTGTACTTACTGCACCATAAACATTGTTGCTCTGAATGTAATTACTTTTTAAATTTTAGTTCAGAGAAAAAGTAAAATCCTCTGGTTTGCTTTTTATTTTGCCCTTAGTTTGAAGTTACTTTACATGGACTTTTTTTTTTCCTAGCTTAGAAGTACTTGAAATGAATTTTCTGATTTTCTTCAAAATATGAAATAAACCCTGTTTCTTCCCTTCCTCCCATGTCCCTCCCTCCCTCCCACACCCCAATCCCAATCTTGTGCAGACTTCTGTTTGGGACATACACAATGAATTTTTTTGAGACCAAACACAAAAATTCTAATAAACATAAAATTTACAGTGTTCTAATGGCATTATTCTAACAACTACAGTAAAAAATTATTCAAATTGTAGCTTTATGATTTTTTTAATCAAGATAGAGCACAATCATAAACTTATATAAAGTCATTCTCATATGTAACAGCTATATTTTTGAGTGAGGAATGCATTAAAAACACTCTACTGGGAAAGGATTGGATTTTTTTTTTTTTTTTCAAATGCCAGCACAATTTAGGATTACATTCCCTCTTGGTCCTCTTTTGAAATAGTCCTTCTTCCTTCATTTTATTGCTTCTAGAAGTATTAATTTTTTTTTTCCGTAAGTATTTCTCACAATCTTCTTTGATTCTTTCTTCTTTAAACATTGTTTTATCTGTTGTCACTAATGTGATGATATTTCCGTTTTAATCTATCCACAGTCTACTGCAAACTACTTTAAATCAACCTTTCATCCCTTGCTAGCCTCTGACCATTGCTACCTGCTGGCTGTCCCTTGCTTAGAAAAGTTTCAGAGAAAAATCTGATCATTTTCTTCACAGCCACATCTTTAGATGGATGTTTATAAGCAAAACAAACAAAACTGTTGATACATGATCACTAAACTCCCTTCACTACTTTGATCTTGAACTTCTATTTACTGCATTACGTATTTGCTTCTCTTACTCATATTAATCGTATTTAACTTACTATAATCTTCTGTATTGCCTCTCCATCCTAGAGCAAAAAGCTGATATATCCCCAGCTCATCGCACTCAATATGAATATTATCACCCAAAAAGTCTCCACTTTTTTTCAGCTAGAATAGTGTTTATTCTCCTCATTAAAATCTCTGTAGCAGAAAAAGAAAGTTCTTTTCTTCTCCCTTTTCTCAATAATAGTGTGATTTTGGGCATTTTATTTTTCCAGTGATACTCATCTTTACATATATTGTCCAAGTTGCAGTTATCAAGGAACAATTTCTAGTTAAAAATAACATAGCTCCTTAACTAACCAGTGCTTAATTATACTCATTTTATTAATAGTACTGAACTATAATTAACAATTTAATTTGGAAAGTTTGAGAAAATATCACTGTTCAGGGTGTTTTCTTTCACTCAAGTATTCTTCTCAGGTTAAGCAGCAATGTTAGGATGGTCTCCTTCATTTATTTACTTATTTTTAAGTTCTCTGGAAATTGAAATGGTTAGTGGTAGAATAACACAGATTCTGACAGGAAAAAGAGTTTTCTGAAACTCATGGAGTTTTTAATTGTTGCTTCAGAAATCTTAAAATTGAATTAATTTTATTTCTTTGTTAAACTAAATTTTAATTGTCAATGTCCCTTGAAATGCTACCTCTTGAGATTGAGGTACTACAATGTGTTTTCAAATCATACAAAAAAATCCCTCATTGAACCTATTTTTCACCCTATTTAACTCTTTTCCCTAATGAAATTGTTGCACTTATTTCTTACACCTGTTAAGAGCAAGCTGAAAGGTTCGCAGGAGAAGTTCTAGTCAATTTGCTAGTCAATCTAGCTAGAGGCTGCAGGATGGGAATAGACACACAGCAGCTCCATGCTAGTAAATAGCTAGGTCACCATTTATTTTATAATCAGTATGGGTTTGTTGCTCTAAAGGTACCCCAGCAGTCATGCTGCAATCTTCAAACAAGAAAGAAAGGTAAAGGATGCTGGCTTCCCCATAGAAAAAGTGAGGAATAGTAATTCATTGTAGAGGACTGCTCCATCTCTGATTCAGAAAAGCCATTTCTGGATCTTGCTGGGAAAGAAATGCTTGCATGTATGAATCCATCTATGTGTTTTTCCTGACCCGTGTGACACTAATGTCAGAGTACATACAGCATAGAAGCTTTACTCTAAATGTTGCTTTCAACTCCTAGAGTTGACTTTAATGCTCCTGATACAGTTATTAATCTGATTTAAGAATCATGTTGCTCTTCTTGTTACAAATAATTTCATCATCGGAGTTTTGTATGACATACAGGATGAAGCTATTCAAAACTTTGTTAATTAGATAAAAAGAATTTTCATTTTGGCCTTGGCCAATTATAGTAATTCCCCATTTAAATTACATACTGCCTTACTGTAAAGGAGCTTTTTTATCTGTGGACATGTAGCAGAAGCTTGTATGGATACACAGGTCAAGAGCCAGAGAAGCTACTATTCTGGAAGCTACCACACTCCTCCTATTTCTACCTAGTAGAAATAACAAGTCTAGAGAGTGGTGAGAGAAAGCAGCTTTCTCCTAGTTAAAGATTCTTGGAGTCACACAAAACCTGACCCATTTTTGAGAAAGCAGAAGATCAGGTCTTACAGATCAGGATAGGACAAAGGCAGAACAGGCATTTTTGACTGGGACCAACATAGTTGAATAAGCCTTCAATAGACCTTCCCACTTATTTCATAGAATCATTTAGATTGAAAAAGACCTTTAAGATCATCAAATCAAAGAGATTTCCTACTTTTCTGCTATCTGATTTCCTGAAAGAAAGAAGTGATGTAGGAGAACAATTAAATCTGAAATTAGATGATGGTTCCTATCAGGAGTAAGACTTTGACACATTTTCTTCATAGAGTAACAGACGATTCCCAATGCTCTGTCAGTTTTATTCTGCAAGAAGCCATGTCAAACATAAGAAAATATCCAGAAAATTTTAAATCTGTAAGAATAACTAAAATTTATAAATAACTGTGGGGCCAACTTACCAGAAGACTTGAAAAAAATTTCATTATGAAGAGGAAACCATTGTCTTCCATTACAAAGAGGAAAGCATTACAGAAGAAAATACCATTCTACTCTAATGTAATATATTACCTGTCTAAACGATCCTTGCTTTAAAAAAAAAGAAAAAAAAAACCCAAAACCCAAAACCCTTCTTGTTCACCGCGAAAATTATTTCACATGGAGTTGTTTGGGGTGGTTCATGTTATCTCCACACAAACCACCTAAAGGAGTCATGATCATATTTACCAAATCACTACAGTGTCATCGCAAGTGCTCTTTCACAAGCCTGCCAGTGTCATACCTGGTCTTTTTTTTTGTTTAGTATTTGCTCAATTTCTATTTTGAAGGGGCCTTAAACACAAGGCCTTCCTTTCCAGATGATTTTGGTACATGTGTTAAAAAATCCTTCAGGAACCTACAGTACCCCCTTATCAGCATAATCCTTCTGCTCTCCATGATAAGAAGAGGCCATAAACAGCCTCTTTGGATCTAACTACTCTGCGTTAGTCTTTCCTAGGTGAAAGTTCCACCACAGGATTTCCACCACAAAGCATTCAAGTGATAGTAATTTGACCTAATTAGAAATTACAATGGTGTTATATGAAGTTTCTCTGTATTTTCATTTGTCAGACTTTGACAACCATTTGCACACTAGAAATTACTCTGAGTGAAAAAATATCAAAGCCAGAATTCAGCTAGAGTTGCTTTCTTTCACAAATCAGCACATCCAGAACCACACCAAAACCAAACTTACAACAAATTTTGGATTCTGATTGCGTGTGAGAGAGAAACTTGACCAGGCTGCATAGGAGGGACTCATAGCAGTTGAAATAAGCTCTCCTCTTAGTTAAACAAAAACTTGATTTTACATAACATGTCAGGACTTGCATGATGTAAAACAGAGAAACCATTAACTCGAATTTTTGAAAATTAGAGCATAGGTTAAACAATAACCTAGCTCAGCAGTTAATTCAATACTGTATTTGGTCTAGGAAAACCCAAATCAAGACCCATCTGTAGCTAGCTATGGACTCAGCCATATTAGGAAATTCACTTTCTGTTTCAGGATGGATCTTTCCTAGCCCTCAGCAGAAATTCCATCAAAGACACACAATGTAACAGTTTCAAAAGAAAATTTGTTGCAACAGGGACAAAATCTTCATACTGCAATGAAGCAACATTTACTAGTGAAAACTTTTCTTTTTCTGAAGATTTTTAAAGTAATACTAATCTAATTCCAGCTCCATCCAACTCCTGGATTGAAAGCCACTTTTAACAATTATAATCTATAATACAATACACAGTCACAACTTAGACCAGTTTGGAAATTCAGTATCTATTTTTTGTGACTGTTTTAAAATCCTTTAAAAATAATAAATAAATAATAAACAAATCCACAAAGCAAGTCATGATTTCACCAGAATACCACAATCAAAAATTGCTGAAAAATCTTCAATATAAAAATTTTCTTTTTCAGCTTGAAGCAACAGAGAAAGTCTGACTTGAATTCTTCTTCCTAAACAAGGCTGAAGGTTTCCCAAATCTGAATCCAAACTTAGAGACAGTTCAACCTTGATTTTTTATATTTTGTGGTTAACAAGTTAGTTAGCTCTTTATGGTGCTTCCCTTAATACAGCACACCTGAATTTTAGTGACAAGTATGGGAAATTAATTATCTCCTGGCATTTCTACTAATATCATACTTTCTAGGGGAGGACCCTCAGATTTTCTTTTATCTACTCTATACACAGAATAAAAAAGCAATAATGTCTATCTATAGAAGAACCTGAAAGCTTCACCTGATCTGAGCCTCACAGACTAAAATGTTCTTTTCTTTTTCTGGATACTGGAAGATGCATTGCCATAAAATGTGCAGCTTCCAGGTAAAGACTAAGAATCCCAAATAATTTTCCTATCATTCTTCTGTGTGGAGATCATCTGACAGCAAAACCTGCTGCTACAACTGCTAAACATACTTAATAATGCCACAAATACTGCAGATCAATAATGCAATGTTTTTATATTTCCCAAGCCTTTCTCATTGATGAATGAGTGCAATTGTTTTTTTAATCATTACAAAGGATCTTCAAGGTTACTTTTCTTCACACCAGATCTTCATCAACACCTGAGTACCACATCTTTCTTTTCATGTTGTAGATCACAATGTAGTAATTTCTAATTAAATGTATTCCAAATTCAACATGCCTTTAATTGTCACAGCACTTCATATTTCTAATGCACTTTGTATACAGACTTGGTTTTCTTTAAAAGCCTGAAGCTCAAAGGATGCTTCACCTTTTTGTCAATGGTCTTAATCTGCTGGAAGTTGCAGGTATGCTTGTAAACTCCCCGTGTTTCATTCACACACCACACACAGTAACAGTATTATGTGCTGTACATATGGGAGGGCCACTTCAATATAAAGCAGCTTTTCTGTTTAATGCCTTAAAATAGGAAAACAGCAGAACATTTACCAATCGTTTTTGCAGCAATTACAGTAACTGGATTATCTATAAACAATAAATGAAGCATTTCTCAAATCTGCTAGGATATTCCTACATGAACAATTCTGTTCTTTGGTTGAGGATTTGGAAAAGGGGGGATTGTTCATTTTTTTAACAAAAAAATCTGCCATTAATTCAGTTGAGCAGAGCACGGTGCTGATAACCTCAAGGTTGTGGGTTCAATTCCCATACAGGCCATTTGCTTAAGAGTTGGACTCAATCCTTGTGCGTCCCTTCCAACTCTGAATATTCAGTGATTCTGGGATTTGGCATTGGCCCCTTATCATTTCTTAAGGAAAATCCTTCAAAACAGACAATATTTTTAGGAAAAAAAATCAGATCGGAGAATAAAACAAAACATAGAACTAGGGCAACACTTTGTTGTTTATGCCTGCTTTTTGCAAACTGGGCAGTATCACTGCACTGCTCAGTTTCACCCTTAAAGAGTAACTATCACTGCTCTGCTTAGAGAGCACAATCACAAGTACTGATGATTCCCTTCTGCTTCAATAGGAGAAAAACATTTCCAAAGATCCTCCTATTGTTTATCACATACATATCTAAGGTATGTACGTATATGTATGTATATATTACATATATAAAAATGTTTTCAGCAGTCCTGATTCCTTCCCAGTGAAGTTATTTGGTAACTCTAAATGTAGTTTAGCTGTTTCAAAAAAAACATAGTTCGACATTAACTATATTATCATATTATTTGGCTCAAATTACTCTTTTAACTTTAACAAACTTTATATTATGTTATGTTTTAGAAAACAACTAATAAATGTAGTTTCAAATTATCAATATTATTTAGAGATATGGTATAAATATCAGAATCTTTTGTATGCACAACCCATGCACAAATATGCACACCATTACAAATTCTGGGTTTGATAACATTAGCATCCCAAAAATTAATATTAAAAATATTAATAATAACTTCAGAGTGATTGAAAATATAAAAATAAAGCAATAAATGCAGAATATGAGTTTTGGTCATAATCTCACATTATTTCTTAATTCTAAATTATTTTCACGTGCCAGCCCAAATGGAAATTGTGTGTTTGGCATATATATTTGAAAAAAGTACTTTTGTTTTTTAATTTAAGGAGAAGTTAATTCCTATGTCCATATTTATCATTAGTTTTCTGAACCTAGGAACTACACATATTTACAGTTTGTGTATGAAAAGTGAAAGAACCACTTGGGTTTCCTGCAGCAAGCCTCAGTATACTAGTACAGCTATGGGATCATAGAGTATTTTAGTCCTTTTTTAACAAAAAATAGCCTTTCCCTTGTGAGAGAGGATGATTACCACCAGGTGGTTATAATAGCAGGGCTGGTACCTTAGAAGCTCAGTTTTGCCACTGAACTTCTATGCATTGCTGGCCAAGTCACCTAATCCCTATAGACTGTTTAACCAATTTGCGGAGGGAACAGGGCAAAGGCGTCTATTTTGACTTTTAAGCCTCTCTGTGAAAATGTGCAAACTAATCTATCCTACCCCCACAGAGCCTCTACTGAATGCTTGATCTATGCTTTTCTAAGGTTTAATAATATTTAACTTAAGTTTCATAAAAACTAACTTTCCTCAAGTAATACTCACAAAATTTATTTATATTTACTGCTAGGACAATTTCCATTGTATTTAAGTTGCCCATTAATAATTTTATCCAATTACTTCCATTTATTCCTTCCGTTAACCTATTCCTTTAATGATTTACCTGCTTTCAATAACCACAGATATTCATTTTCTCATATGTTGAGCAAATAATCAAGCTATGCATACTTAACCAATTTATTCCTTACAGTAAGAAAAATCCGTCTCTCATTTCTTAGCCTGACAGCACTTCTGATGCAATTCACAGAGCTACTGTAGGTCTTGATTGTACCTGACAAACCCAACACTGGGACAATTTCAAAGAGTCTTCTAGGAGCAAAAGATGCTCCCCCCGTGCTCTGTTGCTACTCACACTGGTACAGCACATGCCCTCCATACTCCCAGCCTGTGGACCTCAAGAAGAATTAGGAAAGCAGATCTTCATTACAGAGAAGGAAGGCAGGAAAGTAAACCACTGTAAAACAGGAATGGAGCAGAGCTCATGTCTGCTGATATCAGACCCTATCTGTGTTACTTTTTTTTCCTAGCACTGCTGTTTCCTCAATAATATTCCCTTTCCAAGCAGTTATCAATGGGACATTCAAAACAACTGTCCTTAAAGTCCCAGTAGATAGTTCTTAGGTTCTTAGGGCTGGCTGACTGGAGGTTCTTTTAACCTACCGAGATTTTCCTCCAACACATTTATTCCTGCTTGTGGTTACAGTAGTTGCTCCTTCTTGAAGATTTGCAGTTTTGGTGAGTTGACCACGGCTAGCAGACAAGCATCAACACAACTGCTCACTCCCTCCCCTCTCCCACAGAATGAGGAGAAAACAAATAGAGGGAGAGATGACTTGTGGATCAATATAAAGACAGTTTGACAAGGGAAGCATAAGATGCATGTGCAAGCAAAACAAAATAAGGAATTTTTAGCATTACTTCCCATTAACAAGCAGATATTCAGCCAGTTCCAGGACGGTGGGGCCTCAGTATGCATAACAGCTACATGAGAAGACTAACACCATAACTACAAACAACCCACTTCCTCCTTCTTTCTCCCAACTTTTAATGCTGAATACTATATCACATGTATGGAGTGTCCCTTCAGTCAGTTGTTGGCAGACATCCTGACAGTGTCATAGAATCATAGAATGATTTGGGTTTGAAGGGTTGTTAGAGATCATCTAGACCAGGTTGCTCAGAGCTCCATCCAACCTGGCCCTAAACATTTCCAGGGATGGGGCATCCACAACTTCTCTGGGCAACCTGTTCCAGTGCCTCACCACCCTCACAGTGAAGAATTTTTTCCTGTTCTCTAATCTAAACCTACTTTCTTTCAGTTTGAAGCCATTTCCCCTTGTTCTGTCAGTACATGCTCTTGTAGGTCTCTCCAGAGAGACTTTAGAGAGAGATGGTCCTCTCCCAAATTCTTGCCCACCTCTAGCATACACACTGTGCAGGTGCTGTTCTGTGATAGCCAAAACACTGGGGCGTCATCAGTACAGTTTTAGTCACAAATCCAAAACACAGCACCATACACACCGTTATGAAGCAAATTATCTCCAGCCAGCTAGCCCCAGTACAATAATTCAGGTCTACAACTTCAGAAAATAAGTGGAGCACCCACACATCTGTGACATTCCTTGAGTTCCCTTTTCATGCAGACAGGCAGCTCTGCTCAACTCACAAGCCTGATGGTCCCAGCTCATGTGCTTCTTCTGGATTCAAACATGGGCTCCTTTTCATCATCTGACTCCAACCTAACACATTACCCTGAAGAGTGCTGAACAGAAATCTTGGCAAAATAAAAGCATGAGCAAAGAGACTTAGGCAAACACCAAATAAATAAAACTGGCCAAAGGTGGGGTAAGTAAAACCAATGACTTAAACTATCCTCTTTTTTGGTCTTTTTTTTTTCTTTTCTTTTGCATTTTAGACAAAACTCTTATTCATATATTAAGATTAGCCTTCTCGTTTACTTTTACCCACATTTACTTAATCCATTTATTTGTTGGGTTATTTAAGTATTTCTCAGCACTACAGTATCTAGATGCTTAATCACATACCTTGGTATCTGTGTTTTCATGCAACCTAGAGCATCCTCAGAATTCATGTGAATATTAAAATGTTCTCATTGGCCATAAAATCAAGTGATTACTTCAATGTGACACTTTATATAAGCTTACTATCATACCTTCACTTTAAACATTGTAAGTCAATGAAATTATATTGTAGACATTGATAACACATACAGTTTTGCCTGCTTGATATCCCATTACTGCAATAGCAGCAGCAACGGTTCCAGAAAAGGTGCTTTCTTCCTCATAAGAATGTGCTACCAATTTTGCACTCACAAGTAGGGCATCTTTATAAGGAGCACAGTAATGCCACTTAAGTGACTATCACAATGTATTTGCTTGTTTCCAAGACAATGGAAAGTAATATGCCCACAGACCTACATATAGAATTATTAGTAAAAGATGACTAGCAGCTACTACACAGAATCAAAACACTTCGACAAAAAATTGATTTATCTGTGCAGTCCAAATAGTAAAAACACTAAACATTCTGAGACTAGATGCTTAGCTAAGATATGAGATCAATTTTGTAGCACCAAGATGTGCACACAGATATGCCCTATGTACCCTGCCAAAGTCTAGCAGAAAAGAGAAACTGTAACCTCTACATAAGTAATACAATTTGTACAGTTCTACCAGCAGTTTCAAACTTCCCTCTTCTGACAGTCTTTCAGCTTCAAATCCTAACACACTCAATGAAATTTCTATTGGGCTCAAAACAACCTCTTCCTGTGGGAAGCCTAGAAAACATTGAACTCTGAAGGGGGGGGGAAGAGAAGGGGACGGGAAATAATCCCAGTTCTAGAGGACTATAACTATTAAGCACAGAATATCAATTTCATTATATTCAAGGCCAAGTTTTATGTATAACAGAAGTTAATGAAATAAGGAAAAATCTAAAGCTACAGTAATCAGAAAAAAAGATGGACTCCTTTTCAGCTTTCTACGGTCATATATTCAATGTGCAGAAACATTGCATTCTGTTCCATGCATCAGTTAAAGAAAAGCTACCAAGAGGCCATGCTATAACCCACTTAGATTAACCAGCAACTCACCAGGGATCAGGGTGCATTAACATGAATTGCATGCTTAAGTAGCAATTCCCTGGACTTTATCACATCAAAATCTGCCTTATCTAATAGTTTAAAGCACTTATGATTTTAGAAGTCTCATGTAGCCACATGCACAAATCTTTACACAGAGAACTGCTCCCAATTCTACATCACTCCTTGACCAGTCTGATTCCTGCAGAGTGACTGAGTAATAACAGGAGGCGGACAGACAATCTAACAGCACAAACACTTGAACAAATTACTGGGCTTGTTTTCTGAATAAAAGTTCTATCGGCAGACTTCCACTATTTTTTATTCTGTTTTTACAAACATCAGAAAAGAAAAAAAAAAGTGAATAAACGTGCACGTATGAAGAGAAATTGTTAAATAAAAACACATTAGTTTCCACCTTTCTCTCACAACAACTACCACAGGTAAAGGTAAATCTTTCAAAAGACACACATTTCCTTTGATATCAAAGTGATCTTGAAGACCACAGACAAAGAAGATGACACAGAGAAGTGACAACACAAATGAACATTTACACTGGGCTTCAAATCCCAATTTTTAGGGGTCACTCGATGTGACTCATGTTACTCCATCTATAGGATTTCTTTCTCCTAGACGACCTAGTGTCTGCACACAACCTTAAGGTTCTTTAAAGAAAAGATGACAACACACTGAAAAGCGCTAACAGAAGCCCAATCAGATATGTTAAATTTATTGTGACAGAGTAACTGAACTGCTGTGATGAAAACAAAGCCATATTTGTGCTGTGGTTAAATTATGACTTTAAGATATGATAGTCATTTATCTATATCTGAAGGGTATAAACTGGTCCTTTGATCATGTACCCTGGACTAAGTATACATACTGGAATCAATGGGACCACTTACATGATCAGATTTTGTGGGGCTGGAACACAGCAGTGCAGGCAAATTGCTCAAAGGTAACCACAGAGTAATGCAGGAGGAAAAGGATGAAAATGACATTGAAATGCATATAATAGGCATTGCGAGTGGTGTGAAAGAAACAGGAAAGCAAGTGCTTACATTACAACCTTATTCTGAACAGGCAAGGAGAAAAAGCATTTCTGTTTGTGACATTGAAAGATCTATTGGACAGAGAAATGTGTAACACAAGAGTGTACAATTGTGATATTTTCTAAGTTATATCACCAAAAGTCTTTCACCTCAACCTTGCCCTGAGTCAAAGAAATACTTTTTGCACTATTACCCAGTGAAAATTTTTAAAACACTGCACTGACAAAGAATATAAAAGTTAGACAACATATAGTTTCATGTTTATTTTCCTCTCCAAGAGTAATTCACAAGTTTTCTGGGTTTCTCTCTACATCTTGTCTTCACAGATTCAGCCTAGGATCTCACTATCGAAGGGGATTCCCTCCTGCCTCATATATTAATATCATTAATAAGTTATGACCTTGGTAACACCTGTTCTAATCCTTTTGCCTTCACTAGTGTTCTTCAAGAGTAATTCAGTGTTTCATTTAAGGCAATCAGATTGCAAAGGCCATCTAGAAAGTGGAGCACAGTTTATAACATTGTTGATGACAATGCACAGCAGAGTCCCTTTTAGTACCCCAGTTGGTGTTACAGATACAACAGTAGTAAAATCTGTCTTTGCTTAGTATTCCTGCTCTGCACCGGAATCATATAACGTTTACCCTGATATGATACTTTTAACAAAGAACTATAATGTGCATAGATATTACCTAGAAAACAATTTCAACCTGGAGCACAATTACATAATTTCACAACAAAGTCCTATTTTTTGTCTCCCTGTACTGCTTCTAATCCCATTGCTTTGGCTTGCAACATTTACTTGCAAGGAAAAAAAAACAAACAAACCAGATACATTTTAAATACCAAAGAGAAAAACTTGGGGAAAATTTGTCAGACAATTCCCATTTGCAACTCACAAGGGCAAGGGAAAAAAGTATGTAGTCTGAAATTTTTCAGTTATGACTACTATGCCTTCATTATCTCTGTAGCTCAAGAAAACTTATTACCTACACTGAATATCTTTATATAATATGAAAATATTTAAAATTATAGCATTTAAGTCTATCAAAAGAAATAAACTGTGAGTAAATTACTTATAACTGAGTATAACTAGTCTGTGTGAGAGAAGTACCTACTTTACTTTCTCAGCAACTTTTGGAGAACATTCGGATCAGGCACTGTAATGACACCCAATGAAAAAGAAAAAGAAGCCCCTCAAAATGCTGAACAGCTGTAAGTGATAACTCACTTGGAGAAAATGACAGAAAACCTGGAAAAAAATGCAGATGAAAAGGAAGTTTTCTCTAGGTCTTCATCAGTGCATGGAGACTCCAGCCCTGAGGCTTCACATCTTATGTCAAACTTTGAAAGCTCAAGGTAAAGGCAAACTACACTAACACTGTAAGAGAAGACGAGACAAATTTACCAGATGCGTACTTCCTAAGAGAAAGCTGGAGGAGCTTTGACCTGTTCACAGCGACCGTACTGCCATCCAGAGGTAGGCTGCAGCTCACAAACTATGTGAAGTCTTCTTGAATTGGCATGAAGCAAAGACCTCTCTTTAGCTCACATTGCAGACTCCAGTTCTCCGGGAGCCACACAAGTTATGTGGTGGTTCAATTCTACAAGGGCTTGAGGTTTGTCCATTGTTCCAAGCAAGGATTTGGGGCAGAAAAAAACCTCCAAGCAGGTTTTTCTAGTTTAGTTTTTCAGAAGAGGGAGTTAACTCTGTACCAGCAGTCTCATTTTGCAGGACAGTTCAAGGCATGCACACAAAGATTTGTGGGAGAAAAGTATTGTTGGTCTAAAAAAACCAAACCAACCAATAGCATGGTAATAAGAGAGGGTGGCTTTTATGAAAGTGTTCAAGACAGCCTGAGTTTTTTTTGGACAGTAACCTGGAGAGACACGGATGTCTTATTGAGTCTAACCAAGAGATTTGATTAATGGAGAACTTCCCAGGAATAGTACTGGCATTCATACATCTCCTTTTCGGGATCCTGTGGTGAACATTTCAGTTTATTAAGGGACGAGAAAATGTGGAGGACTGCATCCCTCCCTTTTTGATATTCACTCAACATTCAATAAGTTGAACATTCAACAAGTTGAACATTCAACAAGTAGAAGAAACTCGGAGATAAAATGTGAGAGACCATTTAGACCATAGGAGGTAACAGAAATAAGACAGCATAAAGAAAGTGAACTGCTGTCCAGTTGTTGACTGCGGTCCAAAATCCTGGCCTGTACAATACATTCTGTGTTTACATCTGGCACCGGTAAGTGAGGGCTGGTTATGTAGCTTATTTATCTAGACGAATATAAGTGCATTCTTACCTCTTGACCTAAACTGAGAATACTGTGACATTGCAATAAACATTTAGTGTTGAAATATGCAGTAAGGTATCTTATAGTTTTATATTAGAGATCAAAAATGCAAAGTTATTTAAGTATTTTCTTGCCTTCTTAATATAGATTTGCATGCTTGCAGTTCTTAAAACTAACATTTTTAATTTAAAAGGTAATAGGAGATGGAGTTTTGTCTGATGAAACAAACACAAGGCATAAAAGACATTCCCACTCCATGCAGTGCATTAGTTGCAATCATCGTATTCTGTAAAATGGAGGCTTGACATAAGATATCTATGCTACTACCAATAGTTTACAGACTCTTAGTGTAAGTGGTGTATTAAGTTACTCAGATAGATAGGGCAAAGGGCATTGAATAAGTATTTGGAATTCAAGCACCATAATACACATATACAATTACATCCTTTCCTCAGAAAGAAATCCCTTGTCTGCATGCCATCCACACCAATGCCACTGGAGACTTTGGAGAAATGGAAAAAGAACTCACTCTGGATGAGGACAATCAATCAAAATCTTCTCTGGAACTACATCTGCTCTTATAAGGGATCAATAAATGCTACCTGTTGATCTACAACAGTAGAATCATGAAGACAGCTACTGAAAATGACACATATACACATATTAACCACTGCACATGTGTATGTGTTTATTTAAACGTTATGCATTTATTTATTAATTCTAAATAAAACTGTTTGTTTTATAAGCTGATATTGACCAAGACCCTCTTACCACTCTGTTGACCTGAAATTCTGCAAAAGGAAGAAACAGAGAAGTGAAATATTAACGGAAAGTGGGATTTTCCTTGCAATTGCCTCAATAAATATGTCGTTCAGGCGAAAAAATAGGTCAAAAATAGAAAGCTTATATCTCCAATATCAAAGAAAAGAATGTTTGTGTCAAATCTATTGGAGAAATTGCTATGAATGGTTCATCTCTGTGAAAATATGAACCTTGTAATGCTGCTAAGATCAGCGAGACCTAGGATGATATGTTGAATAACAGCTGGCTGCAGAAGTTAAACATGTCCATGGGAAGATTTAATTTATCTGTCTATTTTGCGGTATTTTAAAATGGGTAGGAGAGTACAAGGTAAAAAAATTGCTTTTCATTAATTAGTATAAAAATGAAAGTGTATTAAATGTGACTATTTAGGTGAAGTCCTTATAAACAACATTCAATATTTTCCCAGTGTGCAAAATTTTCATTTGAACTCATCAGTTTCCTGAGGTTTGCATGATTTGTATTTCTTTCCCTGTGGCCCATATGCTCCTGCTGTCGTATGTGCAGTTCATCTTCAAACTTTTTCTAAAACATTCAGAAACATATAGTAAAATTAAATATACAGTACCTTTAAACCAGAGAACCAGGAAACCACCTTTTTATTAGCCTCATATGCAGGATCTGTTCAGGGAAACATGCACTAATTCACCACCTAGTTCTGCAAAAATCTTCAAATAAAAACCTATTTATTTCCCTCTGCTCTGTATTCTGAAAGAAGGAATTTCACCATAAGCCTCAAAAATACTCTCAAGAGTGCACACTTGGGAACTTGACTCTGTTGGAGGTGGTTGTAAAAACCAGCTGATCTCTTTGAGGAGGTCAAAAGAGGCTGCATATGCTTAACTCAGAGCAAGTACCCTAAAGGTCACTAGTCATTATGTCCACTGCAAAACAAGTAAGTTAACTCTCAGTTGCTCTTCAGTGAGAATCATGCCAGGCTTGTGTCCAAAAAAGACAGACACCTCAATATTGGCTAAAAAACAAGGTAGTAGTTCTACAAATCAACAATTGAATTTGTACATGCCATGGCTTATCATATTACCTTCATATGGTAACACAACAGCCAACACAAAGAAAGAGAAATACTGGACTCAACTGTGTCCAGAGAAAAGTATTATAGATGTTGTGGTATTTTCTTTCTCCCCCTGCAACCCTTTTCCATATCACCTTCTAATTTGTTTTAGGTTACATAGACAATCTGGTGGCTCATTGTGCTGTTGTTTGAGTTTTATATTATCTACCTGTAATTGCTTACTCTTTTCATTAACTGCCAGAGAGCTGTTTTAAAATGGAATGTGCTTATTACAATGGGCTTTTATGGCAATATCTTCATAAAGTAAAATTCAACTAATACATTAACTTCCATGTTCCATCAAAAAAACTTAGCTGGAAAATGTTTAACACATCCTAGAATGCAACACTAAGAGCCATTAAGAGAAGAAGTTGAGGTAGAGGATGTTTTTTTTCACTTTTTAATGAGAATAATATAAATTGAAGTGTTCTTACCCAGGGCATAAACGGAAACACAAATAAATCACTTCAGGTGAACACAAATTCTGTTTGAATTGCAAATGACCCTTCTAGCAGAAATTAGATTGAGACAGAAGCTTAAGTTCTCTTCTGTACACCTACTCTTCTTTGGGGCATTTTTCAGATTCCGGCAAACAAATTTAGACCTAAACTGTAGAAAATCTATGATTTCTAATACCCTTCTCACAAAACTTCAATTACTCTATGTTTAAGATGTTTAAATGAAAAAGCCGTCAAGGCCTTGGCTTCTTTCTTTGTTTAGGGATTGTTTGGGGATCGAGTTGATGGAATAATTTGATTTAATAACTGTCATCAAAAGGACATTTTTCATAATAGATTGAAGCATACAGTGGGCTGGGGCTGGGATTTCTGCTTCCCCCTTTCCTCCCTCATAGCCACTGGTGGACATTTGCTTATGCAGTGATGTGGGATAAACAGTCCTTCAATATATGACTACTTCAATTTGTGAAATGGAAGCTCAGAAAACACAGAATGCAATCTACTGAAAGAGGATGGTTGGGAGGGGTTGGGAGGGGAGAGGATTTAGCTATTTTCTTTTTTACCTTTTAAAACTAAACAATCAGATCATTTAAATCCCAGATTTAAGTGGTTTTCTCAGTCACAAATACAGTTCAATAACTGACTTGCTTTGAAATTGAAAATGGTGTCAGGACCTACGTCTGTTTGGGTGGTGTAAATTTGGAACAACTCCATTGACTGCAAAGCAGTTAAAATTGTATATATCGGTGAAAATGGTCTATAACATGCTTCAGTTTCTTAACCATTTCAAGACAGAGATAAACTTCCTCCATATCAGTCAATTATTTGCTGTCGCCAGTGTTACAGCTATGTCAGACTCACTGATCACATTCTTCCTGATTGCTTCTCTCATCCTACAGAGATAACTGTACACAATAAAGGCAAAACAACAGATGATCTTTCACCTGCCTGGAAACTTTAAGGAGAAAATTATCAAAGCAATTCTGACCCAAGTATCCACTTGCTACTCAAAAGAATGAAACTTCTTAACCAAAGGCAGGTAAGAAATTGTTTTAATCTGTAGAAATGTGAATGATTCCCAAAGAAATTAAGGAACTGTCTATAATGAGTATAGAGTACTAAGAAACTAATAGCAGAAAGCATATTTTATAGAACAAATAAATTCCATGTGATTTTTGACCAAACAATTCAGTTTGGTTAATTCCCTAATCATATTTTAAGGCTTATCTAAATGCCAGGCAATTACAACTCTACAGAAACAGAACAAAAACTCAGTGCAATTAACATTCAAAGCAGCTGCTAATTTGTCTATTTATTCACAGCTCACGCAACTTCATAATAAAGTTTGTCAGAATAAACTGTTTAGATATACAGTCCTTGAGTCAGCAGTTATGAAAACAAGCAACACATTTATAGTACATCTTTCTCTCAAGCTGAGCAAAAGCACATTTGAAGCTCCGAGACTCACACCCAGCAGTGTCCACTTTAAATAGAAAAATCTCATTGATTGTATGAAACTCAGGTCTCATTTTTGTCCATCGATTCCCTCGGTGACCTACAGCATCAAAGCCCAGAGCGAACCCAATCTGACCCCGACTTTATGTGCATTATTATATTGAGAGACAGCAGCTACTTACGGTCCATGCCATTGTCTCCGTAGATATGTAATACAGTATTCTAGAACTGCTCCTGCAGAGAACACTTCATGCACTCGGCATTTCCTTTTCTCTGTCTCTTGTCTCTGTCTCTCTCTCTCTACTCCAATCTTGAAATTTTCTCTTCGCTGTGCTGAATATTTTGGGTTTTTTTCCCCCTCCAGTGGACAGCTCAAATGAGCAACTTCAGACTTTGACTAATATTCACATAACTCTCAGTAAACAACATCCTTCACACAGATCTATAACTAATAATAATGCTCTTTATTAAGCTCTCCTGTGAAACAATATGTCTAATAAAAGCTGCTCTCCATGCTGTTTTAATTATAATAAATCACCTTCATTATGATGCATACTTCAATATAACATGCCTAATGCTTAGCTACCTGGGATACTACAGTAATGAGGACAGAGAGTAGACATATCTTGAAGAAAGTTATTTACACACACTGAAAAATTCTACAGTACCGTACTGCTTTGCAACATGAATTTCAACAACTTTTATCTTACCTTACTGTTTATAACATCATGGCTGAGAAGAACCACCCCCCCGAAAAGTGCTGTTTATACAAATAACAGGACATTGAATACATCCACTAGCACAGAAAAATAAGTCCTTGCAGTGCAATCATTTCTCTATAAATGTATAAAAGTATTTCACCACCCTGTGCAACAAATCAGTGATGAGACTATAGGCTGTTGTGTGCCGGTACCTAGGGATTTCATGTCAAAGTCAACTTCCTTGGCAATCCCTAGAGAACTGTGCTGTGCACATTCTCATGAAAGGTGTGAAAATCTGATTTTCTAAAATGGATCAGTAATTCTCTATGAAGGGGAAAAGGATCAATAAATCTTTGCTAAGTAGATTGTAAAGGAAAAATTATTCTTTCAGTGACAGTACATTAGGATCCTCCAAACAATCTCAATAAACTAAAGACATAGCATTTCTCCAGCAGCTACTTTTGACTTCTGATATATTTTTGTAATCTCCGATCATTCTGCAATGCACATACATTTATATTTGCTTAGCAATGTTCCATGTTGATGTTGATTTATGAGTATATGCCATTATAATGCTCAGCTGTGAGTAGAAGAAGAAAATTATTAGCTGCTTGTAACCTGATAAATGTGTTACGAGGAACTGTCATTACACCTCTGCACACATACACGTTTGTTACTATATCACTCGCTCTGTACCTACACAAATATTCTGTACTCTTTCTATATATATCTACACACACACAATAATATTTACTAGATTGTGTGTATCTATATGATTTTTTGTATGTGTGTTTGTATAGGTACATTTTCAGGCACTGAGCGTTAATTATAACACATACAGCAACTGTAACTCTACTAGGTACTTCAAAGGCCTGAAAGATGTTCATCCAGTTACTGGAGTAGCACATGCTATCTGGTATTTACGCTATCAAATCATATAGTCCCATTGTCCTTAAATGTGTGATTTTTACATAGAAGCAAAAGTAGCATTTGCCTAAAGACAGCATGATAATACAGCTTACAGCGAGCAGTCAAAGTACATTGCCAAGTCAGAAGTGGGCTACGCACACAAGCAGAGGAATTCATTTGTCCTTTTTACACGATCTCTTTTTTCTGCTGCAGAGAGTAAGAGTATCCTGCCAGAAGTGTCTGTAGTGTTGTTTCTGTGGCAGTGGCAATATGCACAGTGTGGGCACTTAAATGTTCATTCCAATTCTACACGCCAGTGCTGCTATGAAACTTAACGTGCTGGGCTGCATTTCTATTCCTGGCGCTTCCAGCACACAAGTATTCTGGGTGGTAATCTTTGAGGGGCTGCATGCTGAGGAAAGGAAGAAAGGGCTTTGTCTCTCTCCCTAATGCTGAGAAATCAGAAAGGAGAGGAGGCAGCCTCTGCTGCCCAGGGAAATCTACAGTCTGGAGACCAGGCTATCTCTTGCAAGTAAGTTTTGGTACACAGAAAATCAAAACTAAAAAAACCAGAGTAACACGAGAAACCAAATATGACAGGAAGGCAGAGGCAGGAAAAATTTTGAGTTCATCACTCTGAGATTGCCTCATGTTTGATAGAGCAGCCCCAAAACAGAGGGGATTTGAACCCTACATGCAGTTTTGAATATTTTAAGATGCAGAACTCAAACGGAGCTAGTGACATTCTGAAAACCAAACTGTGCACCTGGATAAGTTTTTCAGGCATTTTCCAGATGGTGGAATGACGGCAGAAGCCATCATTTTTATACTCAGAAGATCCAATGCTTTGTATACTTCCAGAGTTCAAGGAACCTACTTTAGCAATTTCCTAAATCCTTTTAGCTTGTCTTTTGTTGGTTTGTGTGTGGGGTTTTGTTTCTTTGTTTTGTTTTTATAAACAGAGCAATATTAACAAGAGTGCTTGAGAACAGATGCTGCCCTAGGTCCTAGCTGAGCAGAAGGTATCAGGGCCTACTCGAACAGGCTCAACCACTGCACTGTTTCATGCTTGAGGGAGCACACAGTTAAAAGTTACCTCTTTTACCCCCTATTATCTCTACCATGCCCGTGTCCACCAGAACAAATGAGACTGGAGTAAGCAGACTCACAGAGGAGAAAAATATATAAAGAAAAGGAACAAATTCAGTATATCAATTCCCAATAAAGTGAGGTCATTGCTATGAGGAACAAAAGGATAAAACTACTCTTGGACTGACAAATGTCATTTTTACTCAAAGACACTGTGGTATAGCATCTTCAGGAGCTCACTGCAGCTTCTCCTCAAACCTGTGTTTTGAACTGTTTTGGTGGAGCTTCTCAAAGCACTTTGTGTGTTTCAGATGATGAAGCTTCACAACACCTCCTCCTTGTATGTCAAAGAAAAGAAATAAGGTCTATACATGCTCATGTAGATGCACACACACACTGGCATATCATAGGGACGCAGTGTCAACGTTTTAAAGCTGGGTGCCTTATCTGCATCTGAACATTTGACCTAGGTGACAAGGTGAAAACCACCCAGGAAACCAACCTCAGACTCGTCCTTCCCTCTTAGGCTGAACTCATGGAAACATACATCAAAGTTAGAAAGTCAGAAAGACATAGCTAGTCAGTGGCAGCCCATGGCCAGTACCCACCAAAGGGGAGCTCTGGCCCATGCAGATACAATAATATAATAATAATATACACAAACAATATTTTCTCATTTATCATGGATACCTCAAACCAATTTTTGATACCTCAGAGAATTATGAAATTGTCTTCTTTTACCACAGGTTTGGAAAAGGATATCTTAATTGAAACAAAACCATTGAAGATTCAATCTCCCTGCAGAATCACAGGTAAGAAACAAAAAATGCAAAGAAGCATGCTGGTGCCCCATATGCTAAAAAAGAACATGTCTTGCTAAGCTCAGAGTTCATGATCCACCACACCAGGTTTTATATAATACTGAATAAATCCCATTCTGTCTTACATCAGTAGGTAACTTGCACTACACTTCTGAGGCTAGGCCCCTCCTGAAGTCATAGTTCAGACTTATGTCCAGAAACCAATTGACCCAGAGTAGCACAAATCATCTGGTTTAGTCTGTAAGCATTTATTCGAACCCTTCTCTAACCCCCACATCCAGCACTTCTAAGTCTTTGGTTTCCTCTGTTATTCACATAAAGGTTGCTTTCTTTTGGTTTGTTCACTGAAGTGATTTTCCTGGAGTGCAGGAAATATCTTTAGCTTATAAAACACACACAGACACACACACACACCCCTCACCCCAACCAACTAACAAAGAAACAAGCTCCCCTCAAATAATCCAAACAACCCTCCAACATTTTATCCTTTCTTCATGTTTTCTAATATCACAAATTAAGAGAACAGTGAATGTAAGATTAAATACTATATCTGAAATTTGGTCATAGTTTCCTCACAGAAGAATCAACACTTACAGACCACTTTCTGCCTACCCAAGGCATGAGCTCTTTGGGTCAGGAAAGGGATGAACAAACTTTTTGTTGTTTTTTTTGTTTGGTCTGACCTTGTTTCTCATATTCAGACATGAATGAAAATCCCTGTGTCTGCTCCTGGAATAATATGCAATGGAGACCAATCCCAATTGTAGGACACTGCCCACAATTTGTTTGCATGTTTGCGTAATTATACCCAAGAAAAATCATGAGTATCCATGTTCACCCACTTGAGACTACCTATCTGTTTCTGACCTGCACTAAGAAAAACAGACGCTAAATAGTATGGACCTCTGTCTAGACATACAGGCTAAAATACCTAAATACCGTAGGACACATGCACCTCCAATAACCAATGTTTGTAATTTGCACAAAGGACCAAATCCTACACCCACCAAAATATAAAATTCCCAGTGCTTTCAAAGAGGAGAGACTCCATCCAGGAAATCCAGATGGTGTTCATCAAGAAGAGGCCCATAGAAACATTTTACCTGAGGGCCAGGTGATCAAATGTCCAGAACAAATGCAACACAACAAAACTAACCTTACACTAGGTACCTTAGGATGTGTTTTTCAGAATACTGAAAAGTTTCTTCCAACTACATTTTAAAGCAGTATTTTTGACCAATTGTCCCAAATAAATTATGTTAAAGAGATTCACTCATTGAATTATACTTTCTGAACCCTTGCGTGAATAAGTACACATATGTGCAAAATGTACAAAATTTCAGAATAGAACTCTATAACGTACTCCAAGAAAGTTTCAGAAAGAAACTCTTCTATGTCACAAGCCAAAATTTGCATTTGTATTCAAAGGCACGTTACTCTCATACTAATACAACTAGACAACATGAATTTTCAAATTAAATTATGGAGCAACCCTGTAGGAAAGGCTGAAAATTACTCCCCTCTTAATACTAAAAAATTTCACCCAATTTCTGAAAGAAGTACAGCTCATCACAGAATAACACTTTTTCTGAGAAGTTTAAAAAAAATTTAATAAAAAGTGTTTTGAAAACAAACCTATTCTAACCTGTTTTTTTCTGCCGTGTAGAAGAACAGCTATCCAGAGGAACCTTGACAGAATGGAAAAATGGACTGACAGAAACCTCATGAAGTTTGATAAGAAATGCAAAGTCCTGCACCTGGGAAGTAACAACCCTGTACCTCTCTATATGCTGATGGCCAGTCAGCTGGAAAGTAACTTGGCAGAAAAGGACTTGGGGTTCTGGTGGACACGAAGTTGAATGTAAGCAAGCAATGTACCCTTTCAACAAAGTGAATGGTATCCTGGGCTGCATTAGACAAAGCATTGCCAGCAGGTCGAGGTAGGTGGTCCTTCCATTCTGTTCAGCCCTAGTGAGGCTGCACCTGGAGTAGTGTGTCCAGGTCTAGGCTCCCCAGTACAAGAGAGAGATGGGCATACTGGAAAGAGGCCAACAAAGGATCGCTAAGTCAGATAAGGGACTGGAGAATCTCATGTATGAGCAAGGGTTAAGAGACCTGGGATTGTCCAGCCTGGAGAAGAGAAGGAATGTTATCAACATAAATAAATACCTGAAGGGAGAGCACAAAAGCAGAGATAGGCTTTTTCAGTGGGCCCAGTGGCTGGGCAAGGAGCACACTCTGAAACAGAGGAGGTTCCCTCTGGACATCAGGAAATATTTTTCAATGACCAAGCACTGGCATAGATTGCCCATAGAGGCTGTGGAGCCTCTTTCCTTGGAGATATTTAAAAGCCATCTGGACATGGTCCTAGGCAACCAGGTTTAGGTGGTCCTGCTTGTATGGACTAGATGACCTCCAGACGTCCCTTCCAACCTCAGCCCCTCTGATTTTGTGAATTTTTAATATTTTTCTTCCCCATTGGACAGAAGCAAGGGAAGGAAAGAACAGTAAAATGATCCACCTTTAACTATATAAAGACTAGCGAAGAAAATTTTGTTTTGTTGGGCTTCAAGTTTTCCTATGTCTTATCTAACACAAGAGGGAACTAAAAATGCTACTTGGGGAACCAAAAAGGGAAACAGATGAGGAAAATAAGCCTCACATAGCTAAACAGTGTTTGGGAGGGCACAGAAGGAACAGCAGAGGAAAACAGAGGACCTAGAATGACATCCTGTGTTGAAGTGAACTAATTTCAGCTGTGAGCACAGCGAAGCAGACTAAGAATGGACGAATGTAATTTCCATGTTCTTCCATTATATATTTTGCAAATAGACGTCTTGAAATCTGCAGGACTGCTTTGAATGGCCTAATAAGTCTTTCATTTTTTCATTCATAATAAAGAAAGAAATTTAAAATTACCAAAGGGATTGAGTTCAGTGCAGTGTTACCGTCATCCTGAAACACTGCAGTTAATTTCTGTAAATTTAAAGAACAAGTTTAAGACAAAGAGTCTGAGAAGGAGACTTAAAGATTTCCACCCATTTCTGTCAATTTTGCACTGTTAACTGCTACTGTTACTTGTTTATATCGTCTGTCTTCTGTAATCACCCTCAGGACTGGTTAACTAACCATTAACATGCTAAACCAGTAAATATACCAAGAGAATGTACTAATACTGAAGTCCATATATGTTTTCAGAACCCTATATCTAGGTCATTTTTAAGTGGATGCACTTGACCCATCTCTCAGTTGCTTAGAGAAGTAATCTGGTTTTGAAATACCAGAAATTTAAAAATTTAAGAAATAGCACAGCAGGAAGGTCCTCTCATAAAACACCTTTAAAAATTCCTTGGAACTACTGATTGTAGCACATTTTTGCAAAGCAGACCACAGCACTGTAAAGCACATAAGCTATTCATATTAATTTCAGTAGACTTCTGCATGAATGTGCTTAAAGCTGTTGAGGACTGATTAATGTAGGTGAACATCTAGGTCATGATACAGGTCACTGACATCAGTAGAAACAAGGCTACCGTACCCTGTATTTAGGCAGATTTAGAGAGCATTTTCAGAATTTTTCACAAGAAGTAACATTCTTATTTTAATAACAATACTGTCAGGACTTCCACAATACTTCACAATGAGCCATGCAGTTCATGCAAGTGTCTTTAAAAGGCACTTGCATAAGTGTATGAGATACATAAGATGTATAAGATGTATAAGCAAAATGGAATTTTCAGAGCCAAGCAGCATCACAACACACCTCCAGATTGCTTCATGCACAACATTGACAAGTCTTTTAAATATTAAGGGCTGTGTTCTACTCTAATTCCACACATGGGACTCCCATTAATGTCAGTGGGTGTTTCACACAAAGCACAAGAACAGAAACAGCCCTTGGCATCTTTTAGTATTAAAGAAAAAAGATTTCAATAAGTTTACTTAATCCATCAAGCTGGCAGACTCTAGCATTAGGTCCTCTGATAGTGCTGTCAATGCTTGGTCAAGCCTAAAAAACCTTCAAGCTTAAGCAAGTCTTGACACAGCAGAGAAGTAGAAGCTCAAGATGGCCAACCGTAGGAAGTAAATAAACTTTTAAAAGCTAAGAGAATAAAGGATTAAAGGATAAAGAAAATTATTTTTGCCCTTTATATCAACTTTTTCCAAAGAAATATACGTTTCAGAGAAAGAACCCAGACCTTGGCAGGCTGCGTGGAAAAAGAAAAGCAGAGACAAGTTGGGGGTTGGGGAGTGTAGCTGCTAATCCTGCTAAGGCAGTTTTACAGTATTGACTCCAGTGTATTGGGGCCATACAAACTTCTTGACCATGCACTAACTAGTTTGCTTGATAGCCTGGAGTCACTAGACTTAAAGGTCTCAGCATATATCTTAAGTCCATGGGAAGAGTGGATTTGTGCCCAAGAGAGTATTTTGCTGTCAAGCTCTGACCCAAGTCAGAGCTTATCAATTGGTGTCTGTAAGGGTGGTAAGCATAAAGCAACTCTACTAATGCCTTCCCTTTCATTGCCCTACTACCCACACATTCCAATAGGAACAGTCTTTGATCACTGGTCCCTGTAACATTCATATTTTTTTGTTTAGACATCACAGAAGCCCCACAAACTTGTTAGCCTAGGTTTTTGTCGGTCTGGTGGCTACCATCTTGGTTGAAGTGTCCTTGGCTCTGGGGTATTAGGCTTCACGATTTTTGCAAACAACCTGCTTACTTTGGTAGAGCGAAATCTGAAATATTAGGTCCCCGTCTCATTGGCATATTTAGCACCCATCTGGTTTAATTATCACTCAGGGCTGCACTGCGGAATTTCTGTAATGGAGAAACTGACACAGGTACATGGTCTGAATGACAATTTAGCTAGACAGGCTTGTTGAAATCATATGAGAGTTATAGGATACCTGGCATTAGTAGTTTGACTGTGGTACATAAAAGTTTTGAGGCAATTTAAACTGTATTATCATCACACAAAGTAGACAATTTGAAGAAAGCAACAGTGTAGAGGTACAGGTAGTTGTTGGATAGTGTTATGCAAGCTTTTTCTCTACTCTGGATAAACTGACACTACTATTTATAGTAGTAAAAGCATCTGAGCATGAACAGCATTTGAAGACAAAGTTAAAAATATTACAGAAAGATTAGCCCTACAGCTAAGCGTATTTAACAGGTCTGTTCTCCCTTTGCCTCTTTCTTCTCATTTAGTATGTGGTTGACTTATTTGAACCCATCAGTTCAGCACATGAGCAGTAACAAAGCATAGCAGTTGTCATGTTCCACTCCCTCTTTGTTTAGTTGCTCTTTGGGATGAGCTCCCCCTTACTCACCACTGTCTGTCTTCCCTGTGTACTTACATCAATCTCTCCTTGGAGTGCTACTAAGGAAAAGCAATTTCCAGAAACAGAAATCTACATGTAGCTCTGGATGGGGCAGTTTCCCAATGGTCATTGTAATCAATGGAGTCTCTCCCATTGACTTCTGTATGAGACAGATCAAAGCAAGACCCTTTTTTTAAGGTTCCTGTGAACAAATTTCATCTGAAAATGACAGAATGTTTCCTGCCAGGAAATCTACAGAGAATTCAGGCAGAACTCTGTTTTCAGTTTCACAACAAACTCAGATTAAGTGAATTGCCTTGTGTAGTTTTCCAGTGTCAATTCCAATTATGGCTAATGCTGTGCAAACCCCAGGCTTAAAAAGCTACATCAAGAAAAGTAGAGTGAAGGTAAGAATGCATGTGGGAAGCACTGTGATTTTGGTTTGAATTCTTTTTGGGGCAGAGATTCTGAATGCTATTTTTTTTTACAATTCAGGGAAGGTGGAAAGGTTACACTGAAGGTGGTTTGAAGAAGCCTTTGTAAGAGGCAGAGTAAAATATATAAAATAATTTTAAAGTCACCCTTAATTACTTTCTCAGTAATCCACCAAAAAAACTGACACAAGCACAAGCTAATTCACATTCTCTGAATTCCATGGAGGAATTGAGCGCTTCAGCATCAACAGCCTCTGCTTGAACAGGCTTTATATATACAAATTGACACTGTAACAAATTCCTAACTAGTTCTAATGTTATGTGAATTACTGCAAGTTAAAAATATAAAACGACACTAGTAGAAGGCAACTTGTTTGGACCACTGAGGACTCCTCACTAAAACAACCCTCCTCCCTTCCCTACTTTCACATATATAGTCCGATGGGACAAGTCCCCAGAGGAGAAACTTTTTGTCATTGCGAAGCAACCATAGTAGATCATGGCAGAACAGCCTGATCTATCTACATTTCTAACAGGTATAAGCTTCTTAAACAGCATGGAAGTTTATCCTTCTTTAGACTCTACCTACTGCTCTGGGGAAAAAAAATCAAGTATCTAAGTAAACCATCATCTTGAATATATAAATTAAGTATATACATTCTTTATAAACAGGACTCTTAATAGGTCATTTAAATTATATCTTGCACTTTTCCAGCATCCCCATGGAGTTAATTTTAAAAAAGAATGAATGAAATAATGCCACTAAGACTACAGCATTTCTCTCACACACCTCTACACTGAGTTATCTAGTGTTAATGTCTAGGACTTACACAGTTGCAAATTACAGCTGCTGAAATGACAGCTATGGTTCCCTGCATAATATTTGGTGAAATAAATGCTGAAGTATGAAATCCATTAGTGCCATATATACTATACACTGCATTTTCAAAGGCTTAGTTCAGGGGGAATGAAACTTCCTCACCACAGATAAATGCAGCATTTAAAGGGTTTTATTATTATTATTATTATTATTTTCTTCCAATAAAATTATCTGGTCTTTTGGAATATCTCTATCTGCTAGTATTCTGAAATTCAATTAAATACCTCAAGGCAAGTACTTGCTCACTATTTCCTGTTGGAACAGCTCAAAAATGTTCTTTGTGTTATTTGAAGCAAGCAGCAAAAATGACAACAACTCAAGGGTGGCTTCACTTCCTTGGGGGAAGAGACATTCCAACACATATCTAATATATATGCTATATAATTAAAAAGCTATCACAAAGAGACCAACAGGCACTAAGTACTTGTTATTGAAAAGAGCACATAAAACAAGAAGAGTATGCTTGAAATTGCAGTGGAGCAGAATCAGAGGTGAGGTCCTACCAATGAGCTCCCACAAAAGCCACTAAACAGGTAGCTTCAAACTGGGACAGCAACTCTATGGTTTTTTCATCAGTTTAACTTCTTATAGACTCTAGTGGCTGCAGAGCATGTGCGCACCAAACCAAACAGTAAGAGAAAGTACAGCAAATTCTGTTTCTCTGTGGTCTTTTCCAAGAAATTCGGAAACCAATTGTGCCACCATCTGCCATAGAAAAATGTTGTCCTGGATTTCTGCCACTCCTGGAAACTGAATAAAGACTAATTTGGATGAGAATAGCTTTATTTTGCAATGTTGCCTTTGCTCTGTGATCCCAAGCTGAGAGAGAATTGAGCCAATTATGGTGAGTGCAAACACATTACAAAGAAGTATCATGTGCTTTAAAGAAAATAAAATATTCTTCATGTATTTATGAATTAATTATCCTGCCTTTGAAGGAAAATTCAATTACATAGAACAAAAGCAGTTTAAGTAAAGCTATACTCTCATTCACACTTTGTAAAACTGTGATTGCCTCTTTTTCCCTTCATGAAATAAGCTAGTACTCCTCTAAAGTCAATTTGCAAGAGGATGGCTTATAAAAGAAAACAGCAAACCTCCCCCTCCAATAAAATCATTCAAAGCAAACCTACCTGGACAAAAGGCCCAGTTCCCCTACTGCTTTGTGCTAGGGTGGAAAAAAACTGTTGTCTGCTACATTAGTGAGAAATAACAATTTCAGAGTCAGTCACATGCTGAAATGTTTCAGTTGAAATCAAACTCTGAGAAATTTTTTAAATGTTTTCAACACATCAGCATGAAGCATCGACCTAGTTGGAATCACTTAGATCTAAAGCAAATGCACTGATTGTTTTCACAGCATGTTTTTCTCTTCAAGCTGCAACAGGCAGACTGGTAACTGCTGTTCGGAAAGGTTTTCAGCCCCCTGCCTTGGTCTGCTGTAGCCTATGACACAATCAATAGCAGGGTTAGAAGGCAGAGGAAGCTAAGGAAAGATTCTGAAGATGAAGTGAGCGACAGAATTGCCTTACAGGATTTGTTCTCTCTCTCACCTTGAGTCTTTTCTGCTGCAAACAAAGATGTAGAACCATCCCAAGTCTTTCACCAAACGGGGATGGAGATGTTGGGAACACCACGTGGCATGAGTGCAGACAGCACACAATGCACTTAAGAACATTCTGCTCAACACATAGACAAGAAAAAAGATCTTGCCAGCAGATGTCTGTTTCTTGGTCTAAGTGGGACAGAGGTCCCACTGAAGAAAACTTTTCACTCATTTATCAGTATAATTAGCATGCATGGTAAGAAAAGTTCATGGTGAAATAAAATTGGAGCATTCTCCTTTAATCATTTCACCTCAACCCTGTCTGTGCTGCCTGCAGGCATCTCTGCTCCAGCCCTTCTAATAGTAACCATGATCCTTCAACCAAGCCCCGCTCCCTTTGAACTGGTGCATAATGGAGAGCACTTCAGACACCAGTCCTACTTAATATGCCACTGCACAGGACACTTTTGCTGCCATGCTATAAGGACCTTAATGGCTTTCAGTTGTTCAGGTATCACATTATTAAAGAATTTTTATGGCAACCATAACAATTGTAATACAGTGCAGCTCTTGTTAGAGTCATTATGATGGAAAATGTGATTTGAAGTCCATTACTGTAGATACCATGCTGTTCTCCTACTTTATCCCACCACCAGTTTATGGAGATACTTAGGTTGAATTTACTGCAGTAGCGTGAGAAGAGATGGAAAGAAACAGTTCAAAGGGAATCAGAGAAGGCCCAGTTTATGCCACTGTCTGTTTGTTTTTTTCAGTTAAACACAGAAGAATCTCAGAAGAAAAGCATATTTGGACATGAATAGCATGCAGCAGACAGAACATTGTTGGGATCCAGTCAATCCACATTTATATTTTAATATAATAAAAAGATAGGAAAGGGACACGAATTTTATACAGTTAAGCGTTTTACAGCACAAGCAAACTTAACTGTAGGTTACACAGGCTCAAGTACAGTGGAACACTCCAGTAAGGATAGGGCTTCCTAGACCCACAGCATGGGCTTATGCAGGCACCACTCCGTAGCAATAACGGAATTAACCCAACTGCAGACCTTTTGTTTACGAATGATTACAGCATTATTATTTGTGCTGTGACTACAAGTATGAGGTTCTATAATTCTTCATGCCCAAACAGAAAAGTCTCCCAGTTCACATGCAGAGGAAAACACAAGCTACCAGTCAATGGAGGATCAGCCCCCCAGTATCCATCCTCACGTTTTAGCCTAGTTCCATCATCTCAAAGATGATATTGGCAAGAGTTACAAAAATAGGATGCTTCGCCCTCCTAGAGAGAAGTACAGTGGAAACAAACAGCAGAATGGTTGAAGAAGGCTTTTATTTTTTTATTTGTTGTTTAAAACCTTTTAATAAAGTGATGGTAGGAGAGATGGCCTAAGGGGCTGCATCAGGGAGCCTTCCAGCATGGTAAGGCGTAGCCCCAGTGTGAGCACAGCAAGCACTCTGCTGGC
The DNA here is from genome assembly GCF_003945725.1 of Corapipo altera. Taxonomy (NCBI): domain Eukaryota; kingdom Metazoa; phylum Chordata; class Aves; order Passeriformes; family Pipridae; genus Corapipo; species Corapipo altera. The sequence goes on from NW_020884917.1 coordinate 5,798,010, forward strand.
ACTAGAGACAGCTGGGCCAAGTACCAAGGGTGAGCATGTGTCAGCCTGGCACTACACAGGCAAACACAGGGCCTCCTGCAGCAGCCACATTATAGCAAGGGTTGGCAGACCTCTCCACCTTGAAGCACTGACACTTATCCCTCCTTTTCTTCTGCAAACACCCAGCAGACAGCATTTCACCTGCCCCAACAGTACCTCTTGGATCCACTTCCCAATCGCTTTGTGTAATAAAATGCACTCAAGTGACCCATTCCCAGGTCTGGACACACATATGCCCCCACAGTGGAAAGTTTCAACTCAGGTTTCCCCCGAGGACCCTGCTACATGGTGCTATGAAGGTTACCAGTTCATAAAATTTGTTATAGGAAAACAGTCAAAAAGTTTGCTTTATTTTTTCTAAATATGAGACAAAAAGCAACATCTGGCTGAAAGAGGCTGTCTGCACTTCAAGAGGTTCCCAACAGGAGACAAAAAAAAAATATTTATTTAGACTCATGAAGTCAAAGGCTTTTCTTCTGGCAAGGGAGCTCCCTACAGATGAGTCTGTCACTTGGTGGTATTGTTCATGATCAGGTAATATGTTTGGTATTTGTGTCATACCAATATCCAAGGTTTCAATTAATCTCACCTCAATGTAAGACAGAAGTTTCTTTCACTGCACTGTTTTACTTGGGCTTGGGGTAGAAGGATCTGGTTTGTTTTTTGTGTTCATCTTTGCAGCAGTCATCTTTTAAACATATAATGTAACATATGGGTGATAGACTTGAACTGAACCTCTTGGTTGGATGGATTTTTGCTAGGGTTTGAAGACCTCCGGAAACCAATATACAAGGAATACTGTAAAAATCACTGAGCACTTGTAATCACTATTAGTTGACAATTAAACAAGTGCGCATCTACTTCAAATTTATCCTGCTAACTACCAGACTTGAAACACATATCTCTCTAAAAGCCATGGAATTTAACTCAATCTCATGTGGAGGATATCTACAAAGTCTGCATGGACTGGGTCTTCCACTTAACTGGTAAAAGTGACACACAAAGGTATTTAATCAATGAGAAGACTCTTTGTCACAGCAATTAATTTCAACCTCAAAAACGAAATCCACCAGTTTTCAGTTACGATACAGCTGCTTCCTAGCAGATGCCATCTGGACCCTAACTTTTGCTTATAGCTACACCATCAGAAACATGAGAAAATGGCAGATCAGTAACAGCTGCATTTTTTGTCGTCTGTTGAAAACCCCCATCACGTCCCAAGGAGACAGACAGTAGAGATCTACACTGAAAAGTAACACCAGTGTGAGTAGCATTGTGGAGAGTGCATGAAGGGAGGAAAGAGGATGGCCAACCATCTTTCTCCACAGCAGAAGTATCACCTTTTCTTGTGGGACCTGGGTTGGAGGCATGCTACCAACATGGGGTCACTAATACAGGTGCAACTTTGTTATGTATCTCGTGGTGATTGATGGTGGGAGTAATGCTCAGAGTCCCAGCTGGGGACACCTTGGGTCTCCTATGAGCTTTCATCTCCAACTCCCCTGGGATAGCATTGACACTACATCGGTTCCCTTTGAAACTCACGGCTTCTTCTGGCCGTTTTATGTGTGGCTGGACAGCCAGAGAAGTGCAAGGAGTAAGTGATCAGAGCTACCTGTAAACATATTGACACTTCCAGGCCCTCTTTGCCCAAGTAAATTTTTTTATGAAGAATATCTGGAAATGTAAAAAACAACAAATGGAGAATTTAAACTTTTTACTGTGAAGTTTATCAAGTCAACTATTGTCTACAAAAAAACCTGTTTAAGGTTGTTAATTTTTAACTTAGATAATTTTAGTATTTTTAAAAGATTTGGTATTTGTTGCAGTTACATTATTATGCACCCTAACAAGACAAAGCATTAGAAAAATCAACACCTTTCATTTCACACTATAACTTTGCCTAAAAGAACAGAAAAAACATATTACAATAGCCATTGAGGATGGTTGGTAAAAAACAACAAACAAGCCTACTGTAACACCCCAGGCTTGGCTCACAAGTTCATCAAAGGGGTTTTACATTGAAAATTGGATGGGGCATTGCTCCCAGTGTGCCAGTGACTGACAGCTGCACCAGTGGCTCTCAAGGAGGCGGGATTATGGGGGAGAGAGCTCAGTCCCACCTTGGCAGAACCCAATCTGCCCTCTTCCCCACATCACAGAGTTATTTCAATCCAGTCATAACTTTTTAATAACTTTTTTCAGTCCCTCACACCCATTCTGGATATCATTATGCATATATACTAAGGAATTCCTTGCTGTGAAGAACTATACAACCGGAACTAAAGACAAAGCAGTAATTCTTAAGTCATGAGAACTCGGTTCCTGGGTCTACAAAGGGACATGATTTTTGGACATGAAACACTTGGCAAGTTCTGAAATTGATGGTCAAAAGGAGGTTCAGATGACATGACCAAAGAAGAGACCTCTACTTACTGATAATTTCCTTGCATTGTCCAGCAGTAATCATTATGAAGTGATTATATATTATTATGAAGTAATATTTGAGGGAAAAAAACTCTGTAAAAGTAGAACTTTTTTTACATGATGCTTTTCCCTTCTGAAAGAGTTACATGACCGTCAGTACTTGTTCTGTGAAAAATCCTAATTTCATGGTATTTTTAAAAACTCTTTTTTAGGGAAACATATATCCTCACATACCAGATTATTCAGAATGAAAATCAAAATAATACTTCATATGAGGAAAAAACCTTTTTTGACTATTTTATGTAAATGAGCTGTGCCAAGAGACATCTCCTCCTCCTCCTCTGATGGAGGACAGTTGGAGCGTTTCCTCAAGTTTGGCACATTGCTCTTTTTAGCAAGCCAAAATTTCAGAGTTTTTCATTTCTAATTTACAATTAATTTGCAAGAGGTAACCTCCAGCTAGGATTTTTAAAAAGCTTTTTAAAAAATTATTTGGTTTTAATATGATGAAAGGTACAGTTCATATCTCCTAACTTAAGAGTTATTTCCAAGATCTCAGTAAGACTTTCCGGTAGCTCACAGTATTTGCCTTCTTTTATTGCACTTAGAGAGGAAACAGGCTTTAGAGTGACTGTCTCAGATTTTGGCATATAATTTTTAAAATTACTATGTCAGAGCAGTTATATGCCATATGAGAAATTAAGCATCAGGAGACAGGCACCCATTTAAAAGCCTAACCAGGAGGAAGAAACCTACAGACTGACAATTACGAGACTGATAAAACATGTAAGTACATCTGAAAAAGCGAACATTCTTTAGGAGTTTCCTTAAATTATGTAGACAGAGATGTGTTAGGCACAAAGTTACAAAGTACAACATCTCTCCAGGTATTGAAACATTTTGCAGTTTTGTGTTGGTCTCCAAATCTAAGATTTAAAAATTAAATATCTAATTTATGAGACACTTGTAATTATTTAAATTAAGGAAATGCTTGTAACAATTTAAAATCCTTTCAGGTAGCATTAACTCTACATTAATTCCTAAAAATTGGGATGTGTTATTCCCATTCATATAGCAACAATCTATTTATCAGATCAAAATTACTAACTTCTGAGGAGAAATTAAAAACACCAAAATGTGTTAAATCTGATCTTGAAAAGAAGTATTTTTTCTCTTCAGAGGAACTGAATCAACATATAAGGTCCAATTATGTCATATTTAATTAAGGCTTGTAAGCATCCTGAAGTCTGTGTGTCTGTCTGGAAACATATGAAGCCAGCACCTTATATGAATGAACAGTGAGGGAATGGCCTGAAGTTATGTCGGGGAGGTTTAGTTTGGATACCAGAAGAAGGTTCTTCACCCAGAGGGTGGTTGGGCATTGGAATAGGCTCCCCAGGGAAGTGGTAACAGCACGAAGTCTGACAGAGTTCAAGAAGGGCTTGGATCAGGCACATGGTGTGACTCTTGGGGATGGTCCTGTGCAGGGCTAAGGGTTGGACTCCATCCTTGTGGGTCCCTTCCAACTCCAGCATATTCTGTGATTGTGTGATTCTGTGATATCTTTTAGATTGTGTAAGTTGTATAACAGAAATGGATAAACAGAAGTAAATCTCTTGGATGTTCAGTAGAAATGAATACATCACTTGTGCATATTCCTGTACAATATTTATGTATAAGCTAATAGATGACATTTGGACAACTCAGCATTAACTCCAAAGGTATGTTCAAGTTGATAAGGACACTTGCCTACCTTCAGCTCAGGGAGCAGGAAGAGAAGACTACTGTGGAAAATTCCCCCATGGACCTCATTTACCCATTCAGAGGTCAGGCCATACTCCAGCAAGGGACTGCAGCACACTCTGAGCTTTAAAGGTATAACTGACTTCAGCAGGGCTTTTCCCATTACAAGAAGGGCTCAAAAACGTTGTGACTAGAACATTATTGAAGCAGATTCATTTGAACCTGACAGTACATAATTTGAAGAGTGCTGCCATAGTAGTTTTTAAATATCAGAAGGTCTTAATGTACACATTCCAAGAAAATGTGTGTAGTGATACTAAAATATTACATAAAACATAAAAATGTTGTATTGAATATTGCCATAAATGAGATATTTAATTAACAAATGTCTTGTGTTGAAAATTCTTGTCACTACTGAAGCAGTGAATGGTTCCAGTAAAATATAGGTACTGCCAGAAAGCAAAAGGGAGCAATTAATAAAGATTCGTCCTTGGAAGATGGGGTTCTTTAAACCACTGAGAATGAGCATTTAGGTTTTGGAGCAGTTGGGGTTTCTTAACTTCCTTCACAGTACCTGGAGTATTAGTCAATACCTATCTTTGGGAAGTTAGAATTTTTTCCTTAATCTTTGTTCATCAAGATCATTCACAGCAGATTTGGAATTGTTCTATCTTCAGCACAGACTTTCTATACCTGTAACTACCATAAATTCTCCAAGTAATATTAGTTAATGAAAAAATCCCTGTTGGCTTCAATAAAGCCAGGATTTTCATCCTTTTTCCACTTGTAAAATAAGTGTAATAGATTTTGAGCCTGACAATACAGTAAAGTTGGATAATTGCCCCGTGCTTTATTTAAACAAGTACACTTCCATTATGGCATTCCTTATGTGGCAAGATAGGGTTTTCTGCTTCTAATTCTCTGCAGTCAATTCGTACTTACTAAGAGCTTACACATTATTTCTATCAAGCTAAAAACAAGACAGCTTTAGAATGTGGGAGGACTCAGGTAAACAAAAACAGTCCCTCATTAGCAAAGATATTTTCTCAACTTCAGAGGCAGGACCCTGCTAAAACAGTGGTTATTTCTTTACCTTAGGACATGTTCAAAGCACATTGAATCTTGTCACAAACTTCAGTAGACTTTTGGATTAGGTCCTAATTAGTAATTACACTTGGTCTGACTGTGATCACTGTCTTGTGATAAAGGTTTGTTTAGCAATATTGATAATGGCATGTTATCAACAGAATCAGAAGGTTCTGTATTAAAGTCAATGGGACAATGGCATTTTATATTCTAGGTCTTTCTCCTTTGGTACCGGATTGAAGTGGACTGTTTTATCAAGTTGAGCTAGAAAACAGCAAATACGGAATGAATGAATGCTTATTATGAACTATGAAGTGAGCCCAGTACCCCTGAACTCCATCTTCTGATGCTGTTACCCACCCAAAGAGGAGTTGCAATACTGGGAAAACACTTGAAAGAGGACAATCTTGTAGATTGGAAAGAGCATCTGGTAGAAACATGGGAGTAAGGAAGAGGACAAGGGTTTCAGAAGCTAAACACTACCCCATGTTTCTAAGCACGCATTAACATCTGTGATCTATTCTCTAAATGAGAAATACAGTGAAAAAGCAGCCTGTACATGTGCATCTACAGAGCTATGTTTTTTCACCTTTTGGCCTATCAGAGGACAATAGAAATCTTCCACAAAGCACTGCTGATATCCTGTCCAAGTTTCCCACTGGAATTGGTGTGATCCTTCAGACTCCACTGGCAACACATTCCTTACTTCTGTATACACTCTGCCATGTAAAATTGCTAGACACATATAAGTATTTTTCCATTTAATCTTACAGATAAGTGACGGACTCAGAAGCAGAAGATGGCTGCATTGTAAAACACTTCAGAATACATAATTACATTAAAGAGAGATTCATAGAATCATAGAATATGCTGAGTTGGAAGGACCCAACAGGATCATCGAGCCCAACTCCTGGCCCTGCACAGGACACCTCAAAAATCATACTGTGTGCCTGAGAGCATTGTCCAAACGCTTCTTGAACTCCAGCAAGCTTGGTGCTGTGACCACTTCCCTGGGGAGCCTGTTCCAGTGCTCAACCACCCTCTGAATGAAGACTCTTTTCCAGATATCTAACCTAAACGTCCCCTGACACAGCTTCATGCTGTTCGCTCGAGTCCTGTCTCTGGTCATGAAAGTGAAGAGATCAGTGCCTGCCCCTCCACTTCCCCTTGTGAGGATGTTGAAGACTGCAGTGAGGTCTGTCCTTCAGCCTCTAAGCTGAACAGACCGAGCGACCTCTGTTGCTCCTCATATGGCTTCCCCTCCAGGCCCTTCACCATCCTCATGGCCCTCCTTTGGATGTTCTCTAATAGCTTAGTGTCTTTTTCATACAGTGAGGCCCAAAACTGCACACACTATTCAAGGTGAGGCCACACCAGTGCAGACACACTGATATAATATTATTCAAGCATAAAGCTCTTTGATGTATAAGTTCTCTACAGGTGGAGAGCAGAAAAGCAGTGGTAGTGAATGGTAATCGTAGTAAACCCAACACATTTTCTGTTGAGAAGGAAGCTGGTTAGCAATACTGTAATACAATACTTGATGCAGCACAGCAAAAGACAAATTCTCAAAATCATCCAGTTTTTGCCTGACTGTGATTCTGTTTAGCCCAACAGGAATTTTGCAAGTGGTAGTTTGAGAGCTGAGTTTGAGGATGAAACTAGCTGTCTCAACTTTGCAGCTTAAATGTCAAAAACTTCATCAGGCTGTTGGAAAAAGAACCCAATACGAAAAAGATTAAAGCCATACCCTTGTATGCATTGGCAGAATAATTATTTTTTTGTTCCTCCTTTTAAAAACAGCTTTCAAAACTCTCTAATAATATCCTATTTTTTCATCTTTCATATATCTTTCCTCTTTGAAGAAAAGTTTTCCACCTATCAAAAAATGGTTGGTTTGTTGGAGGTTTTTTTCAGCCTTTAAGCAACAATCCATGGAAAAGTCAGACACTGCAAAAACTAAGAAAAATGAACCACACGCTTTTTCCAAATTTGAACTACACGCAAAATCACAGAATCATTAGGGTTGGAAGGGACCTTTGGAGATCATCTAGTCCAACTGTCTGCCAAGGCAGGTTACACAGGAATGCATCCCGGTGGGTTTTCAATGCCTCCAGAAAGGGAGACTCCATAACCTCCCAGGGCAGCCTGTTCCAGTGCTCTGCCAGACTCAATGTAAAGAAATTCTTCCTCATGTTGAGCTGGAACTTCTTGTGTTTTAGTTTATGGTCATTACTCCTTGTCCTGTCACTAGGCACAATGGAAGAGTCTGGTACTACCCTCTTGACACCCACTTTCGAGATATTTATACACACCAGGCCCAGCTTCCTCAGTCTCTCCTCATCTAAGAGAGATGCTCCAGACCCCTAATCATCTTTATGGCCCTCCACTGGACCCTCTCCAGTAGCTCCTTCTTTCTTGTACTGAGGAGCTCAGCACTGGACACAGCACTCCAGATGTGGTCTCACTAAGGAGGAGTAGAGGGGGATGATCACCTCCCTCAACCTGCTGGCCACACTCTTTTCACACTCTTACAAGCTGGATAAGAGGCTGTATCTTTTTCATGGATCTCTGATCTGTATTTCGTAACTCTGATTTAGGAAGCAACTCAGAAAGAAATCATAATCTTTTAACCTTGGTTACCCAAATGTTTCCTGACGTGGGACTACGGCATAAAGTTACTCAGTGATACACATACATACCCCAGATATCAATGTGAGCTTTCCCATGAAATCCATTCTTATGAGATCATTTGTGAGGGGGAAAAAAGTATTATTCTAGTAAAACTTAATAAAATAATACTTCTTTTTCTCTAGCTTGAAGGGGAGAAATGAAAACATGAAAAGGGAGATTAAAATACATGCTTTATCCTCCCGTGCTTTATTCTTCTATGTTTATGCTGGAGATAGCTGCAGATGCAGTGAGTGTCCAAGGTGGCACTTACCAAGCTGAAGCTGATCCAACGCAGAAATGTACTGACCAAGAAACAAAGTGATTTCAAAAAAAGTCATTAAATCACATTGAGGGAGGGATTGACCCCACAGCAAGCAACATCTTTGCTAACAGAACAGTTCTGAATGTAAGTCACTTTTAGAGACAGCTTCATAGATTTGTTCTTGGTTTGTAACCTTTATCTGAAACATTGTGGGCCCCAATTTGCCACCAGACAATGTGGCCAATCTACTTTCAGTTAAGGAATAAAAACAGAATTAAGAGGATTAAGATTAATGGCGAAACTGCTAAAAGTTTTGCAAAGAACTGATACAGAACAGGAAGGTGACAGGACTGAGCCCTGCTTTTAAGCTTGTCTCAGTTCTTGCTGCACCACTACCACAATAAATAGCACAAAGATACTGTGGAATTGGTGCTGCTGGAGTTTTTCAGGAAGCACTTAGACAAATACCTGTTAGATGTGACTCAGATAAGCTGATTCTGTCTATGTGCAGATGACTTTCTGAGGTTCCTTTCACAGCTTTATTTTCTTTGAATCTTTAGGACAAGTAGCTGTTTAGAGTTGCCAAGTAAACGTGTGCCAACCACATTTATCAGAGGCTTGGAATATAATCAAGGATGGGTGGCTTGTCACAGGATACACAAAGAGACATCTTAAGCCCAATGCTCCTACTTGTCATCAAATTCAGAGTTTTGTCCTAATTACGATGCATTTTTAAAATGGGTAAAACTACCCCATATTTCCCTAACTTCCTTGGGAACCACTGAAGTATTTTAGGTAAAATTGCCTTCAAAAGTACTCAGGAAGAGTTAGCCAACCAGGTGGAAACACTAATAGCAGCAGCAGCAAAGGTCTTAAAATAGGAAATACTGGGCTACTTCAATTATAGAAGGTTCTACAAGCCCTGCCAATAATTTTCCCTTAGGCTCTCACAAAATGGGGAAGCAAAGAAAGAAATATCTCACAACTTCACAGAATCCTTTAAGCCTCCTACATTCCCATTTAAGAGGGATTATGAAATAAAATGGAGTAGGAAGCTTCCCAAAATTTCAAAGAAAACTCTTGGGTCAACCTTCAAATTGCTATTTTAATATTTTTCCCATGTCTGACTAAATATTTAAGATATTCCCCATTAGCATAACTGTCATTCTTTGTTTTGCTTTTCTCTCTTTGTTTGCTGTATTTATTCACCCTTTGACTTGGAGCTGAAGAATTCAACTGGGAATATAAAGTATAGAAAGAGAGAATTTAATTGACATTAATTCCTACGAATTTAATTTGTTTTCTTTTTCACTAATCCAGGTATACTAACTGAATAATGCTTTGGAAACTTAGATCTTTGATAAATGTCACAGTGAGCAACACTTCAGCACATGGGGTAAAAAAGGGGAAAAGAAAGGGAGAGAAATAGATTAAGCCTTTTGTTTTAAGCATAGTAATTTTAAAACCAAATAGAGAAAGCATCTCTGACTACTCTGTTTTGAGTGGTGCTCACTTACCTTCCTTTCATGTTTTCATTACTGCCAGCAAAGGTATAGATGGAGGATTTTCACCTTGTCTGTTAATGGATATCTATTTGTAGCTAAATAAGGTTTAGTCCTTCCTCTCTTCCCCAATCTGATTTCTGCCTATCCCTTTTTCATTTGCATCTGAAAAAAACAGAAATTCCAGTCCATCTATCTGGAACCTATCCCGATTTACATCATGGTGGATTTCTACCATTCATGGAAGTAGAAAATAACTTTGAAATACACATAAATAAATTACTCTTACATGTACTTTACAGCTGTTTTGTACTTCCAGATGGTATAAAGTAGCATCAGGCTACTATCTCCAGGGGCTGAGATTCTCAACAAGGAAAATAACCAAACACAAATACTAAAAAAATGAAAAAACTAACAGCTATTTTTAATGAAACTTTTCAGGTGCCAATTTCAGTCTTGTTTTTCCAGAATTAAGGGAAATAACATGAGCATTTTTACAGTTTGGCTTGCAGGACTGATTGAGGGGGGAAAAAAAAAGACCAGTTAGGATAGAATATAATTAATATCAGTCAGAATGGAGTACACTGGGTTTAATTTTAGTATTTTTCTCTTTTGCTTTCTGTGCCTTCTTTCAGACTAGCTTGGGAAGCACTAATTAATCAAACATTGTAAACTACACTAGTAAATTTGCTCATGTAAGGGCTTCTGAATCTGATGGAACAAGCTTAAAGGCTTCTGGTGATAGTATTTGTCCAAATGTAACTCTGTTTAGCTTCAAAGATTTACTTCTGATGAATCCTGGTAAACATCAGATTGAAAAGAGACCCCAAGAACACATCCTGAACATGTTAAACATCTGTTTGAAGTTTAGTGTGCTTTTATATTCTTAGGGAAATATGAGGTTACTTTGCAGCTTTTCTTTTTTAATTCAGAATGTAACTGAAATTCACCTACATCCCCTAATATTTGTTGTATGAGAAATGAATGATATCATGAGACCAATGAGGCAAAAAAATTTGCATCACACTGGCCAGATTAAAAGCACAGATCTTTGTATATTTCTTAATTCAATAAAATGCTGTGGTACTTCATGGTCAGAAGGTAATATGCCCTCAGCAGCGTCTGTTTCTTCTGTGTCCTTCATGAGAGTCAAAGGGTATTTTACAATCCAATCCAATGCTGGATATAACCTTTTAAATAAATAAACCGTGGTTTAAGGATTTAGAAAGCACTGGATCAAAGAATGTAATCTTTGAGATCTAATAACTACAGTGATGGGTCTAGCATAAGGACATGAGCAGAATAGAACAAAGGTTTGCTGAATATCCACAGTGCCTCTTGGGTTAAAATTCATTACAGAGTCACTCTAAATTCCCAGTTAAGGGGCAATCCTAAATTTCTCCTCTTGCTAAAATCCAACACGAACTTAAAAAATAATAACAAAAAAAAATGTATTTAGAGGAAGAAACTCCAATCTTCAGCATGTTTTTTGTTGTTTGATTATTCAAAATCCAGGTCTTATTTTTCAAACACCTGCCAATTTCAGGTGCAGCTTTCAGGTTTTTGGCTACACACCCCAAAACACAAACACACACACATACTCAGAGGTCTGCTCTCCAGTATTAACTGAGTGGAAGTGGAGAACTGTTTTGGGGGTTTTTTTCCAGCTGTACATATCTATATCCCATTGAAAGTAGGGGAGATAAAAGCCTTTAGCATTACATTGTCTAATGCACAATACCATATTCATGTGAGCTTTCCCAATAAGTTGTGGGGATACTTGTGGATGTGCTCAAATGGTCCCATGATTACCCTTTAAATAAGCAATATCACTAAACAAAACAAACTGATAATTGTGTTCAGAGCTATTGCAAACCCTTCATATGCTGTTTAGAGTAGTCCAGCTTGTCTTCTGTGAGGCTTTGAAATTGTAAACTTTGCTCACCAAGTGGCACATCCAAGGTTTTCTTGCCTACTTTGGTGAGCAACTGGAGCAGGTGGTGAATACTGCATCCAGGACTGATGGACAAGTCTTATCTTTTTTTATTTCTCACCATGGGCATTACAACATGCAAGCCATCACTTCTGCCTACTAGTCAACTAGCATCTTGTCAAATCTGGCTGCAAGATTAAGCTTCCCTCAATTCTGAATTCAATATTGCAACCCTAAGGACATAAGAATCAAGCTGGAACATTCTGGGTTTTGGGATTTTTTTTTTCCCTCTTAATGGACAAAATTGTTTCTGCTCAAAGATCACAGTTTGCCCAGACTATAATGATAAATCATCGTGACTGACACTAAGCTAAATGAGTTTGATGCTTTCTGCTTTATTCTTCCACATTAGAAGCCACTTTTACATTTGCCACAACTTTCAACCTCTGCTCCAAAATACTAGGATTTTCTCATATACAGATATTATTTTTGCTTTGTACAATTCATTTGAAGAATGTGAAGCACATTTTGTACACAGAAAGGGATGAGTGCAGTGAAGGGAAGGTAAGACTTAATGACCTGGAATCCTGTGATAGCTGTTTTTTTCCTAGAGCAGCATAATTCTTCTTTATTCCAGATTATTTTATTTCACTCCAACAGAGTCCTGCCTAACAAAGCTGGGGGGAAGTCTAGGATTCTGGAAGTATTCAGCACTTGGCAACATTTGGTTCTAGTACCTCCAGTTATAGCCATCATGACAGTATCTCAGAAATACCAGACTTAACCACTGTCAGAATTATTTACATCTGTAGTCCTTTTTTTATTGTTATTATTTTCAAAGGTGGATTTGGTAACAATCAGGCACAGTTCTCCACTGTTATAATTAAAAAACCCAAAAATAATCACAGCCTTTATTGTGATATGCTGTGAAAAATGAAAGCTGATGCTAGTTTCCCATGGATGGGAGACAACGAAACAAGGACATGAAACAAGGATATGAAATATTCTAGTCTTTAATATTGTTGTTTCAGTCTTAGTCTATGCTGCAAATTTATATTTAGTCATTCATTTTCTACAAAAAAAGATAACTTCCAGAAACAGGTTAAAGCTGTCAGCTTTCTATTCTGGTAAAACTTCATTGCACTTGAAAGATGAGAAAAGCTCAAGTAAAAACTGAGTCAGAGCTCCACAAGTTGGTTCAGCAAGTGGAAAAGCAGTTAGGGATGTAAACAGTTTAGCAGAAAGTACAACATTCTGATACAGAATCAGTATCACTTATATCCAACAGCAACTGTTGTATAATACTATTAAAATGACTTTCACTAAAATGTTTGCAAAAACCTCATGTTCTGTTATTTTCTATTTCTTGAAACTCATTTCCATAGCAGGGGGTGGCTAAAAAAACACTTTTGTCTTTTATCGTTGCCCCCATAATATTTCCCTTTTGGAAGTGCCATCACACAGCTGGATTGTGTCTTCTAAACACACTTGAATCTGAGATCCTTGAAAATGCTAGAAACTTATAAAATAAAAATTACATTATGGAATCAGTGACTGAAATAGAATGCAGTTCCATTTTAATACAGTTTTGGTTTTTTGTCCTTTTGCTTCAGGTCCTATTTCCCTTTACAATGCCCTTCCCCATTTGTGGGTTCAGAGCTCTCTCGAGTGTGATTTTGCAGCACTGCTTATCAAATTATTGGATTTCTTTTACAGTAAGGTGGCACAGGAAAGCCCACCAAGACAAGACCTATGTGTTTTGACAAGAACAGCTATAAGAGTCCTACCCTGCAAATTCTCATTCACATGTGAAAGATAGTTTGGAATAAAGATTTTTGCATTCCCTATCTCTCTACTCACCCTTTTTTAATTAAACTTTCTCCCACTACCACTTTTAGGAATGGCTAGAAATTTAGAACAGTCTCTTGATCTTCGAAATTTTCTTTTGATCTAACAGTTAGATAAAGCTCTTCTATGGAATAGCACTACCAGTGAACAGAGAATCAGCAGCAAATATCAACAATTAATATTTCTCTTTTGAAGAGGAAGTACTACACATCACAGTGGTTTCAAAGCCAATGTTAAAACAAAACCCCTGCAGCTATAGTCCATTTACCTGTAGCCCTGACATCCTCAAAAAGTAAAAGTGTTCATAGTAACTTTTGAGTTACTATCTTTAATCCTAATAATCAGTTCTAATTGTAAATCAGTTTGCATAACAATTATTTAGCTAGCATGTAAGCCAGACTTTGTTATATTTATCAGCAACAGCAGTAACTCAATAGGCAAGTTGGACCAGATCCTGAAAAGTGTTATATACACAAGGAATCCTGTTGAATTCAGTATCATACTGTGCACTTGAAGATTTAGCAAATGCAGACTTCTTTTATGGGTTTAAGTGATTTGCTGACCACCTTTGAAGTACACACTTAAGTCTAGTTAAGTTTAGTGATAAACACGCACATATTCTAAACGGTGTGATCTGAGGTTCTTCCTGCCATTTTTACAATTTCAGAGTAAAAAACTGCATTACAAACAAATGCTGCTGAATAATGCAAATCACAGGAAAAAAGAATATTTTGCCATGTCCTAATCTAATGTTGAAAGTGCTGTATACAATTTCTCTTCGATTGTCCTTTTATTTTCTTCCATTAGAGTTGCAGTTCAGATCAGAGAAGAAAAATAAAAGTCTACTTATAGCTACAGGTCAGTGCAAGATAAGAGGCTCAGCACAGTCACTTCTATGTATTGTACATACAAAAATGGCCCAGGTTGATATTTAGTTTATCAGTCTAGAATCCAGAAAACATAACAGAGGTACTCAAATGTAAATGCATTGCCAAAACATAATAATTTACATCACTGGAGGAGTGTCACTTGTCCAGCAATTAAAAGGTCATCTGACATACTTTATTTTTCTCTTACAATTAGAATATACTGAATATACATAGAGTGTACATCACAGCTTTTTTAAAAATTAGACCTCTAAATTGGCCTGGCTCACAAGCTAGCAGATGAGACAGCAGAGTAGTACAGAACAGAAAAGAATAAAGAAATTCCATAAGAAAAAAATTATTAAAGATGTTTTTAGAAGGTTGATTTCAATTAAACCCCAATTTTGGTATGAAAAGAAGAAAAATTTTTTTAAGCATGAATCAGAATGAAAAAAAATCCATCTTTCCTGTTGTAAAAACAGAAGTCAACAGAAAAATGCATTCTTTTGCTGGAATCTAGGCCTAGGACCAAAGAATTTACATATATTAAATTAATGAGATCCAAACTTCTCTACAACAAATATTTATACTGTAAAATATTACAGCCACATTCCTGCATATCCTTACAATAATAATTCTTAGGGACACAGTATTCTAGAGAGTGTATACAACAGCAGGTTTCTGCAAAGATGGAATGCTTCATTATCAGAGTATCAGCTTGTTCATAAATATTAAAAAGTACATTTTTGAAGTTTTTCAAACATAATTCTCATTGTTTCATTGTCTCTCTGCTACTGAAAACAGCAGCCAGTGTGTACCTGTCCAGAAATATCTCTCTCGCAGTCTTGAACTGCAGAAAACCAATGCTGGTGACTGTAAAGGACAACAATGTCTGTGCTGGACATAGACTAAGCAGACAAGGGGACAAGTAGTCTGACCTTACCTATGCAAGTAGCCATGCTTACAGTGATGGGTCTAATTCTTGCTAGAAAGAAGGGGATTTGTCCCAAACTGCAGACGAAAGGACGCAATTCCCTGATGTCTTATAAAAGTGGGTCTTAAATTTATGTGTAAGATGGTTCTTTTGTTTGTATATGTTATAGGCAATTCTTTATATTAGATTAAAGATTGAAACAGGTATTCCAAGACAAAAAGTCCTCTACTACTACAAGAAAAATCACTTAGAGATTGCTCAAGACAAACTAACATTATAGATGTGATCTTCATTTGGTAAAAATTAAAATCTTGTACACGTATTAATCTGCTTTATAAAATAATACTGACAACAGATCAAACTTCTGAAAAGTGACCCATGAGTTACAGAAAGGAAGGGCTTCTCTGAAACACTATCCCCCTGCTCTGTTGTTGTTAATCATTGGGAAGAACACAAAGCAAAATTTTTAAAAAAGGCAACAAACTGAAACAGATCCACATTGGTTGCAGCAATGTATCAGTTTCACAAACTGGGCTTCAAACCAGCACTCTATGGGAAAAGAGCAGGTTTACCTTTGCATAAATAGCGTTTACTACTGGTGAGATCATATGGAGGATATCACTGAAATACAGAAAATAAACACACAACTCAAATATAGCAATAATAACTGCAAACACATGCTTATTTGAAGAAAAATGTTACCTAATTTTCTTCCTCTCAATATAGAGAGATCTAATTTAAGCTGCCCCCCTCCCCTTCCTGTTTTACTATATTTGCAAGAACCAGTGAACACAGAAATGTGCAGCCAGCCTGGGCCCTCAGGCCGGTGGATCAAGATGGCAGGCTGGCCTGGGCTCCCCCAGGGATAGCAGAGCCAGAAGGGTGATTGGACACAGTGACCTGTCTGCATGAGATGAGGCAAAAACAGGAGGGCTGTAATGCTGATGAACTAACCTGTCACTCACAAGCTCAGGTCTGAAAAAAAAAAAAAGGAAAAAGAAAATACGAAGGGGAAAAAAAAAAGAAAAAAAAAAGATGGAGAGGAAAGAAGGGAAACGTATAGTACAGGTTTTAGAAACCATACAAGGTGGAGAAATTACAGCATAATTGGAATAATTAGATGACACATTTAATTACCTGTTCGTTCAGATATATAAGGAATATGGCATAAAAATCCAGCCAGTAGTTTCCATAAGATCAAAACACAATTGAAGAAATAATGGGTATTATCGTTCAGCGTGCAAGGAAGGATGCTACAGACTATTGCTGGCAGGAATCGGGTTTTCATGCCAAACACTCCAGTTATGAATCAAAATCACAATGAGCAATGAGCTTCTAGATCTTGACACACTAGGCAAGGCAGTTATTCTTCAGAGTAGTTGGCTGTTTTATTGCTTGCTTGGGGGAGGAAAGATCCAGAGGGAAGGCTCACAAGCAATTCTGCACCCTGTGTCCAGTACACCCAGGTGCTAGGTAATGGTCAGGATTGTAGTACTCTGCCCACCATTGACATCACCAGTGGGAGCCACTGTGGGCACTGGTGCTGAGAGACAGATGAAATCCAGATTTTTTTTTAAAAAGTGGAAAATGCATTTAATGATGTACAAGTACTTGGTGTTGAAAACACCTTTAAACCAGTACACTCCTGTTATTACATTCATGTCATACACAAACTAGTGTTTGAACTACAAATAACTGCTAGGGTTTCAGATCTCCATTGCATCAGAGTTATATATGTATAGTTTGGATTTTTAATTAGGTAACTTCACATTCCATTAGCAGTAAACAAGACTGAATTTAAAGCTACACCTCCAAGATTAGCCAAAAAAAAAAATTGTTCTCATGGTTGAAGAAAAACACAATTCTGAAATAAAAAGGCAAAATGATAAACATTTCTTTAAGTTTTTGCTTTTGGAGGTTTGAAAGTTAACGAAGACTTTTAAGAACTTTTTCTAGTAGCATCGGGAAATAAAGGTCTCTTCTAAAAATATGTAACAACCAAATATGCAAATCTTTATTATTTATCGCTACTAAATATAGTCTTACAGTGTGGAAATATTTTCTGGCATAAGGTTTGCCTTCTGATACTTATTTTCTGTGAAATTTCATAGAGAAAAGTCTATTTCTATTTTCAGCAATGTATGGTAATTACACTGATTGCTCTGAGGCTCCAAAGTTTTAACTAACTCTTTTATTATACAATTAGAAGATATATAAATTTTTATCAGAAAAAAATCTGAACTTTATGTTCTATCTTAACACATATCTAATAACAACTGAACACTGGACAATTAAACAAAAACAAAAACATACTTGAAAATTTTGTGGACTTATGAACACACTTGGATGTGCACACTTACACATATGATACGTAAATATGCACACACAGAGATCTAAAAAAAATGTTTGCAACACCTAAGACAGTAAATTTCAGAATAATAATCATAAATTCTGATGTAAACCCCGAAAGAAGTTAGTCACCTAAAATAGCTAAATGTATTTTTCTTTGAAGTCTTGTTACTGATTTTACGAAATGAAATACACTAACACATGATATAAACATTTTTGCAGACATTCACTGAACTTTTTTTAATTGATGAAATATGGAATGTTACACACAGAAAAAAACATCCTTCTATCTTTTCCAGCCTCAAAATCACTTTCTGAGTGCTGTAAGCTTTCAGTATAAAATAGCTAACTTACACTTTCTTATATGCCAAAAAAAGTTACATTAAAGAGATATTGCTAGCTTTGCGATTTATCAGTGTTTCAGCGTACATTTTCTGTCGAGTGTATTTGCTCAAAACCTTACCATTGTATCTGCCTTTGTATCATTAAATATATATCTTTAAGACTGACCAAATAAAACAAAAAGGTAATTAACACACTCTAAAATACATATTTTCACACAATCTAGTACTAGCAAACGTGCCCCGCTTTTTAGGTAGAAGCCAGCCTAATAGAAAGCTGTTAATGTTTGGAGGATTTTTAATAAAAAATGTATCTTCTATTTTTAAAATATTTAAAGCAATAAAAGTCTATGGTAAACATGGTATTACATATTTGACATTTTCCACCCAGAAATGCATTACTGTGTACGATGGTATTAATAAACCATGTGCTTTGAGGGACTTCTGTGCTTTGACATAATTTAGTTGAAAACAGCGTGTAGAATGCATATTTTTCCACCATCGTATCAGCATATAGAAAACAAATACTATGTCATCACCTCAGCAGCATGCATTCACTATATTGGAAACATATGCAAAAAAACCAAAAACTTTTGAGAGTTCAGAAAATTCCCTTTACCAGAGACTGATTTACAAACCAGTGGTTAATGACAAAGTGTTGAGCACTTAAAATTTTGTTAGAAAAACAAAACCAGGCACCCTCATCTGACTCCGACTGCATTCACAGGAAAACAGCCCTCCCTGTTCATCAGAACAAAATAATTTAATTTCTTTCCCCACTTCAGGTTATTATTTGAAGCAAATGAAAAGACAATGATTCTTCTCTCTTCTGGCTAAAGCTCAAAACAGCATGGCTAAAACACACATATAAAAACTACAGACTTATCAGAAATCACAAAACAGAAAGAGAAGGACTCACTGACCCATTTGGAAGACAAAGACGACAAAACGGAAAAGCTCTAAAAATCAGCTTGTGAGGCCTTTGAGAGATATTCTTCTGGCATTTCATCACAGCAGCCCCAGACCAGTTCACTTCCCTGGATACAGGGAGGGAGAACTAAATAGAGCTGTTTATTAAAGCTGTTGTGCTGGATTGCATTAGGAAGCACGAGCAGACCACCTGGACCTTTCAGATTGTGGCAGTGTTTAATTTGCAGGCTGCCCCTCTGCAGCAGCAAAGACTACTACATTTACCAAGCTCAATCACACATTTCTGGATTAGGAATAAAAGAAGAAAAAATAAAAAATAATAATAATTTTGAAAAAGCCACAGCCTGTAGTACAGGAAAACAGTCAATATAGAAATAATGAATAGCATTAGAAATAGAAAGCAACTCCCCAGTAAACATAACAGTTTCACTCCTCAGTTCTTCTACTTCAGCACATTTAAACAAAATAAAACAGCAAATTATTAAATACATTGATTTGGCAAAGCTCAGACTAAATTATAAACGGGGTTTATTAGAAGAAAAGCTTGGTAATTTAGGTTTATCTAGTGATTCCCTGGCCAGATTATTGTGGTTCTTTTGCCTTTCTCACTTTCAGTACTACACTTGCTGGTAGCTGAAGATACAGATAGAAAGATGGTACTGTAAATATGAATTATGTGAATCATATGGTTAGACCCTTGTGAAAAAAAAAAAAAATAAAAGGGGAGTTGAGAAATGGCTGACTCCATACCTGACCAATTACAGCTTGCATGGTCCCTGTGTCCTGCTGAGCTGAAAGATCGCAATCCATCATATGTAGTCTTTGAAAAGGAGAATGGGGGATTCTGGCATGCATCTGTCAATCAACTTCTGCACTCACAACCATCACCAAAAGCAAGAGAAAAAAAGTCAAGCTGCTCCACCAAATAGGATGAAACAGTCATGTGACCTTCAGCACACTCACACACATACATACTTCCATAGAACGTATGAATTTTCTGCAGATATGAAATGACATTGACAAATACCCAATACCAAGTAAATAAAGTGAGACAAACAGCTACTCACCAAAGAGAAAACACTTGCTGTAATCTTCAGCCTACAGATTTAATATACCTAAAAGGTATTTTAAGCCAAGGGTTTTCTTTTGAGCCTAAACTTTTCAGATAAGGTGATATGATTTTATATATGCAGACAGTGGTCAGAACTTTAACCCCTTGTGTTCTCTTGCAGCCTCTGTTTTTATTCCCTCCTCTATAGTTCTACTTTATGGCTGTTTGAGTTCTTGATTTTTTTTTTCTTTAAGTTTCTTTTGTGTCAAAGTGAAGTGGATGTGTTGCCTTCTTCGAATGTGCACAAATTATAAGAACTAGACAGAAGAAAATTGCTAACAGAAGAAAAAGGAGCAAGGGCTGAGAAACCTGTGTCTGTAGTCACAAGCCAAAACATGTCTCACTGCTTTACTCCACCGGAAGTCAAATGTTTTCTTTACTAGAAATATATATCAAAGCATTAGTTTATGTGAGCTGTGATGAGCATTCAAAATATAAAATATTCAGACTATGTAAATCCTACTTACAGAATCCTTTGCATTTTGAAGGTTAGCAGAGTTTTGGTTCATTCACTGCTCCACTGAACTGACATAAAATCTAGTTACTTACGAAGGCAAACATTACCATTTTTTCTAATGGAAGCAGTTTGTTTCATATATCTTCTCCTCTGAGTTAAGATTTGCAAGAATTTCCGAGACTATTTTTTCTTCTTGTCAAAATATATCAGCCACTTGTCTCCAAAAACTGAGTGTCCTGAACAACACACTGCAGCACTGATTGCTGATACGTTATTGGCCAGTGATTTCTGAAGGGTGACATTAATGCAACCTGGTAGCACTTTAACCCTTTGAAGATCAATATAGTCCTCTGGAAATACAGTAGAATAACAGCCCATAAACTTTTTGCTGTATTACACCTTCATATAAATCTTAGTGCATCTTTGTGTCGTCCTAGAATTGCATTTCAGTTACTAGTGCAAACAGCATGCTTTCCAAAGATTGTCAGAAGCAAAAATGCAGAATTAAAAGCAGTTTAGTCTCTAAGCTTAAACCTAACACACCCTTTCCATTTCAAGTAAATTTCTGACAATATTTTGAAGTTATTATCTCATTTTTAAAGGTATTGAAAATATTGATCTTAGCTGTTATAGTCAAAGAAATGTGAGAATATCAACAATATTCCAGTTGTAGGCACAGCACTTGCCAGTCTAATATTTCCTACAATATAATTTTAAGATCCAACATGTAGGAGTCTTTGGAATGTGTATGTGTATGTATGTATGTATACATACATACATATATATAAATATATGCATATGCATGCAAGCATAAGACAAATGAAATGGGTGTTGAGGGAGTGAGACAGACAGGGATCATCCAGTTTATTTTGCATTGTTTGAGTTTTTAGAATACGATTTTTTTTTTTTAATTTTTAAGAAAAAATTTAAGAAAGGAAATTTTGGTATGTATTTAAAAAATTAGAAGCAAGAAGAATTGACATGTAGATGCATGGGGACCAAGAAGTCTTCCTAGGTCAGCGAGATATTTTAGCATTACAAACTTTTCAGATTTAGCATTTTTAGAAAGATATACAGTATTAACACTGAAACATTGTCTCTGAGATGAGGAAGGAGTACTCGAAATGGTGCTGCCAACATCTGCTTTGCATTTCATTTATAAACATAATTAAAATGCACCGTTTGTGCTGAAATCTTGTCTGCTTCTTACTCATGAAAGAAAATACACCAAACTAATACCTTGGTCTGCCTTTTGGTCAGCTGAGAATTTCCTGTTGACTTATCCTTCAGGACAGTTCTGTGGAAAAACCAGGCAGTATTGTGAAGGCCATAATCAACATCCATATCATCACAAGCAATTCAAAATACAACTGGTAAGTGGGTGAGTGAGTAGAGGAGATTGCCTCGGCTGTCTCCAGGAAAACACACACACAGAAGTCAAATACTGCATGTGAAGCTGAAAGGAAAGTTAAGGATGACTATTTTATAGTTCCTCTTCAGGAGGAGCCTTTTTGCAGAGAATAAGCACAAACACCTATCAAATACCCTTAATTTATTTAAGTAACTAAACCTGGCAATTACCACTGCACTGGGGTTTTTATTAGCAAAGACACTGACATAGACATATGTTGCAGTACATAAATAAGCACAGCATTGTGTGCACAAGTCTGTTGCACCCTTATGCACCAACAAACCAACCATCGCGTTGCACACACTCAGAACTGCAAGAGCTTCTTCCTCCCAAAGTGAGATACGTGCTGCCTCTTTTTGTGCCATAATTAAACTATACTTCCAGGAAATGCCAGTCTATGCCACAAAATGTGAAACAACATCCCTTCACCTAATGCCTCTGCATAAGTCACGTCACCATTGTTAACCTGAACAGCTGTAAGGTTAACCTGAACAGCTGTAAGAGCCTCTTCTGCTACCCCTGGAGCTGCCCTTACCTCTGAGGAGCTGGAGATCTTCACCCTCAGCCACATCTACCTGGTCCTGTCTGTAGGGGCTGCACAGCTGGTCCCTGGACTCTGTTTCAGTTTTGCTACCTCATCCTTTGAGCTTTCCACAGGCCATCTCCTATGAGGTGTTGGTCCAGTTTTGCCTTTTTACTTACTGTAAGGAATTCTCTCCCTAACACATCATCCCCTCCAACCCACCCCCCCACCCCCCACCCCCCATTTCCTTTGCTCCTGAAGAGGTTATTTAGCTCTCTTGTTAACTGTCAAAAAGGTGAGAGCAAGGTAGCTCCTAATCTGCCACAAGCAGACTTGGGTGGAGAGCTGGGTGCAAAAGGGGAACTCCACTGGCCAGGTTCCTTTTAGCACTGGCAACTTGAGGAAATTAAAGTTGTACTTTTGAATAGAATAGCTTGAATTTACCTCTCAGCTACACATCTAAGAACTTGTGAAAATAGTATTACTGTCTATAGTAATTTCTCTTATGTCTTCCAGGAGAATATATATTTTCTGGATGACAAAAGCAATGTTTAGAATTATACAGCAATGCAAACCCCAATTACTTAATAGCTAAACTGTGTTAGAACACACATTCATTTTTTAAAGCTCATTATTTATAATTGTTTATGGTTCCTTACTTCACAAACTAGAAGCCTAGTGATCAACAGAGACCAGGAATTTACTAAAATACCTTTAGGCACTTGCTCACATGTCATAGCAGAGCTTGCAGCAGATTTAATGAATCAAACAAGGGATCCTCCTGCTTCTTACAGCATTGGTACACTAGGGGGACTCTTTTTCCTCTTTTCTGGAGTGATGGATGCAGGGCATTGTCAGAGCAAGCTGTTGTGCCTCACACTACAGGCCCTTTACTCACCAGTTAAACATGCAGGACTCAGTCTTTCACTCTTCCAAGACTAACAGGCCTAATTCTAAACAGTCAATGGCTCTTCCTCCCTCTCTCATTCTCTGTCTCCATCTCTGCCAAACAGATAGAATATTACATTTTACATCTTCATTTTCATGGATATATGACTGCGTTTTCCATATGGGCAGATTTCTGTCGATTTATGCTAATTCCAAAGTAATTGTTTTGAGAGACAGTAACGGATTACTGTCTCTGCCTGTGCAAGCCCATTCTGGTCAATCATTTTTATATTTTGGAGGAAATTTTGCTATTAAAAAAACCTCTGATGCTTCTAATTTCTCCTCCTCCAGATTTCATTAATATATAATTTCTGGGTTTCTCCCACTCCCCCAGAGCTCTGCTTTTCAAAAACCAAACTACTGGGACATATTCACTCACTTCAAGAATGGCATTTCCTTCTGTTTATAAGTGCTCAATTATGTCATGGAAAGGTGATCCAGGAAAAGAACATGCTTCTGTGCCTAAATTTCTAGAACAAGGCCTAAGCATAATCTACATTATACTGATTCCTGTGCAGCCAGTGGGAGAGTTCCCTTTCCGTCAGTGCTTATCCTTTACTGTCTAAAAAAAATGTCTGCAAAAGAACTTTCTTTCTGTTTGTTGTTTTAGAGAAAAGAAGCTTGCTGTTATGCTTTGTATCTTTGGGAAGGTGGGAATAAATTCTCCCCCTTTTCTTCTAGATCTAACAAGCTGGTTTGATTAAAAACTTATTTTTGTGTCTCAGGGAGACAGTTGTTCAACAGGTCTTACAGTTTTCTGATTAAACTAGAATTTGTATAAGATAAAAATCTAGGAAATGGGACTATGATTCTTTCTACATAGTGAAGAGACAGCACCTTCCTCCTCTACTCTTATGTAAAGGGATGGGAGGTGATTACAGCAAAGATGTTAGAACCTAGTTAATCAGAGGACAAGCTAATCTCACACCTCTCCCAGGCAAAACAGAATTGTGGAATAAAAATTTCTCAAGAGGCAAGATAGATTAGCAAGAAAGGGTGATATTGCATGGGTAAGGTTTAAGAATATACTTCCCAGATGCATTACTAACTATAGCATTCTAATAATCTACATTCCTCACATCTCATGGTGTCTTCTGCAGTATCAGGCACGATAGGGTTTTTAAGACATCTCTTTGTTGGATATAGCATGAACAATAATGGAGATTTACATCAGGTGAAGAACAGACTATATTTGGGTGAACTAACATCACTCAAGCAAGGCAAATAAGAAATCCGAATTGGTAAAAAGATGATTCTTACAGTGAATGGAATCTTCTTTTTCCAAAACTCTTACAAAATCTTTGGTAAGATTCAGAACATGTCAAGGAGAGCAGAAACATCAAAAAATAAGCTATATTTTTCTGTTCATTGAATAATAGGCATTTATTAATGAGTCACAGTAATAACTGTGTAACTCTTTATACTAGTAATACTTTTACCACACCAGCAGGGAAAAGCAGATATTTTCACAGTGTGTGTGATGACGATTAACTTCTTATTCACTGGTATATTTGCTTTTATTTACTTGAGCTGTAAATTATCTTGCATAGCTCTTATTTCCACTTCAACACAACACAATGAAGTGACAGCACCATCAGAGACAAAAAAAAAAGAGTGGAGGTGGATGTGGCAGGTAGAGTGTGTAGTGCCAGCGAAAGCACACATTCCCTACACAGTACATATCCCTTAGATCCCCAGCTCCTAAGCAGATGCCTCTCTCTCATGGAAAAAAAATAAAAAACCTGAGTAAAATGATGTATCCAAATACCTGTGCTTCTCTTGCTTCAAGCACAGTACCTGATATTTGAATATTTCATGTATAAGTAAAGGTACATTATATACAGAAAGGTACTTCCCAGTGTTACATTAGGACATCTCTCAGTGAGAAATGTTTGATCTTCTTATAGTCAGTTCACATAATTTGGTTACAGACTTTATATCCTGCTGTGTATTTCACAGGAGAGAAAACGAGATAGGTTTGAGCTACTGAAAGAGCTGCCATGTACTAATTCTTCCTGCGTTTGTTTCATCAATCAGTAAACTGTGTTATTTGCTTATGCATATAGGAAAGTCAGTAAGTGATGACATTTATTATAAATTCAGTTAATAGAAAAACCTATATTTAAGTTTAGCTAATATTTTTTTCCTTTAAGGTCTTTATGACTCTTTGCCAGACTTTAATGCTCAGACACCTGCTGAGGATGTCTGTAGTCTTCCGTTCGACCATATGTAAACCAGAAGCTTTCATGGTGAGGCAGGATGGGTTCATGGAGGGCAATCAACTGATTGGTCAATGAATACTTTGACACTCTCTGGCTTAGGAAGTGCCTGAGCTGCAAAATGTTGGAGGACGAAGTGCAAGAAGGTTGTCAGGGCAGCAAGTGCCTACTGCTCACTGAAGATGGGTGAGCAAGGAGCTGCTGGTGATGCTGGCACAAGCCATGCCCTCATGGTCCTCTGGCCCAGATGGGCAGAGCCAGCAGCTGGTAACCTGCTCCATCAAGAGCCTCTGATATACAGAGGGAATGAGCTGGGTCCAGCCAGGAAAACTAGTCGTGAATAGCAAGATACAGCTGGAAACAGGTCTGGATACAGGGCTGTATGAGTCCCAGGTCCATCCAGAAGACAGGGCAGGAGACAAGCTATGACCTAGGTCTCAGTGGTCCATCCAGGAGGGCAGCTCTCTACAGCTATCTATAAAGATTCTTTAACTGAACAGGCATGTTCTGGCAGCTTTCTGCACTCATTGCACCAGCTTTACAAACTCATTACCATGCATGTGCTAGGAGACTGTTTTTCATATTTTTGTCCTAAAATTAAGAAGAAAAATAAGTTCCTTTGTATCTGAATGATATCATTGGTCATTTCATCACACTGACCATCACAGGTAGTTTCAAGTGAGTATATAAAAACCAAACTCCTCAATTCTTCTTCCAGCTATTTTCCAGGTGTGTAGGGCCTCTAAAGGGAGGCAGTTGCCTTCTAGTGTCAGATGCCCACCTGTGCTTTACCTCCTTACCCATGTCAGCATTACCAGCAACAAGCTTACTCTTCATTACATGACTGCAGAATTCACTTAAAAAATCATCAGCAACCTTTATTCACGCTCCTGCAGAGTAAAGCATATCCCCACAGATGGCAGTGTCATGAACTGCATTGCACTGACCCACAAGTGTTTGGTCTTTTGTAGCTTTTTCAGTGCCTGAGCTGGTTTGGCATTTTATCCTATGAAACTTCACAAATGGCAGCTCAGTTAATGCCAGCCATGGATATTTTCTTTTTTAGCTGTTGTCCTAGTTAGAACAGCTGGGACCAGTTCATCACTGGATGGGTGTAACCCAAAACTGTGTATTCTATAGCCTTCCATGCCATTTACCAGAAACTGTTATCAATAGACCATTTACACCATCTGCCCAGAGCCCCCCTGACTCCTCAGGCTATAAACTGGGTGTTAAGAAGCCTGTGAGACAGGAGGATGCTTCTGTCCTCATGCCCATTGTGGAACTCCCTGCCCTGAGGGAGGCACTGAGCATTCCTGCCTGAACCTGAGGATATATATATAATCTTGGGGTCTTGGGACTTCTTTAACCACTCGTGGGATCCAGAAGAAGGACTCTGACCACCACTCTCGACCGCACTGCAATCACCACTCTTGACCAGACTGCCAACAGCACTCTCACCAACAGCTTTTCCCTCTCTTTTTTACTTTGGACTCAGGGGGCCCAACAAACACCGCTTTGTTCATGCCCCAGGGCGCTGGGTTATACATTTGGGGTTTGTGGGTTAAAACCAATTGTTTGTCTGCATAATCGTATTTATTGTATTATTTTATTAAACTGTTATTCTGACTTATAATCTCTCTTTTGAGTTGGGTTCATTTCCCCTGCCGGTTTACCTTTAAACCAGCACAGATGTTTTGGAAGACACTGAACTGACAACACTGGTGCCATGTTCAGAGCCCACTCACACACTCTACCCACGGCTCAGATGCCCAGTAGAGGCTGGAGACATGAGTAGATCACAGGGTGACTACGAGCCATGAACAGGATTGAGGAAAAATCATTCCTGTGTGACAAGAAAGTGACAATCTTTCCTGTGAGGCAAGAAAGGCAAGCATTGTGCAAAGCCCTGGTGAGAACTCACCTGTACCGCTATGGACATTTCTCATTCCTTGGGTTTGAAAAACACAAATTCCATCCGGAATGAATGCAGACAAAGACTAAGCAGTTGATTCATGGGCATGGATGGCCTACAGAAGAAAAATGATGACTAGAAGGAGCAATGCCAAGGCTTGAGAGGACTTCAATCACTTTCAAGAAAGGGATCAAGGATGAAGACCAAAAGAGGAAAAGAGCTATGGTGGTTCAAGGAAAAATACAGTAAAGAACACAAAAACATTTGGGACTTCTTTCTAAGAAGACAACCTTACCATACACAGTGCAGTAGCAAATGTCCCTTGATGCATTGGTGAGGAATGGTGATGAAACCATGCATGCCCGTTACATCTCTGCAAAGTTCGTGCAGACAGAATGAAAACTCTCTCTTTCGTTTCTGGCAAAACCACAACCAAAAGAATGTTTTTGGTATAAATGACCTTATTTACATAGTCTGAAGGTACACACCAATTTTGGCACCACAGTTCAAAATTACAATAATAGTACCTCTCAATTTTTCAGTATTCCAATTACTTAATCTTAAAGAACAAGGAGACTTGCCAGGGTTTTAGGTAAGAACTGAACATCTTCCCACAAGCAGAGGTAGGCAAATATCTCTCAGAAAGGTTAAAGTGAGAAATGAGCTCAGAAAGCTTTACTCCGTTGCTGAAGAGTGCTTTGTATCCCATATAAACATGGCTAATGGGTGTGTTTAACAAAGGAGCAAGTTGTACAGCTTGGTTTCAGTGGGACAAGGGGACACAACTACAATAGCAGCAATGAGCTGTTTTCCCAGTTTGGAAAAGTCGTTGTTTGCCTGACAGCGCTTTGGGCATGGATACAAATGTTTGAGGTCTGAAAATGGCCTACCTTTCCACCACACGAACGTTACCTCCTCTTACTTGTTTTTCGAAGTCTCTATTATTTCCCTGGTGGTCTGTTGACACTGTCCATCTCAGACTGGCTCTGGTTACACTTTGGTTTTTCCTCAGGTGGCAGCTGCCAAAATCACCCCAGTTATGCCCCAAGAAAAGGGTTTGTATCCAGTCAGATCAAGTCCCTGGTCCTCCTCACTGCAGGACCTCATAGACATTAGCTCTGGCACAGAGAGGGGATGGCTAATAAGGGTGGTGTCTGGACTGCAGGATTGGTTTCTGAGAGAGGAGTAACAACACAAGGCTGGTCCTTGGGACCTGAGTGGCAGAGAACATATCAGGAATACCTAGCAACTGTGTTCAGTGCATGGCTAACAAGGCCAGGAACACAGTCCTGGATGCAGAGACTGCCTCAGGGCCAGCACTCCAACAAGTTCCTCCAAAGAGGAGGTTGTAGAAAAGAGGGGGTCAGTCTTTCTCCCAGGTCACAAGTGACAGGATGAGAGCAAATGGCCTCAAGTTGCTCCAGGGGAATTTTAGATTAGATATTAGGAAACTTTTTTTCAATGAAAGGGTTTTAAAGCATTGAAACAGACTGCCCAGGGAAGTGGTGAGATCACCATCCTCGGAAGTGTTAAAAAACATGCAGATATGACACTTGAGGACAGGGTTAATGGTGAACATGGTGGTGGTGCTGGGTTGATGGCTAGACTTGATGATCTTAAAGGTCTTTTCCAATCTTAAAAATTCTATGATTCTATGGTTCTGTGAAGGATGCTGGACAGAGGTGTGATGGGCTGGGCTGCGGTGGGTGGGGCTGTGCATGGTGGAGCAGCACTTCCTGTGTCCTACTGACAGAGCCGGCCCAGGGTCAGCCTGAAGACATCCAAAAGAAAGTCCTTAAGGAGCCGATGTAATTACTTGTTTGCGGCTGAGGGAGGCTGGACGAGGTTGCTGGAGGTTCTCTGCTGCAACCAGCTCTCGATGGGGCCATGTTAAAAGCCCATTGGATGAATGGAATTCCTGCTTCAGCCGTCAGGGGACAGAAGCCAGCTTGCCAGGAGATAAGAAGCACCAAGCTCAGTGGTAAGACAAAGGAAATGCCTTCTGGAGGAACGCTTGAGGAGCACTGCAGAGCTCTCTGTCCTCACTCCCTGTGGAGCCAAGGACAGCTGCTGTAAGAAATGGAACGCAGAGATGTTTCCAGGATCCCAGTGCTTTGGAAGGATTTTTGCCCTTGAAATTGATCAGGCTGGGGGCATGTGGCCACTCTTGGAAGCTCCTGAGATGGCTCCAGGTAAGGCAGAATAGGGCTTGAGCATCTTCTGGGGGGTGTGATCAGACTGGGAGGAGAAGACAGGTCTTGCTCACATGCTAGGGAATACTTGATTGCCAGTGTTGTGGTCAGGAAGGAATTTTCCCCCAGGGCAGATTGGCATCAGTCCCTGGGGAGGTTTTGCCTACCTCTGCAGCATCAAGCATGACCTTTTCTGTATCCTTTTGGTTCCTTTTGTAGCTGCCTGCTGCTCATGCCTAGTGAAGATGGCCTGTCGTGCCCTGCAGCTAGGGAGAGGAAGGCTTTTTTTTATCCTACAGTGGGCTGCAAATGTCCCCAGGGTTTTTTTGCTTTCCTCTGCAGCATGGAGCAGAGCCCCTTTCCAGGGGTCCTTTGGACAGTTTTGCCTGCTCTTGCTCCATGAAGGTGGCTCTTGTGCCCCTCATCCAGGGGTAGGAAGCTTTTTAGACTCCCAGGGTGGGCCCCAAGTGTGGTCCCTGGATATTGCTTCTTGTCCTTCATAGCACTGAGCACAGCCCCTTGTCAGGGCTCCTCTGGGCCTCTGCAGCTTGATTCTTCTTGCTTTACACCTCCAAGGCACCACTCATGCCCTGTCTCTCTCTGGCCTCTTGCTCATTGTAAGCTTGGAGTGGGAGCAAGCTCTGCTCTTCCCTTGGCTCCACTGCCCCAGGGGTTCTTGCGTGTGCAAAACAACCTGTGCTTGAAAGGACTCCAGGCTTGCTGCCCCATCCAGAGCTGCCACTTTTCAGCTCTCCCTGCCTGCAACACAAGCACAGGGCAGGCACAAGAATGCTTCTCATACATCAAGGCCAAGATGTCCTTGAATGTGTCTTTGGAGCTGAAAAGCCCCTGACATTTCAGGAAAATATTGGTCTCATTGTTACTTGACTCATGAACAGTTATGTTATGTTACATCCAGAGTTCTGCATGACAAGCTATGACCCATGTCTGAGGGCTCCATCCCGGAGAGCTGCTCTCTGCAGGTCAGGTCCCAGGCCCATCCAGGAGACAGGGACAGAGCATGGCTTATGCGGGGACTGAAGGCCCCATGCTAAGCTGGAACACATCCCCTGTGGGGATGGGAGTCCCAGGGGAGGCTGGCTGCAGCCACTGAGGCCTGTGAGCACCCCCAGGACCCTGACAAAGGTAGACTTGCACTGCTCATGTGCTCTCCTTCAGATATCTATGGTTGGCCACTTTGGAAACAGAGCATTGGGCAGGATGGTGTACTGTTGCAATCAGACTCTTTTTGTTTAGAATGTTTTTCCAAGGGAAACAGGTCAGGTAATTCTAAAAGCGAGTACAAGGAGAGAAAAAAGGAACTATGGGAAAATAGTCATCTTGCTCAACTCCAAAATCTTTTGCAACCATTTAGATGAGAAGCACATCCTGCACCAGACTGAGGGCTTGATCTTTGAGCCTCACTAATGTCAGAGATAGGGGGCTTTGCCATCCTGTGGAAAACCAGCAAAACTGGATGAACAAAAGACTTGCAGAAACTGTGTGTCACCCTTGCTTTTGGTAAATTTGCGCAGATGGTTCCATTGTCTCAAGATGATCCACAGCTCTCATCCACCCTCAGAAGACCCATGACTCCTTCCCACAAGGTGACAGAGCCAATGCCTAGGCTGGGAGATGGTTATGGTTATTCAATGCCTTCTGCTAGTGCAGGGCTGGGAAGAAAAGTCAACAGAAATTTCCTTAGCATTTACTGGTAGGGAAAGGAGCAGGTAGGAAGAAGAATAGAATAGATTAGAGTAGAGTAGAGCGAAGTAGAGTAGAAGAAATCAGCAGGAAGAGACCTACAACGATCATCTAGTCCCACTGCCTGACTACTTCAGGGCTGATCAAAAGGTAAAGCACGGCTTTAAGGGCACTGTCCAAATGTCTCTTCAACACTGACAGGTATGGGAGTGGGGCATCGGCCACCTCTCTAGGAAGTCTGTTCCAGGGTTTGACCACCCTCTGGGTAAAGAAATGTTTCCTCATGTCAAGTCTGAACTTCCCCTGATGGACAAAGCTTTCATAGAATCATAGAATCAACTGGGTTGGAAAAGATCTCTGAGATCATCAAGTCCAACCCTTGATCCAACACTGCCGTGGTTACTAGACCATGGCACTAAGTGCCACATCCAGTCTCATCTTAAAAACCTCCAGGGACAGAGAATCCACCACCTTCCTGGGAAGCCCATTCCAATGTCTGATTACTCTCTCTGTAAAAATATTTTTCCTAATATTCAACCTAAGCCTCCCCTGGCAGAGCTTAAGACTGTGCCTTCTTGTCCTACTGCTGGTTGCCTGGGAGAAGAGACCAATGCCCACCGGTCTACAACCTCCTTTCAGGTAGTTGTAGAGAGTGATGAGGTCTCCCCTGAGCCTCCTCTTCTCCAGACGAAACAACCCCAGCTCCCTCAGCCTCTCCAGTCCCTTCACCAGCCTTGTTGCTCTTCTCTGGACCTCCTCCAGCACCTCAATATCCTTCCTGAACTGAGGGGCCCAGAACTGGACACAGCACTCGAGATGTGGCCTCATCAGCACTGAGTAGAAGGGAAAAATCACTTCCCTGGTCCTGCTGGCCACACTGTTCCTGATCCAGGCCAGGATGCCATTGGCCTTCTTGGCCACCTGGGCACACTGCTGGCTCATGTTCAGCTTCCTGTCAATCCAAACTCCCAAGTCTCTTTCTGCCTGGCTGCTCTCCTGCCACTCTGTCCCAGTCTGTAGCGCTGCAGAGGGTTGTTGTGGCCAAAGTGCGGGACCTGGCACTTGGCCTTGTTGAACCTCATCCCACTGGAACCAGACCATCTCTCCAGCTTGTCCAGGTCCCTCGGAATATCCCTCCTACCTTCCAGCAGATCAACATGCCCCCCCAGCTTAGTGTCATCCGCAAATTTGCTAATAGTACACTCAATCCCCTCATCTAGATCATCAAAAAAAGATATTAAATAGAACTGGGCCTAACACTGATCCCTGGGGGACACCACTAGTGTGTGGCCACCAACTGGATGCAGTACCGTTCACCACCACTCTCTGGGCCCAACCATCCAGCCAGTTCTTAACCCAGCAGAGAGTGCTCCTGTCCAAGCCACAGACTGCCAGCTTTGAGCCATTCCCATGTGTCCTAGCACTGGGTACCAGGGAGAAGAGCTCAGCAGCTTTCCAGTTCCCCTCCTCAGGAAGCTGTAGGAAGCAATGAGGTCACCCCTCAACCTCCTGCTCTCCAAACCAGACAAACCTCAGCCTCTCCTCAGAGCCCATTCCTGCCAGCCCCTTCCCCAGCTTTGATGTCCTTCTCAGGACATGTTCAAGCACCTTCACAACCTTTTTAAATGATGGGGCCTAGAACTGCACACAGTACTCAAGGTGCACCAGCACAAAGTACAACAGGATAACTATCTCTCTTGGCTGGCTGGTAATGCTGTGTTTGATGCACCCTAGGATGTGGTTTGTCCCCTTGGCTGTCAGGGCACACGCTGCTGGCTCCTGTTGAGCCACCCACCAACTATCACCCCTTTCTGCAAGGCTCCTCTCCAGCCACTTCTTTCAGAGTTTAGACTCGTGTCTGGCTGTCCTGGGTTACACAAAAATTCTGGTACCCACCTTTTCTCTTGTCTTTTCCGCAAATATGCCTGCTAATTTGGACTGTGACTGGAACTTGAGATAAGAATGGTAATATTAGCCTAGAAGAAGAATGTATCCACAAGTGTGAAAGACTGTAATGCTGATGACTCAGACAACCAAGGTGCAAGCTGACCATGTGCAAAGTAACCACCCAAGTGCTGAGGGTGTGCACACCCACCACCTCAGGCTACAAGCTGGATGTTGAGCAAAATAAGGAGAGAGGCAAAATTCTGCTAGGTAGAGTAGTGTTTCTTTGTCCTTACAGGAATGACTTAGCTATGATAACTCCTCTGAGGGAAGCACTAGGACAATTCACACTCACATGGCCTGAAAATATTTATCTCTGCTGATGGCCATAATGGATCAAACTGTGCTGACATAACAGGCAGCTGTTACATCTTAGGAGGTGTCAAAGACTTCTGAAATGCCCAGTGATCCAGTGAAGAATTTACCACCCCAGGGGAGGTATCGGGGCTGTTTCCAACTAAACTAAGCCCAACAAAAGACCACACTTGGACTTTACTCAACACTGGGTTTTCTTCCCTCACCACATGGGAATTTGCTCACAACCCAGGGCTTCCACCACCACCTCAACAGATCCAGATTGACCACCACTTTGACAGGATTGCAACCACCACTTCAACCAACAAACATCAAAATTGCAACAATCAAGTCTCATCACTGGATCCAACAGGTGTCTTGCAGGTCCTTCCAGTCACCTGGGGATTTACAGCCCTGCTGTGACTGCCTGTACCAGCACCACAGCTTCATTCCAATGCTGACTCTCCCACTGTTCTTGCCAGGTTTTCCAAGCATGGGGGAGGCAAACTACTCAGAAGGGTGGCCATCTTGTCTCTGTGCTGTGGCCACCTGTTTTTTCC
Source organism: Corapipo altera (assembly GCF_003945725.1). Taxonomy (NCBI): domain Eukaryota; kingdom Metazoa; phylum Chordata; class Aves; order Passeriformes; family Pipridae; genus Corapipo; species Corapipo altera. The sequence goes on from NW_020884917.1 coordinate 5,832,221, forward strand.
AAGTTGGGGAGGTCGGCCACTGTTTCGATTTGATCCAGTGGGCGGGGCTTGGGAAATTTCTCCTTATCAGTTGATTTAACCCAGTTTTATCAGTATTCTTATTAGCATTTCTTCTTGGTAAAGAGTTATTTTTTCACCTATATTCAAACATATTTGATCTCTCTCTCTTTATTGGAGAAATCAGGGGTATGGAATCTGAGGGAGAAGACTTCTGTCTGAGGTCTCTGCCCCTCCAAATTGTCTCAAACCAAGACACTGACATTACTTCATCCCAAGTGGAGAACCTAGCCTTTGTTATTGTTCATTTTCATGCCATTGGTGATTGTCCAATGCTCCAGTCCATCCTCTGCAAGGCCTCTTGTCCCCTGGGAGAGTCAGTAGCACCTCCCGGTTTAGTATCATCACCAAACTTACTAACTATGCATTCAATTGCATCCTCCAGATCATTGATAAAAAGATTGACAGAACTGGCTGTAGAATTGAACCCTGAGGAACACCACTGGTACTTGGTCACCTGACAGATACTTCTCTGTTCACTTCAACACTTTGAGCCCTGCCCTTCAGCCAGTTCTTCACCCAGTGCACTGTGTTCCAGCTCATCCTACAGCTGGACAACTCGTCCAGATGGATACCATGGGACAGTATCAAAAATCTTAATAAAATCCAGAAAAACTGCACCCACCACCTTCCCTTCATCCACCATACAGGTGACCTTATTGCCCAAGAATACTAAATCATTTAAACAGGACTTTCCCTTTGTGAATCCGTGTTGACTGTGCCTGATGGTTTGTTCTTTAAATATCTTTCATGAGCAGACAATATGATCTTCTCTGAAATTTTTATAACAGATCTATAGTTTTGAGATCTTCCTTCAAGCTCTTCTTGTAAATTAGAATAGTGTTGGCTATCTACCAGTCAGCGAGGACCTCCCCAGGCTCCCAAGACCCTTTGTAGATGATTGAAAGGGGTCCTCCTGTGACATCTGCTAGCTCCTTCACTATTCTGGGATGAATCTCATCAAGCCCAGTGGACTTGACATTAGGAAACATTTCTTTACTAAGAGAGTGGTCAAACCCTGGAAGCAGTCTTCCTGGAGAGGTCCCCCCCCATACCAGTCAGTGCTGAAGAGCCATTTGGACAATGCCCTTAATACCATGCTTTAATTTTTGGTCATCCCTGAATGGAGCAGGCAGCTGGACTAGATAGTCATAGATTCATTCCAGCTGAACTTGTCTAGTCTAGTATAAGCATTCAGCTGATACATCTGTCCCCTTATGATTTCACTGTCCAGAAATGGAAAATCACTGATCCTGCAGTTGGAACTCAGAAGAGCAGACAACCCAAGTGATATAAGAGATGGTTAATAAAAAATAGGAGCTAGAAACAGGATGAAAAGTGAGAACAATGTGGTAGCAACTGCAGAGAAACTGCAGAGACAGGTGCCAATTCTGGGAAAAACACATGGGAGGAGACTTGGGAGAGAGTAGAGCAATAAAATTGTGTTTCTGCTGTAGAGATCTCCCATGGAGGCCTGACCCTGAACTGTCACAAATCTGAGAAGTGAGAGGTGAGTGAACGAGAGGGGTCCTATGGAGGAGAGCCCTTAGGAGTCTTTGTCCCAAGGAAGCTATTCCCAGTTTCAAAATTCAAAAATGGTTGTCTAAAAGGACAACTATTTTTAATTGATTATGACATGCTCAAAGCACACTTAATAGGATGCGAATCATCGGGACAGCTGCTTTGGTGGCAGAAAACACAGAGAAACCATTTTGATCCTATTTCACAGAATGTGTTGTCTGTCATTTACATGGCAGGATCACAGCTACCCAGGCTGCTTTCTTGGGATATCTTTGGGCTTTAATTACCCTGTCAATTAGAGTTAGAGGTATTAATGTGGCAGTGAAATGATAAAGATTGTTCATGGTTTCTGTTCTCTACTTGTTTGTGTTCATCAGTCTTGAAAGAAGAGGACTTTACACATTGTCTTGACATGGTTGCTAATAAGCCTATAATGAGAGATTCACTGCATCAAATAAATTAGGCGCCAGTAGCCATGAAGTGAACAAGCTGAGATAACAGCACAATGCAGTCCAGTAATAAAGAGATGGAGAGTGTAGTCTCCTGGCTAGGGCAGAACACTCTGTTATTTTTAAAGGATGGATGGATTTAGACAGTGAACGGGTAAAAGCATTTGAGAAGAGGGAAGTGATGACAAAAACCAACCACGTCTGAAGAAAATGTAGCAGGATGAAAGTGTATTGTATCAACATATGCTCTATGAAGCTATAGAAAGCATTTAAAACTGAGCATTGAGTAAATGGAAGTAATTTTCAACAGAATCCTGAACTAGGGTAAATCAGAAAATCATCCTTAATGTATATGAAGCTATGTGGACTTACTTCTCCTGAGACTACAAAGAAGCAGACTAAGTCCCATATTCATGTGTAAAGCATTTTGGATCAACATTTTTAGTTTCAAATGATCTGGATTAAGTTGGACAGAGTGTAAAAAAGAGAACTATTATTAATATTGTATGCCACAGGCTATATCAGCATATCAAATGTGCATGGTTTTGTGCAGACCTGTCCTTGCTTAGTGCTTTCAGCATCTTTAGTGGAGCAAATGCCTATGGTGTCCCTGGACGCTTAAACTACATTAGTTTTCAAGGTAAAGTAAAGCATGCCTAAAGTCCATACATTTCTAGATTATTTATTTGTGTGACTGGTAGAAGTCGTATCATGCTGTGATTTTAATGAGTTCTATCTTCACATGTTCTTACTCCTGGAAGACCTTTATGGCCTTGCTCTGTAAACTTATTCCCTTAAGCTGCTTTATACACAAAATAGAACTATTTCTGAGAAATGGGGTTCTAAGATCTCAATAGATGTATTCGGGTGGAGACAAAAAAGTATAAGCAGTTGATACTGCTAGCCACATCAATAAAAAAATTGAAAGAATCCTAAAATTCAGAGTAGTTCTCATTTTTATTTTGCTTTCAGTTTATAGACTATGATTTTTCAGATTAGGCAGAAAATACACTACTCTTATTTTCAATCAGTTTCTTGTGCCAATTTTAATGCACAGTGCTTCAGTACTTGACATGAAAACACTGAAAGGAGAATGATAAGAACTCACACCATAGAATTACCATTACATATAATCATTAGGTTTTATAAGAATATAAAATATATGTGATATAACAATATCACATAGTCATTCTCTTTCCAAACATTTAGAACCTAAACTACCTGTCAGTAGTCCCTTTAAAAATTACGGTTTTTCCAGTGGCCCTTAATATCAGCACAAGTTTCCTCACAGGTCAAGGATAGCAGATCACTTTAAAAGCATAGATTCTCTTCACTAGCATTATGACCCCTCTCCGTTTATTTCAGGAAAACCTTCCTGATTGTTAAAGATGCCATGGTAAAAGTATTATAAGCCTTTAAAGACTAGATTTTACACACTTGCCGTTAAAACTTTGCAAAATTATTTATTGAAATTCCTTGCAGGTTGTTTCTTGGATGTCTTTTCCCATTCTCTTTCCACCCCTCACATTAAAAATATCTAGCATAACAGCTTCCCTAAGTTCTCGTTGAGTTCTTTGGAGAGCTGAAAAGAGAGGCCACAAGTTTCAGCCTCCAGGAATCTCTGTGGATGAATTCAAGAGCTCTGCTCTCAGGCTTCACAGAACCATCTCCTGTGCCACACTTTTGCATAGTGAGGCTGCCATCTCACTCATTTGCAGGTCTGTTCCCTTAGCAGTATGACATGCTAAGGAAGTCAGAGCCCTGCTCTTCACCAGCACCTACCCTCCCTCAGCTCCTCCCTGTTAAACTCATATGGCCCAAGCATCACGAAGCCTGATTGAATAACAAAAAAGGAGGGATTTACCTTTGTATCCTTCTGTTTCCTGCAGTGGATCACAGCAAATGATGGTCAGTGTGTTTAGAATAACATCCGGAAAAATCCACTACCATCATTAAAAGCATTGTATACTGCTCTTTTATTGATCTGCTTGGAAATTCTTATTCTCTGTTTCATACATTGTAGAAGAAGTGAGAAGCACCTGGAAAGAATCTAGAAATTCAGAATTCATTAGAGTTCATCACTACCAGCCTCTGAGTCATCCGTGTGCTAGCCTTTGGGCTACTGCGTTTCTCTGCATCTAGCCACATCAAACTATCAGTGATCAGTGTCATTAGCCTGTTTCACAATAATCAGTAAGAAAACATAGAGCCACTAAATTTTCTGATGGATAACAGGTTGATGGGAGCCGGGAGACTGTGATGGGAGACCCCTGTTTTCCCTCACGGTCTCCTGCCTCCAGCCAAGCTCACCTTGTCAGAGCATAAGAACTTTTCCTTTTGAGACAGCACTTCATGAAGGTGATGCATGACAGGGTGACATTAAAGGTGTGACCCATCTGTTTAAGAGTACAGATCCTTTTACCCAGTACAGTCACTCTTTCAACTACCTCCCCAAGGTATTCCACTTTGTGAAGGAAACTGTCTCTCTTTACCTTTATGTAAGATAAATGATCTCTCTACTCCTTAAAATTACTTTTTTTCTGGGACTCACAAATCTTTGCTATCACATACATAGCAATTCTGCTATGCTCCAAGTTGGGGTCTTTTTTAACATATTGGAAAAGATGGGGATAGCAGCAAGAAGAAGAGTGTCATGGTCCTCTCCTTTCATCTCGCTAAAATGGAAAAACCTTCCTGTGAGGATCATCCCTGCTCTTGAGAGGGGACAGAGATAGCACAGTCCACAACTCTGGTGGTCAGCACAGAAAGAGGCCTGGATGCCAAAGCAAGTGTACAGCATGTCTGTTTGATCTAGCCTATATTTTGAATCTAGATACTTCCCTGGCAGTGGAATGTCACTCTTATGTAATTTTCTGTCTATTCCCAAAGCTTCACCCACCCACCTGCATGTGTCATTATCTCTGTTTTGCCCCAATCCAATAAGCACCTGTTATCAAGACATCAAAGAAAACAATAGCAACTGAATAATGTTAGCATTTGATGCTACAGAAATAAAATTGAATATCTGAAACAGAATAAAGCCACAATATAAATGTCTTCAGAGTCAGAAAAAAAAGAATGTTATGGCTTTAACCTGTTTACATGCAAGTATTTTCTCTAGTGGAATAATCAAGGTTTCAAAGATCTTGTCCTATATAATATCAAATCCTATTACTATTCAGCAAGGGAAAAATTATTCCCTTAAAATCAAGGTGCTCTTTAAGACTTTCCAGCAGAAAAAAGCTTGTATTGTGTGCACAAGCATACACAGAAGGCATCTCAAAGGGAAATGTTAGCCTCAAATTAATTTCTGTCAGATTTGATTGAAAAACTCACACATATCTGTCCATTGGAGGTTTGTGACCTGACTCTGCCTGACTGGGATTTGGTAATCAAATAGAGACTCCTACAATAACGTGTATCAGTTTTGCTGTAGTTAAGAATTATAGCTGTAAAATGTGCATCATAGCAGCAGAATTAGAACAAGGAGAATTTTTGTGTGCAGTTTCATTTGCTTATTAACGAAAAAAGTGCCCAAAATTAGAAAAAAATAAAAAATACAAATAAAAATAATTTTTAAATTATGCTAATATTATTGCACCATGCATGAACCAGATTGTACACTTGAATGGATTTTTCCTTAATTTCTTGTGTGCTTTCAGTTGCTGTCCACTATTGCAGCTACTGCCTAAAATAGGCAAGACCTCAAACCTTTCTCATGTGGCAAGATCTGTGCATTAATTCTTCACTCAAGTTCTCAAAGAACTGCTCAACTTTCTCTTATTTTCTCTCAAATTCTTACTTTCAGAAGTTTGACATCTAAAAAAGAAATAGTAAAAAAATGAGATAAATCCCGTGACAAAAGGTTTCCTTTTTCAACCACATCTAATAAAAATGAGGTACCTAAATGTAAAGGCAGCAGTTACAGATGTGTAACTACATTGCCACATGGCTGACATTACACTGGATCAAGTTAGACCCCTGGTTGTGGTGGAAGCCTCGTGCAGAACTGCAGAAGCACAGTACTAGGTACGTAGACACAATAAACCCATACAGAATGTATGTCTGCTATCAGTCATTGAAAACAAGGATCTCAGATTTTAACATCATTTTGATCAGGACTGTACACCATTTTGAACTTTGGCCTCATTATATCACTTCATTATGAGACTCAGCTTCTGAGACTGAAGTTCAGATCCAGATTGCTCATTATTTAAACAGTGGAAAAAAGGAAAGACATTCAGCCAAATTAAACCGAGGCAGCTGTGAGAATTTATTGGATCTATCTCCAGAAATTTTATTTAGTTTATAACATATCTCATTTAAAGTTTCTTTAGAGGATCTTTAAATGAAGGAATTTTGGAAGGCAAGGCAAGTGGGGAATAGGAAACTGAGGGGAGGGAGAAGGAAAAATTAAAGAGAAACTTTTGGAAGAATGGTATGTAAAAAGCAGGAAGGCAAAGAAATACAAGATGGACAATTGAATAATTGAAGGAATGGTAGTTGGACAGGAAGAAAAGGGGCAACAGCAGTCATTGGCAATATAATATGAAAGATTGGAGGCTGAGAGAGAAGTTCAGAGCTAATAGATGATTATCTTAAGAAGATCACTTGGTTTCTTTCTGAGTTTCTGTGTAGAGAGTAATGAGTCTACCAGGTCTTACATCTGTGTAGGTCCAGTTTGGACAAGAGGACCAGCAAGGAATGAAAAGACCTGCGTCTTGGAAACTTGATGGTAGATATTTGGGACAGAAATTGAGCTAATTTCCCTATATTATTTCCTCCAAATAATATTCCAAGCTTTTGAGGTCTGATGAGGAGAAAACACATTTGTTTACACTTTAGTGACCCTGACTAGTATAACAGTAACATCACCTCCCTGCTATGTCTGCCTCCACAATGTAGATCTCCATAAAAATGGCATGTTAAAACCCAGCAGAATGAACTGTTTCTTTCCGCCATTTTTTTTATATGATTTTTTAAAGCCAAAAAAAAGAGGGGAATGAGAGGAAGAACACCATCATAAGTTCACTTGTACACTGTATGAAAACAGAAAAAAATTGCAAGGATTGTGGCACCAGCACCGCAGCCAGACATTCAAGTCTTTAACTGCTTGGGATTTGCTGAAAATTTTCGGTTTCTTCCCTATTGCCTCAGTTCATGTGTATTCTTTCAGGCATTTTGATTTCTCTAACATTTTCCATTGTACATTCCTCTTTTATCTTCTTTATCTACCAGCTAGATAACAGAGTATTTTTAACAGGCATCTCCATTAGGGTATTGACTAAGTGGCTCCCAAGTCCTCTGTCACAAGTCACTGAGACGAGTAGCTATTGATGTTTTCTACTACCTTGGTAGCTGACACTATTTCCAACTATTTTTGGAAGATGAGGAAAAGAGGGAGTATAAAAATAACAGAATCTATCTGCAAGAAATTGCAACCCCTTTCCAGTCCCCAAAAAATACTGTGGTGCACAAATACAGTTTTCTGGCTAGCATACCTTTACAACTGATCACGTTCTTTACAAGGGATTGAAGTTGCAATGCCTGTGCCTTTGGGATGATTGATTTTTGAGGAATTATGTTCGATACAACTGAGTACCAATAAACATTAATGCTTTCTTGAAGTAAGGGACTCTTAAGGACCAGATTCCAGAGGTATGAGCTAAAGCAGGAATTAGACCAGTCAAAACTGAGAAGGCAAGACCAAAACCATGCATAATGGTGACAACTTGAACAAAGAGTAGTGGGTAACTGTTCATTACAAGAACAGCATACCACAGCAAGTGGTATGATCAAGTAACTAGTACAAATACTAAGTGCTACTTTTAAAAAGAGCATGTATTTAAATTATGGAAGTTGCTACCACAGAATTTTATAGAAGTCAGAGATATAAGATAAGGGGTATGGAACACAGTGTGTGGTTGCAAAGCCTAAACAAGTTCTTCATTGTAGGAAGTTAGGGGGATCATTTTACATTTACCTTTTTTTATTTTACTTTGCTAAACAACCAGGAGTAACCACTGCTGAAAACACATCTCATGTGAAGTATATTCTTAAGGAAGGCTGAATGGCCCACAGACAAATGTGATTGCGAAGTCTTGCAATCATTGCTTTCCCTTCAAAATTCCAGTTCCCAGGATTCTCATTTGCATGAGAAATCTCAGATTTCATCTAAAAACTTAAACTTTTAATACTGGTATGTGAAGAGAAAACTTGAAAATATGACTTTACTGTTCTATATGGCCTGAAAAAATGCGAGAAAAATAATCATATGTACACATCATTTCTTTAATTTAAGCCAGTCTTATAGTCCTGGCTCATGATTTCAGAACACCTTGGGGACTTGCAGTTTTGTTCATGCTTCAGACTTACCAGTACAGTAAGTATATTCTGTTAGGCAGAACGTCCTCAGAAAAAAATATAAAACATATTTCTAATGACTGATTATATAAAATATTGCATCACATCTTTCAGATCTTCAGGTAAGTGCTGTCCAATTCACTGAGTGCTTGCAACTTCTATGAAAGTCTGCTCTAGGATACGTTCATGAAGAGCCTTATGTATAACCATCCTCACTACTACTGTGTAACTTGAATACCAACAATCTTATAATAGGCCAAGAAACACATAGGTATTCAGGGTTTGAATAGCAGCACAGAACTGTTCATTTAGAACTTGTAATGATCTGGTGGACTCACAAGCTGGCTGAGGGGCAGAGAAACGAATTCAGTCCTTGTTTCTGTAACAGGTTCTGTAACCTGTGTTGACAGCACTGCTAATATTAGTCATCTGAAAGACGGGCTGCTAATAACTGATTTTCAAACACTTCAGCTTTGTAAGTCTCCTGAGGTAGAAATGAACTTCTCTGGTTAAGAAAAATGCCGAAGGGGGGGTGACCTGTGCTTTTTTTTTTGTTTGTGTAATTTATTGCTTTGGAAGACACAGAAGACAGCATTGGCATCACTTAAGCAACAACAAGCTGTGGCCCACCTTCTAACTATTTTACAGGACATTTAAAATAAAATATCCCAACATTTGATATTGTACTAAATAAAGAAAGAGACTGCACAGATGATCTTGTCTAATGTTTCTGTTCCAGTACTGTCAGCATTGAAGGGTTAAATAAATCGCAGCTATGCAGTCTGGTTACTGTTCAAGACACTTGAAGTGAAAGGTGGGATTTGTGATCACAGTCAGTGTTGAACCAGTTAAAAGTCTAATCATGCCAGTTGCTAGTCAAAGATTTTGCTCATACAAAAGCACAACAGAGCAAGGACAGTAAAATAATATGTTCCTTCAATTTATATTGCTGCCTTTTTTGCAGTATTTAAGCATTAGAAAAAAGTCAGATAAAGTAACAATTCAAAACCCAAAAGCAGTAAGGAAATTAAAATTACAAAAACCTTAGAGTGAAAACATCAGAAATTTTGTTTTTTAATTATTACCAGCATTAGTGAAATATATTGACTTTCAATTACAAGATTTTAACTTTTCCGAGTGTAAAATCTATTTTAATGCATTTGTTTATTGTACATTTTTTTAGGTTTAAGTGATTATTTTTTCTCAATCTATAAGTAACAAGTTTCTATGCTTGTAAGATAAAGTAATTATTTTTACCAAGTAAAGAGGTAAATGGCAGAAGAAAAATTTAAATAACCTCTTTCTACAGGCAGAACAACTGTCTCATATAATTGCTTCTTATCGCTGTAGCAGCTTAACAGCAAGATTCAGATTTATTTTAGTTTTTTACACATTCTATAATCTGGTTAGAAGTTGCAGAAAACACTATTATCAGCACTGCTCCAGTTCTGCATTTAGTACTGAGCATTCCAAGGGAAAAAAAAATTATAGAATGGATGTCTGAAGTCAAACTGCAAATAGTTAAAAAAGTTTCTATTGCCACTTCAGAAAATGAATCATGATCTTTTCTGTCCTGTGAACAATACCCATGTTTTAATTCCAAAAGTGTCTTAGTTTTAATGACTACCAAGGTTGCATCCATAATATAATAGTGAATTTCATTTAATCACTTTTCATTTAAGGATCAGAATTTTTGCTTTTCTGTTTTTCCTTCTTTGCTTATTTATCATATACAAACCACAGTGTCATAATTGACATTCCTGCAATAAAGTTGTGTTTAGAGATACAGAGGCTTAAGACCTTCTGTTGTTTCAAACATGACCTTAAATTCTCAGAGCAATGCAAGTCCAGAGATTGAACCATTTAGGTTGGAAAAGACCTTAAAGATCATTGAGTCCAACTGTTAACCTCTCACTGACAAGTCCATCACAAAGGCATGTCTCTGAGCCAAAGTGTCATATTTTTTAAATATCTCCAGGGATGGTGAGTAGCCTGTTCCAATGCTTGAATCTTGTACCTGGTATCAGGCTCCTAAAGTTAATATTTCAGCATTTTTTCATGGATTTTGAGTATATCACCATCTAGACAGATATAGCCTAAAGCTGAAGTCAGTAGAAGTTCAACATCCCATAGTAGTTCAGATCAATGGGCCCAGCTGGCCACCCAGCTCACCAGTGTAATCTTTTCCGTCATATGTGGTTTCCTTATTCCTATGTTTCATGAAGCTTGCTGAGAAATTATCAGGCAAAGAATATGGATCTCCTGCTCTTTTGAAAAGAAGAGAAAGCATTTCTCTGGCTTACAGGAACAGTACTTCCCCACAGTTCTTCTGCTTCCTGAGCAGTGTGGTAAGGGCTTGTGTTCCAGCAAAGCATACTTTATTCAACATACAATGCCATCATCTCACCTGCTGACAAAAGCAGCAGAGCTGGCTTGATGTAGGGCACAACAGATGGAGCACAGACTGCTGCCTACAGTTGCCAGGACTGTGCTCTGTTTTTGTTGTGACTGAACAGCAAAATAGAGTCCTCGGTTTAAAAATCTATCTATAAATTGCTGAGATCTATGGGTAGATTTCTGTAGAAATGCCTCTAAATTAATAATGGTGTTATTTTAGTTCAATTGCCATTAGCTACTATCTGTTTTCATAATTCACCTGCATTGCAATATTACTCTAGTGAGACTGTGCTAGTCAGTATTGCTGCAGAGCTGTTCCTTCTTTCTGATGTAAAATATCAAGACCAAAGTGATCCGGCATCAGAAAAGTTTTTAATATAAATTAACAAATGAGGCATCCATTCTAAAAGTGTCTTTCTATGCACTTCTATGCATGGAAGCTTAAATTGCATTTTGCAATGGTGGACTAAAGAATGCAATTCTAAAATTTAATTCTCAAAATCTACCTCATCCCATTGCATTGGGGATTTTTTGAGCGGAAGAAGAGCAGAAAGGAGTGACACAAAGGTAGAAAATTAATTATAATTTAATTGTTTTCAGGGTTGTTTTACTTAGGTTAAAAATCTAATGAGGTAAAACGTTAGTCAGAGTGAAACTTCATAGGAATTATTTCTATTGACTTCAATGGACTTTAGATCAGACCCAAAAGAAAGACCCATCTTGCCAGTCTTACTTGACTAACAAGTAGAAAAATAGTACTACAGCATGATATAGAAATTGGGCAGAGATTCCAGTCCTTGATCAGCAAAGCACATACCCTTCCAGACTTTTGCATCACCAGGATGTGCTCCAGAATATACATTTGTTGTATGTTACTCTGGAGCATAGTCTGTGCTGCATTTATCAGACCTGACTTAGAAGCTGGTGGAGGGAAGGGGTCTGAAATGTCAAAAGCTTGAGAAGGAGGCAGACTGAGTGCTCCAGACAGCCAGGAGATGGAGGAGTTTTCTGCCTTCATCTCTGAGTCAGACAGATAAACACTTTGGGAAGCTCTATTAAACTGTGGATTTGCCTACATATTCTGTGGATGTTTAAACCAGAACATAATTACTAAAAAATATTTGGCTATAGCACAAATATTTTCTTGGGCTAGTGAGCTCCCCTATACCCTCTCCTCAACTGCCTTTGCATATACAATTTTCTTCTGGGGAAAAAAGAATATTGATATAGAGATTTTTGAAATAGTTACTCCATAACATCTGTTTCAGAAAACATCTAAGTTTAGAAAAGCCACAAGTATATCTCCCTATGAGGCCCAACTCAGTGAGGTGGCAATGTATCTTGAAAGCTCAGCGTGTCGGAAGGAGATTCTTCATATGCATCTGCATTGCTCAGTCTCTGGTTAATGTACCACCAAGACACAGAAATAGCCTATAATTCCTGAGAAACTGAAACAACAGAACCTTCCTGTGGCCCTATATTGATGCTTCAAAGGGAAAAGCTGCAGGTGGATGTTCACTCATTGCAGATTCTGATTCTCCAGCATGTGTCTGTATCAGTTATCCTATAGACTTCTGTCATCTAGAGATTTCCTGCTATGGAACTTGACCTTGAAGACACTTTTTGCATTGTTTGCTTGGAAGAAAGGTCTTAGAAGAAAATAGGTGCTAATCTCAGTAAGCTTGTATCTTAGATATTAGTTCACTGGCAGACATGATTTTGTGCTTTTGTATAAAACTTTGAAAGGATCATACTGGTGTTTATGATGCAATGTTGTGATCAGTTTGATACTAGAAATAGCAGTAAGAAGGATGAAGCAGAAAAACAGGAAAAAAGTAATCTTTAAGTTATCTGTTAATCATCATGACCATGGCTGTAACGGAACCTGTGCCCACCTATCTAACATAAGCATGTGTGTTCAGCAGATGCAGTACAAGTGGAAGGGTGTGTACCGTCTAATTAAAAAACAGGGCTTGTTAGGGTAGTGCTGTACAGTGCCCTGTGAGCCTTAACCTTCCTAATGCTAAGGGCCTTCCACTTGCATTTCCTGAAGCATGTGTGTTGCAGAGAAGCGAATCTGGCATGTGACATGAAAGGCATGATAAGAAGAATTCTAGAATTATTACTGGTTTTGTAAAGTTTAGGAGGATAAGGTTCACTAAGATAGCTGTTGATACCTATATGAAATGCCTTGTCATCCATTTACTAGCCTGGAAGAATGCATTCTACTACAGATTTAATTATATATTTATAAAACAAGATCTGTCATTACCAGTTTTCCTTTGCTGAATCCCATGACGTGTTCAACACACCATGAAGAATGATACTGTACATTTAGCTAATGAAGTTATTCTGCCCCTGACATTAACACTAGAGATACTTCCTTCCTCCCTGATGGTTTATTCAAGCTCTAAAAAATTAAGTAACCTTAAGGATCTGTAGAGAGAAAAATTAATCCACTGAGCATGTTGTTCTCTTTTCTTCTGATGCAACATCGGTTGAAATTGATGAGAATGTAGTACTTTTAACAGCACCGGATCATGTTCTCGAACGTAAGAAAAAGCGCCAAAATTTTAAATACAAATAATTCTGAAACAAGAATTTGAAATAGAGAGGGTTAGCTCATAGTCTGAACAGCCTCAACTTGTACAAGAGTTTAGATATAAAGTTGGAATGTCACATTCTTCACTGCTGTGTCAGCCACTTCCCCCTGTCAACTCAGACTTCACAAAAAGAGTATCCTTATATCATTTATGTGAATATTTTAAAGTAAGATTATTCATTTTGGAAAAGTCCCCAAATCAATAAAATAAATTTAAAAAAATTAAACAGGAGAAAAATAACAGATATATTAGAAAAAAACATCTAGGATCAAGTCCAGTCGCATGATTTATCATGTTACTATATCATATATTACCACTGATTTATTCATCTTCATTGTACTACAATCAGTTTTCTGGGTTCATCTTGATTAGTAATTATAAGTGGGTTCAGTACAGTTAAGGACATGATCTTATTTTAAAATGTTTATGAGTGAGATGGAGACTGGGCTTCTGTCTGCTTTTAGATGAGTGTTATAGGCTCAATTAAAATTGTGCACCCAAACTCATGTAGGACAGAGTGCACCTTGTAAGAGGATTGAGAGGCAAAGTTCACAGAGAACTTTGATAATATGGGAGCAGGATGAGGGAACACTGAAATTTTACAACCATACTGGAATTGAGCCTAATAATCAGGCAACAGTTGTCCAAGTTTCTCCAGATAAGATCAGTGATAGACACAGAAAAGAAAGTGATCATGATTTGCCGTTTATTATAAAATCTTGCTTTCAGCTTGGTAATCAAGAGAGATTTTATTGTACGCTTTTTCAATAGCATCAGCAGTTTCAAGCACAGTGTTCATCACCCTGTTCTGGCCAGAGTTCAAGAAATAATAAAACATCTAAGGCTCTATTTTGATGTACGGTCTACATCTGGTTAGAAGGTATACATTCAGACCCATTGACTAGTATTAGATCTGGGCTCCAAAAGAAATAGCATTCAGCTAATTCCAACAGTTCTCTAACAGTCAAAGTCCTGATGGAAGCAAAACGGAGTTTTGGACTTCTGAGAATTTAACAATACAGCAGAAGAAAAAGGCTTCTGGAGAATGACTAGCTGGGATAAGGGTTTATATAAATCACTTTTAAAATTATTTGCATATTATCTATTCTAAAAATGGGGGCGAAAAAGGAAATGGAAGACTTAAATTACTTTTACATCACATGAAGTTTAATAAAAATAAATTTAAAAGTTTCCAGTAATCACCAGGCTTCTGAAGTGGTCAAGAAAGATACATAAATGAACCTATGATATCAATACCATTTAACAGGTACCTGAGCTGAAGCATGAAGAAGCCAAGTGGCATATACAAGATGCAGGGAATATATGGCATAGCAAGAAGACAACATGCATTTTCTGGATCTTTGACTTTAACCAGAGTTCGGATGTTTCTGCTTTGCCAACAGCTAATTCCTTCTACTCCCAATTATATATATACACACACATACATCCTAAGAACGTGATACATCACAGAAAAATGTACTGAAGACAAGTAATGCCCTATCACGGCTAATAACCTTTGAAAGCTTTAATGTGAACAATAGAATGTGCCTGTTCTGCAGACTTTTCATTAAAGTACATAGACCAATCATGAAGAAAAAAAATATATTTGAGGAAGCAATAACACAGAGGTTAAAAAAATATTGATTAGGAAAAATGTTTTCTTCATAGAGATAATATCTCTCTTCTAGAAAAAAGAAGCTGCTTAGTCTCCATTAAAAAAAAAAGAAAACAAAGTATGTTCTTACAGCACACATTTCATTTGCTATGAGCTTTGTTGAATAATGAGCAAAACTGCCATTTGTCCTACAACCTTCTCTCACCTTACCTATCACACTGAAAGATTTAAAATTTTTTTAAAAGTCTGTGTCATTTCATTTATTACATTGAAAAAAATGAAACACCAACTTTTAAATACTTTTGCCCTTTTTTTTTTTAATGTAACTATCTGCCCTTTGGTTCCTAATACCTTCTTAGAGGATACAACCCAGTAAATTTAGTATGGATTCCCACAGACTGTATTTACTTCTAATGAGATATAGTATCTCCTGATCTTTTTCATCTACCTTCAGAAAAGAAAGATTAAAAAAAAAAAGAGCTTGTTTCTGTCAGAGTTCGTTCTTTGGTGTCAGGAAAACATGTTGGGGTTTTTACTTCTCCGTCTTCTAAGTTTTCACCTTGATCTTGTAAAATATTACAAACAATCCAAATGCATATATTGCACTCCTGTTTTCTAAATTCAAACTGAATACTCAAAGATAATGATCATGATGACTTGAGAATATATTCTTCCATCTTTGAGAAATGCATTGGGTGGTACATTTCCAAATTTTGGGAGACTAGTGGGTGACTTGCAGGAAAAGGCAAATGCAAATTAAGGTAGCTGAATCAAGGGATTTATGAGGTCTTCAAAGGGCTTTGGATTGAGCCTCAAGTTTTTAGGACTTTTCATCACTAGATATCAAAATACTTCACAACAATCAGTACTATTCATTATTTCTGTTTCATTGATGGGGAAAATGAGGTATAAACAGTGAGACAATTCTCTTCCTATCATTTAGTGACTCTGTGGCAGGCGCTAAAAGTCACTAGTTGCTGTAGTAGTCACTACATATATATACAAAATACATATGTAATATCTAATTATATAACAGTCACTAGTGAGAGGATAGCAGTCAGCTTCCATGACTTTCCCTTTCTGCAATTTCAATAAAATTTTCTCACAGAGGATGCCTTAGGAAATAATAGTTAAGCTTATTACTCTAGTAATTTTGTTCCCCTTATGATTAAATTGTGAACTAACAGGTTATGTATCGCTTGACAGAGGAGATCTGTATATTGATCCTTCAGAACTAATGCTAGATGTACTAGTGAACCTCCAAAATCCCAGTGTGCTGTACCTGCCACCACCAACTCTCATCATGGCAGTTCACTTGCAACTTTTTCTATAATCCTTTGATCATCCCTATCTCTTATTAATCTCAGCTACTTCAAGGGTTAGACAATTCAAATGAGATCCTGTGTTGATTTAGAAGTCTGGGTTTTTTTCTGACAGAATTGTATCTTCTCATCTATGTTCAAAAATAAGTAGTATGCTGTCATCACCACCATAATATAAATGACTAATTTTAATAAGTTTTTAAAATAAATTTAATAATTTAATAAATAAGTTTTTAAAATACATTTAATAAGGAACCAGATCCTTATAAAGTAAATAACAAGAATTTCAAGTGCCCCTGTCCTGCTTCTTCTGAATCATATGATCTGGTTTAAGTGTTGCGACTGGATTGTCTGCATGATATTTAACAGTTAAAGGGAAAGCCTGACACTGTCACAGAGGAGCGTTCTTAATAGCTGCTGCTTAACACATACCACGGGAAAAAAAGCTTGTGAGTGCCCATTGGATGAGCAACAGCAGTTAATTAATAAATACTATTCTCAAGTGACTTACAAAAAATGAAGTAACCAAAACCAGCCATGCTAATTTGTAGTCTGCTTTCAAGCAAGACAATAAAATCAGTATTTGCTTAATGGAAAAAGGCTATACTTGAGGCAGGCCATCAAAGGTGGAAGGGCTGTCCTCTAGGAAAAACGTAAGGCTGGGAATCCAAAACCAGATATTTTCTTTTTAAATTGCTTAAGTTGCCTCACTTTCTTTACTTGCAAACTGGGAAGTTGCTCCTCATGCGTGCTGCATGAAGAAAAACAGAGAACAGTTTTCAAGCACTGTGGGTATTTCCCGTCTTGTCAGTGAACACTGTGGAGAAGTTTTGCTGGTGACCTGTCACTATCACTGCTGGCAGCAATTCAGCCACAGATAAAATTAAGGCTGCTTCTTAGCACTGTACTAAAAATCTACTTAAATGAAGTGGGAAGGTGAGGAATGGCATTCTGCTGCTGCTATGCACACTTAGCCTGTGATGGGTAGGGCCCTTTGATATTCAACCCAACAGATCATAAAAGTGTCATTATCCACAAAATACCTTCTTGGGGGCTAAAAAATGAGAAGAATGAAAAAAATGTATTTCAAATTCAAAAAATGGCTTTTTGGGAGGATATTGTCCTATTATTGCCATGTGGCAGCTATATTTATCTACATCCACTGTTGAGAGTGATCATCTTGTTAACATTTTTATACTATAACCACATGCTATAGGAATGCTGTGTAGGAACATTTTATTAAAAGCTGTGTGGCCTACTTTCTATAAAACACTCATATCTTTTAAAACCTCTAGAGGTGAATCACTTCCTTAGTAGGGACCATTGACTTCGGCAGGACTGTTAAAGTTTCATTAGTTTTGTTTTCATGTCAGAGGTTGGTGGATTGTACAGCATTCTTTAAATCCACAGCCTTTGAATAACATAACTTCAACCATCTGATATTTGAATTTGCTGAAAGCTGCTAATAAATTACCAGAGCTAAGTATGCTACCCACACCAAAATAAAAGTCACTGAGAATGTATTTGACTAAAAAGATGTTCCTCTCCAAGGTGGAGGGAGGTAAGAGGAGACAGCTAAATAATCAGTATATTACCACTTACAAGCACTACCCTGCACCCCAGGAACCTGGATTTTGACTCCGATATTGCTTCATAATCAAGAATTGTTCCAAGGTGAACCATCAGACCCCAGCTACATAGAGTAGGGCCAGATCCTGAGGGGATGTAGGAGTATGGGAAGAGATGGCAAGGAAAACAAAGTTGTGCAAATAAGTGGGTTGATACACACCAACAAAGATGTAATCAAAGAAAGAACTGGTTTGAAGAGTTTTTCTAAGTTAGGTTATGATTAGATCATCAGAAAACAGAAGACAGTAAGAATTGTGTTTTAAGTAAATGGAGAGGTTGTCTCATAGGTACAGGAATTTGACATTAAAAGGCCCACAATATGCTGAGTTGGAAGGGGCCTACAAGGATCATCAAGTCCAATGCCGATGGCAATAAACTGATGGCCTGATCCTCAGTTACACTGAGGGTTGTTTTTTTGTTGTTTTTTTTTTAAGTTCCTTGTGAGCATAAAAAGGGTCTGAAATGTAAATCATTATTTGTGTGAATATCATACACAACTGGAAAGAAAGGGGAGCTCATTGAGACAATCAGAAGTTTATTCTGCTGTCCAGGATCTGTTATGCACCTCTGCTAAAGCAGAGCATGATCTTGGTAGGGTGGTAGGAGCAGTAAGAGGGGCTGTACAGGCTTGTGACACATTTAATTTAATGTTTTGGTCTACAGGATCTATACTCAAATTAAGATCATTGAGTTATGCTGTAATAACTGGGAATGAAAGCATCACCAGAAAATACAGGGACATTTTTTCTGTTGTAACCAGCTATGTGCCTCTAATTTCATTTGTTCATACCTATGGAATGATTCAGTTCTTGGTTTAACAGGGAATATGGAATATTTGGGTGAAATATTAACCCTTTTTGATAAACAGCAAAACCTTTATTCAATTTAGTGGAACAAGAATTTTATGTCACCACTGTCAAATGGCAGTATCAATAGCTATCTCCTTGGCAGGAATCTAATTGTGGCTTAATTCATTTTGCTGCTTGCTCCACCTTTTTCATGTTTTTAGTTATTTCCTTCTTCCCCTCTCTGGATCTCCTCTAAGCTGTATTACAAAACATATATACCAAGATGGCAAAGTTAAAAATGCACTTCAGAATGTTACCATTGTATACCCTATGGTTATAACCAGGGTATTATGCATGGAAAGCATACAGTATTCCTGAGATAAGAACTCTGATAACCTGATCAATCATTTTCTGTACATCATGTACACTATTTAAGTGAGTGGAAAGCTAAGTATTATTTTCTTGAGGTTAAGTGTATGTCAAGAAGAAGAAGAAGAAAAGTGTTTCTCACTATAAATACACAATAGATTTTCCAATTATCTATTTAACATTGTCTCCATTAAAAACCTTCAGCAAAAGATCGGAAGAAGTCAGGGAAAATAATTATCAGAAATAACACTTGTGAAGAAAAGGAATAGAAAAAAGATCTACTAGGCCTTGGTGATTTGCCTCCTGAGAGTCAAAGGAAAGATACAACACAGTTGTAAAGAAAATGGATTTTTCTTTATCTATATGCCACTATTTAAATATTTATTTCTTATATATTAATAATTTGAAGAAAGATGGTTGATATTTTCAAAAACTTTAAATGTTGGTCTAAATATTTTCCTACTAAAATCAATAATGAAACTCCTAACGACTTCACTGGCAGCAAGGATAAGCAGCTGCTTCTGAAAGTATTATTTTCAGAGAGTTTATTTTTTGGTACATGGAGGGAGAGGGTTATTTTGAAAATGAATCTCGTGTATAGTTTTTTCATCATGAAATTATGGAAAATATAACAAGTTAAAAAAGAATAGCACTTTTGTTTCCAAAAGAACTGCAAATCTTTAACAGTGAGAAGATATGGCATAAACAAACTTATTTACTATGTCTTTACAACACAGCGAGTGAGGCACCCCAAGACAAACACAAAGAAGCTTCATATTCAAGTGACAACCCCTATATCCAATATGTACATAAATATATTACATTTTCTTCCGGATTGTATTTCATGAAAATGTCACTATTTATGCAGTAATCTGTTCCTTCACTGTTTTTGCAAAATTATTCTCTAAGGTGCTTGAAACAAATGTTGCATTGACATTTCTGATGAAAGCCTCTTAAATAATAATGGAAAAACATTCATCAGGCGTGAAATTTGAGATCAAAATATGAATGGTTTGTGTTCTATTAATTTTGTTCTATTGTCCCCTGAAACTTATTTTGTCTTTAAATTAAAATACAAGTGGACCAATTATATCCAAGTTATGTGTCCTAGTTTTGGCCAGGACAAGGTTAATTTTTTACAGTAGCTGTGAGGGGAGTGTGGCCAGACTCTGTTATTTGGCACCATCTCACATCATGACCAGGGTCAGAAGGGACTCTGGCTGCTGAGAAGAAGGCTGTGGCTTCGGTTCCCCATGAGAGAGTAAGCCATCTGCCGTTGTTCATTGGCGCCTGGGGTTGAATTGCTCTCCATTTCATATACTTTTGTTATTAATATTGTTGCTCTTACTGTTCATTTTCTTATCTCATTGCTGTTTCCAGTAAATTGTTCTTATCTCAAACTGTGAGAGGGGAGTGCCTCGCAGGGGTTTTTTTTTAGTGCAAGTACTAAATTGGGGAATACTACTCCTAAACTGTGACAGTATGACTGTGTATCACTGTAATACAGTTTATATAGAACAATGTCACTAAGATTTGGATATGAGAGACTTTTGCAACATGTCAGTTTAAGTAAACCATTTGGGATGATGCTTCTTTAAAAGGAAACACACACCACAGAAAGCTGATGGGAAACTTACTACTACATCATCTTCTGGTGACCCATGACCAATATCTGGAAGCAGCTATGGTATGAGCAAAAGCAGAGGTATATTACTGAGATTCATGCAATTGTAACAGCCCAAGGAAAATAATACCAAAATACCTGGGTAATATCACAGATACAGAAAGACAATAGGAGTACAAAATTATTCTGTGTATGAGTTCATACTGTCAGCCTGGGTAATTCTTTTTCTCTAGTGCCCCACTGCCCTGATCACCAATACTGTGCATGTGGTTGATCCCATCCAGGTTCTTCTCTGCAGTGAGGAAATTAGTGCCCTTTGTGACAGTTTGTCCCAAGGTCTGCTGTCAACATAATACCGTGGGCAGATCCCATCAAATGTGGTTCTTCCATATTGAGACAGTCCTCCAGTGCTACCCTAGAAGGCTTTGTGCCTTTGCATGCTTCTTTGTGTCTCCTTCCTAGATAGGAAAAATCTCAGCATAATGCAAGGCACCCACCTGACCAACAGAACAACTATCTTCACATCATTTCAGGTACTTAAAATTGGAAACTCAGAAGAAAGCAATGCCTCAAGACAGCCTGCAGCAATCACCTTGGGAACCAGGATTCTCTTGCTGGTGCAACCTATAACAAGAATATAGATAGAAACATCTTGATAATTCAGTAATGAAAAGGACTCCATTATGCCAGTTGATCATAATGAACATGAAAAAGAGTTCTAATAAAGTCACATTGTAAGACAGATAATTTATAAAAATTATCTTAACCTAGACTGAAGTTTTAGAAGTTAGAATACTGGATTTTCAATTTCAAATTCCAGAAATGTTAATAAAACTATTAAATCCTACAGTCAAGATTTGGGATCCTACCTAAATATCTATTTTCTTTGAAGAACTGGTCTCACTTAGAGACAACACTTCTCAATACATAGGAAGGAAGTACAATTGCTAAAAACTGACAGAACTTAATACAAACATGGAGATTAAATTTAAGTGTGTTCTTGAGACTCTTGGACCAAACAACATCTTAAGACTTCTCTAACCATTATGTGTTAATTTAAAATTAGATCAAATCTAAGTGCTTTCTTTGATGAAAATGCTAATTTCTCAAATTACATTTATGTTTGACAATGGAATGTGACTCTTACTAAAAACAAACATTAATGCTGCCTTAAAAAGATGAAACTAATGAATAACCAGCTAGGAGGAACATATAAATGTGAAGTGGAATCTCTTAAAGGAATAATGAGGACTCTATAACAAGACAGCAAAACATAAAATATCCTTGAGGAAGACATGAAAGCATTTATTTTAAGTATATATATATATATATATGGACTTTGATCTTTATGTTTTGTTTCAAAGAGAAAAAAATCAGTGGCAGTAACTTAAATTTGTAAATTTGTAAATTAAAACCTAGGAATCATAACAAAATAGAGGGAGCACAAAAAAAAAAAGCCAACCTTAGAAGAATTAAAGACAAGAAGTGTTTTAATTCTTTTAGGAAGGGGAAGGAATCCTATAAGTGGAATCACAGCTGTAAATGGTAGAGTTATTCACAATAATGAAATAAATATAAAAGACATGAATATGTTTCATTAGTTTAAAGTAATATAGCCATGTCCCACCAAGTACAAATTAAGAGAGATGGTAACAGTTTTGAGGTATAGCAAGTAGGATGTAAAACATGTGAAGCAATCAGGGGCATCTTTCTATCTGACTTAACAAATAACTAAGAATTGATTTAATGTTAGGATACATGTACTCACATGGGGAACAGAAATCTTTTAATACAGAACTTTCAAAAGTTGCTGACAGATAATGCCATGGTGGATATAATGGAGTGGCTCAAAGCTGAGGTAAGGCAAACTTAAATTTGCCATAGGGATAAGAAAAACCCATTATGTACCAAGTCCTGCATTATTAGACCTAAGGAGTGCTTATCAAACCTGGTAGGACAGCCACAGCAGAGCAGCTTAAAACAGGAAAAAAAAAAAAGATCTTTAAGTGGCAGGCAGGTGGCTTTTTGGTTTCATTGTCTTAAGAGATTTTGGAGGCAAGCAGGACCAGCAGGTCCAAATGAGACAAATTCATCAATAGCAGGTTCACTAACACATGGCAGAAGGGCTGTGCCTTCTATCATCCCTAATTCTATTCCAGTAGATGCTAAGGTAAGACAAGGAAGTGGAGCTCAGTACATGCTCTCCCCAAACAGCATCTCTTATCACCACCATTGAAGACCAAGCACTAAATTATATGGACCACTGTTCTGACTGCTTCTTTTGTGTTCTATATTTTTCTACCAGTGATTAAAACTGCCCTTGAAATGACTTACCAGAAATACAGGGAGTTCTGTGTGATTGGAAATGTTATGTCAAGGTATGTGTTTTTTTTAAAAAAGGTACAAAGAAGAACTAATTTAGGTAAATCTCATGGACCATTCTAGGAAGGAGTTCAGATTAAATCACAGAGCTATTCCTGTCTGGCTTCATAATCTACAAATCTATGGAATTTTCTTGTAGTATAATAATTTTTCCATTTCAGACTTGCTCCTTCTCTACAAATCCCTTTATACATTTAACTATAAAGTTTTTAAGACAGTCCCTTACTTCATGTATAGCCCTTGTTTACCTTTAATAAATAGATAATTGTACTGGCTTTATGTTGTTTACTGTTCTTCAAATTTTTTCATCTTCTTTGTGTGTTCTACTCAGCACAAGAAGGTATATTTCAGTAAAGCCTGCCTGAGAGTGAAGACAAAGAAAGGGAGCAGAAGAAACCCAGACAGGGAGGGAGGGTCAGAGGAAGACAGAAAAGACTAAGTGAAACATTATTCCTGAAGGATTTGAAAATAATTCACTGTATTTTGAAAAAGCCTTTAAATCTCAGAAAATAAAGATCAACCATTTTAAAGGTTGATAAACCATTCAAAATAACCTTTCTGATATTTCTCATTTTTATAAAAATAGCTGATCATTTAAATTTAATTTAAATACCCTGCAGTGGTGGGACATAGTGGTAATGCATACTTCTATTTCTTACCTTGTCTTTTTGGTGATATTGCAAATTAAACAGCAGTCATCTTTAGTGCCAATTGAAGAAGGCATTTACTATGATGCCCACTTGGTACTCTAGGATTTACGTTTATCACTGAAAATTTTTTATAGTCGTTGTTCCTATACTTATTTCAGTAAGAAATATTGTAAACAAATTTTAGAGAGGGATTAAGAAGAAAAAAGTAAACAACTGCAAAACTATATAATGCTAGCAAGTGAAATAGGATTGTTTTTAAAGGATTGTTCCTGAACATATTCAAGATTATAATTATGTAAGCTATAGTACAAATTGAAAGTATCTTCAGAGAAATAATTCTTTGATCACAAGGGGGAAAAAAAAGAAAAGACTTTGCAAATTTATTTCTACAAACAATCAGAAAGAGGAAAATCTTTGAACTTCTATTGTATTGTCAGCATTAGCTATGTTCTATCCAGTATAGTGTTTTTAAATGCTATTAACTTAGAGACAACCCTGCTTTTTTTTTTTTACTGAAGAAGTAGTGGTGAGAGTGGCGAGAGATAATTCACCTGAACATTTTGTTGGATGAATCAGTCCTACTTGAAAGCCACTGAGAGCTCTTGGAGACTGAAATACAGTAATATACCAATTGGTGTGGATACTGCTACTTCTTATGTTTCACAGTGGTCAGGGAGAAAGTGTGTTAAAGCAAGAGATAAAAATTCTAAATATTTGAAATCTCAATGTTGGTCAAGATCCAGGTTTCAATACTAATTCTGTTTTCTATGGCAAAAAAATAAACCAGAAATTCCTGACAGACTTGAATTTCTAAAATTCAAATTAAATAGAGTTATCAGCATCCTGTTAGAAATGTCCTGCAGAATTCCCATCAGCTGGAAGCTCTGCATTAAAATAGGCAGTAAGAACATTAAAGCCATCATGATATGTTTAAAATATTTATATAAAGACTTGTGAAGAGTGTTATTTTTGGTGAACCAAGTTAAAACTAAATGATAAAGTAGAGCCAGCCCATCATGCAAGATGGATCGGAGCCAAAATGCTCTACCTAAAAATCTCGCCGGGAATCCCAAACCTATACCTCTAGTAGAACTGACTTAATCCAAACCTCAGTTCTGTGTGCTGACAGACACAGAGAGACTAGGTTTTAAGGCTAGGACAGAACATTTACTTCCCTTAGGCAGTGCTGTATTTTCCACTTATGCTGAACTACGCTTTAGCTGGGATGTTCTCAGGCCCAAATCTGTAGGATGCTGAGTATTTAGTGGGAGGTGCTGAAAGACTTTAAAACCTAGTGATGTCATTTCTTCTTGATGGCTTTCAGCACTTCTGGAGGATGGGTGTGGGAGGGGTGGCAGAATCAGATGTCGACATATTAAATTTTCATGACACAATAAAAACCCATAATCATGGCAGATTGAATTCGTACCTTAAGTGTAAACAAGAAAAGAATTAGTTTTGCACCATTCTGCCAGAAATAAGCAGCACCCGTAAGTAAATCACATTGTTTATACCACTTATTCTGTGTGCAGTGAAAACAAGCACAGCTGTTCCTTGACTGCTCTGTTTGTAAAAAATGAACAAATGTGCACTGTTAGCTGTTAGAATAGCAAAGTTTACAAGATCTGCCATCCTTTTCCTTACACTGTTTTTCTTGGTACTTAAAAGGTCTGTTATTAATGTTCATTCCGGTTTAAAAAATGCTACAAAATACCTCTGTTGATGTCAAAACAAAAAAAAAAAAAAAAAGGAAAAGGGAGAAAAAGGGAAAAGAAAAAAAGTAATGAACCCTGAAACCCAAAAGCCCTATTGAGGTTCTATTTTACCCTGAAAGTAGGAAAAAAATGTATCTGGCAAAATTTCCTTTCACGAGATATACACAGTTTCAAGTACCAGATAATATACATTGTGCATTACATATTACAGGACAAATCTTGGCTCCATTGTCAGCAAGGATATATTTTTTTCATTGATTTAAATAGGACTAAAATTCAAGAAGGCTCAAAAGGAACTGGAAGGAGTAAGCATTCTGGGTAAACCACACAGCTGTCAGCAAACACCTCTTACAGTCTCTTATTTAAGTTTATTAAGTGTCATCTTGAAATCAGTTAATTCTTGCCAGCAAGGTTCTTCTGAAGACCACACGTCTGACACATGGGAATCTACTTCTCATTTCCAGCCTAAATGCACTGAAAATAGCTGATACCTATTTGATCTCATATCTTTTACTTTAATAGCTGTCTTTCCTCTTCAGCTCTTTTTTATTTCTAGACTAGAGAAGCTAAGTCCTTTTTATCAGTCTTCTCCAACAGAATACACCCTAAACTTCTGTGATACTTTTAGTGGTCCTTTGGCCCCTTCCAGTTTCAATTTATCTTTTTTGTAACAAATGTGACTTGAAATTTACCATTATACCCAGGTGTGGTCTCAACAATATTTTGTACAGTGGCAGCCAAACATCTCGTTCTCTGTAGATATCCCTTGGCTTACAAGGCCAAGATGACATTTACATGCTTCTTCACCATGGTACTTTGATAGTTCATAAAGATATTTTCTAATGTCATTTGCAAATTAAACATATTCAGGATAGCAATTTCCATACGTTCTTGCACTGAAACTGGTAACTTTGATAGCTGTCTCTCACCCCAGTGTAAACCTTTCAGTGTGATTTTAAAGGACAATTCTAGCTCTTCTCAGTCAAAATTCTGGCAATTAGTTTCTAAAGGTATGGCAATGATATACATGATTTTAATATCCAAGGTGATAATGCTCTGCAATTAATTGTTTGTCCTTACAGTCTTGCACTGTGGTATTATAAGATTTCTATTTTATTGCCAAAGGTGAACTGCATATTTTTAAATTCTTGGGTTTGATCCCAAGGGCACATTAACACCGTAGCTCCACCTGAGATTTTAAATAGCTCCAGTGGCAAAACCCAAGTGATAAAAAGTTCTGCCTATTGCTTTTTAGCTTTGGTCAAACTTTTAATATATATTACAAAAATGTAATTTAGGTGCAAGCAAGGCATTCAAGTCCTGTTTTATGCTTTTAAAAAACAAAATCCAGCAGCTTCTAGAGTTGTAGAAGATATTTAGGCTTTCTGAAATCCTCCTCCTGACACTGCAGTGTGTGTACCATTTCAAAATTGACAAATGAAGTAAAAAGTATGAAGAGAACAGAAGCTGCTACAGATCTCAGCAGAGGATCTAATGGAAAAGGGAGCTGTGCTTGAGCAAGTGATGCTCGGATGGGTGACAATAAATGGGCCCGGTCCGGGAGCACTGCCAGTCCAAGCACAGCAGTGACAGCAGGCATGGAACGCTGCCAGTGCTCTTGGCTTCAGCTACACCCAGACCCTCGCTAACCAAGGGCCAGCTCATCAGTCACCGCAGGCCGTGACCGTCTCACCACAGCTGGGCATACCATGAAGCTGGAAGACCTGATAGAATCAGTGGAATTCAGCTTTAAAAAAGCATCTCACAGCTAAGGAGAGCAGAAAGAGAATATGGCTGTGCTGCCCGTGGAGCCCAGCCTTGTTTCTGCCCTCGGTTCAGGTTGTAAGGCATCGCCACCATACCTCAGCTGGGCTGAAGAAGGAAAAAAGGAGGGGATGGGGAAAAAAAGAAAAAAAAAAAAAAAAAAAAAAAAAAAAAAAAAAAAAAGAGGAAAACATCCCCACCCCCGAAACTACATTTCCCAGAGTGCCTCCTCCCCGTCGGTTCCCTGCCCCTCACATGACAGCGGCCCGGCTGCGCCATGGCGGAAGCCGAGGAGAAGGTAGAGCCTGTCGGTGCCCTGTGGCTGCAGCGGCACGGAGCGGGGCGGCCGGAGCGTGGGGCCGGGGCGGCTCATGGGAGTGGAGGGACAGCGCGTGTGAGAGGGAGCAGAGGCCGAGGCCGTAAGCCCGTCCTGAGAGTACAGGGCCGGCGGCGGGGCGATCCTTCTGGCTATCCTCGCTGCGCCGGGGCGCAGGAGAGAAGATGGAGGCGGCGGAACCTGGCCGGGAGGGAAGGTTTAGAAGTGTAGCTGGCGCCGCTGTGGAGCCAAGGTCAAAGAACTGGAGGGTTTGCCTACCAGGGGACATGGGTGACATGACCAAGTTAATTTCAACTGGGGATTTTTCTCCTGCGACAAAACTTGAGGAGTTTGGTGCTGGCGATCTGTGGTTTCCTAAAGGAGGTGTTCTCCTAAGGCTCCCTGTGCCTAGACCGCTCCTTCTCAAGGAAAAAAAAAAAAAAGTAAAGCAAGAAGTGCAGTTGCCGGCCTTTTCACAAATGTTCTCAGTGTTTCTTTGCTGAGCCAGAACTTGGACAGACAGCTAACCTGTGGGATGTTTGTCTTGTCTCGAATACCTAAAGGAGGGAGAGTTTTAGAATTACTCCAAGGGAATTGGCCTAAATTAGAGATTAACAGGTCGTTTCCACCTTCCCTGCTGTCCAGGTTTTGTTGGGAGGGGTTGGATTCCTTACAGGAGGCTTCTTTCCCCGGATTGGTACGTTTTTAAGTGTGGCAGCCTTTGAAAGAGTTCTCAGGATAAAACCAACTTTTGACAAGTCTTCTTTAATAATATAAGAGATTAAACTAGCTTGTGTTTTGCTCTCTTTGGACTATGGTAGGAAACTTACCTTATTTGTTTATTTCCTCTGGGGAGCGTGCACATCTCTTTTGGAAGGGATGTATGCGTTGTGCATGTGTGTTTCTTTAAAAATCGAGTTCTGTGGCTTTCCCCTTCCGTCAGCTTTAAGTTATTCAGGCGTCAAATGCCTAAATATATATATAGATGGCATTTGATGTTTGTAAAGGCAGGGAAGGGAAAACCCTATATCCACCATATTGGAAAGCCCACTTAAGAATTTATTGAGAAGTTATGTTGGACCTGTTTAAATGAAATATAATAATGGTAGGAGATTACTTCACATTTCTGTGGTTTCCTCATCTGTGTTCCCTTTCCCCATTCTTAGGCTACTTGAAAAACAGCATTTGCCAGCTGGCTGAAGTGCAGCTGGCTGATTTTCCCCTGGAGTCTGAGACCTACCAATGACAGTTATTCCTACATGATTTAGGATTCTAGTCGTCTACAAATCCCTGTTAAAGGATTTTCTTTTTTCACAGTTATAAGGCTGCTAAAAAGTAGAAGTGGGGGATAATCTTCTCAGTTCATGTATTTGGAGGGAAGAGAAAGGAACCTAACAAAACTCCAGGGTAATCATAACTACAGTTTACCGTTCCAATTTGCCTAAGTGGGAGAACGTAGGGAAAAAGCTTTTCATTGTAAGTTGCTAGCAAAGTGGGTTAGTAGATAAGTATCAATTCTAAACACCTTCAGCTAAGTTCTTGTCAGGGAACAAATAAGGTTTATGCATTTCTTTCCTAAGCCAAGGCTCCCTCTGAATTTTTACATGTTATTTTCTGCAGTTAAACACAAAGGCCATGCATCATTTACCTTTATTTGTGTGCATTTTATGAAATTTAGTATCTGGGGTTGTAGTGCCTTGTGAATACAGTAGGGATACCAGAGTAGATGTCCTAAATAAAAATAGATTGATATTTGCTTAGTTTACACGGTTTGATTATTGGAATCAACTTCTGGGGTGCCCTGATTTGGTAGGCCAGTGTTTTCCAGGGATACCTTTGCACGTAACTGCTTACAGCTCAGTTAAGTGACTCAGGTGGGTGTAAGTATCAGCTGCTGTCTCAGCAGGTGGGCTGTTAACTCCTCACTGCACGTGTGTTGGTCTGTCTGCATAGTGTTAGATTGTGAGCTCATCCTGAAAATTTGTAACTGGCTTTACATGCATTTCTGTTCTCCTGAATAGCCAAAGCAATTGGAACCATAAGGGGTGGATGTAGGTGGTGTAGCTGCACTAGAAAGTCTCATGTACCAGCAAAAATGCTGTATCATAGAATCATAGAATCAGCCGGGTTGGAAAAGATCTCTCAGATCATCAAGTCTAACCATTGATCCAGCACTGCCGTGGTTGCTAGACCATAGCACTAAGTGCCATATCCAGTCCCATCTTAAAAACCTCCAGGGACCGAGAACCCACACTTCACTGGGCAGCCCATTCCAATGCCTGTTTACCCTCTCTGTAAAGAATTTCTTCCTAATATCCAACCTATACCTCCCCTGGCACAGCTTAAGACCATGCCCTCTTATCTCACTGATAGCTACCTGGGAGAAGATTCCGACGCCCACCTGGCTACAACCTCCTTTCAGGTGGTTGTAAAGAGTGATGAGTGTCCCCTGAGCATCCTCTTTTCCAGGCTAAACAACCCCAGCTCCCTCAGCCTCTCCTCATAGGACTTGTGTTCAAGTCCCTTCACCAGCCTCGTTGCTCTTCTCTGCACCTTCTCCAGCACCTTGACATCCTTCCTGAACTGAGGGGCCCAGAACTCTAATTGCTTAATTTGTTTGGGAGAGCTGGTTTAAGTTACTTTTTTAAAAAAAATTATATTATTACAAACTATATGAATTATATCAATGTATCAAAACAGTAGTGCTAATAGTTTCAATTTGTTAAGGAGTTGAGGAGGCAACTCCTGGTATTCAAGAGAGGAAGTCAGTTTTTTTATTAGGAATGTGGTGATAGTTTGCATTAGACTTTGTGTGTTACTCTAGCCTATCCAATAGGCTGGCAACATTACACCACAATGCTTAGTTCTGTCTTGATTTGGTTATTGTTAAGTAGAATTTAAGACACACAAAGATTCTATGTAACAAACTTCTGATTTCCTGAAAGGTGACTACAGGTTGTGATTAGAGACTGGGAGACTGACAGACAAATAATTGTATGTGCAAAGTCAAACCTAAACTTGAAAGGATGCCAGGATTTTACTCCATCTTCCCTTGAGGCCCATGTTCTTCATACTTGCAATTTCCCAACTCATGTCTCAAGTATAGACTACACAGATAACCTTTCGATGGGATATGTGTTTTAGAGGTGGGCCTGGCTGTAGCGAGTAAAATGGAGGAAACAGATGTCAGTAGTCATGGTAACACCGTGCACTAAGCTTCCAGTGGCAAGTAGAGGTGCTGCTTTTCTTCTGTCCCATCTTCTGTGATGTATTATGGGCACCAAGATGAGCCCTCACTAATGCAAAGGAGACATTTGCTTTTTGCCTAGAGTTCACAAGCAGGGCATTTAATAAACATGGAAAATAAATAAATAAATGTGACAAACAAAAAATTATACTGGTTGTCAGTGCATTCAGTTTTTTTCCCTTTCCATTTTTCTCTAAACTGTTGGTAATAGTGTCTTTTTTTTTTTTTGTCTTCTCTGGTGAAATTCTGTACCTGTTAATCTTACTGTCCAAAGACCACATCGTAAGATTTGAAATGCTGCCTTCTCTCTAGCTTGTTCTTTGTTTATATCATATTTTATTGTTGAAATGCTTACATTCACTGCCAGTGTATTAGTTGTAATCGTTTATTGCTATTGATAAAGATAAATACGTTAAGTAAATCTTCATTTTGCTGACCTCTTTGAGGAGGCATTGCATCAGCAGATTTTCTCAGTGAACAGATGAGAGATGAGCTGGAGTTAACTCACAAAATTTTTTTTGTAGGGTAGTAAGAATCATTGTCTTGCCAGAGAGAGATGTTTTAAAGGTACAGTTGTTTCAAAGGCAGGAGAAAGCCATATGTCTTGCACTGACATGGGGTGAAAAGGAGAAAGTCATTAAATGCTGGATTTCTGTGGAAAATAGTTTGAAATTATTTAAGTTTAAAATAAGCCTATTAAAAGCTGCGTAGTTGAATAGCAAAGCTAGTTTATGGATAACTGGAGAATGCTATTCTGACTTGAAGGTCAAGACCTGGGCAGTTTCTTTGCAAAACTTACTACCACTTCTGGAAGGGGGGAAGCTCTCACAGAGACAGATTCTCAGATGATCCAATCACTCTTTTAGGGTAACTGACAGCAGTGTCACAGTCAACTGCTGCCCCTGAGAATCAGTGTGGCATGTGAATGCAAGTGCAAGAACAAACCGGGTAGGAATGGACAGGATGGAAACTAAACTTTGAGGTGCTTTTGCTTTGTCTTTTGTGTCTTAATAAAGCATTAAAAGTACTTTTAAGAAGGGAAATACTGCTCAGTTGTGTGTGTACTTATCTAATTACCCCTTTGTCCTTTTTGTCCTTTTCAGGAAACCAGGTCTAATGAGGAATCAACAGATGAATCTGAGGTAATCCTGCTTAAAATGCTTCACACTTGAGTCTGTGTCAGTGCTAGCTTTTTGTCGGTATGGAGGGAAAAATACTACCTCATTATTTGCTTTTAGAAGTTTGACCAGTATTATGTAGCAAGGAATATTAGTCTGGGCTTAAATTAGTAAAACAAAGCCGTGATTTGCTATTAGAAGCTTCTTTATCTTTAAAATAACCCCCACAATTGCCCCATGATAGTAACATGAGTTATGTTGGGGACAAATTCAAGTGTGTGCACTTCTGTTTTGATGAAATGAAAATTTGTCAGTATAATTATATATGCAGTAATACTACATTGAGGTAGTTACTGTGTTAATACCTTCACAGTCTAGACTTAATCATGTCCTGTAGACTCTGTTCTTGAGATGATATGCTGTCAAAAATTGTTTCATGATCTGGCGAAGTCTGCCTACCCTGCTGTAGGTGATGGAAATGGGGGGCTGAGGGAGAAGAGAGGAGGGGAGCTGCAGAGGGTTCAAGAATTTGTCCCTGAGCAGTAATGTACTAACTCCAAACCTGCCATCATTGAAGGAACCATAAAATATCTAGAAAGAGGTAATTGACATCAGGTGGTCTAGGATGGCTACAAGAAGGAAGAAATAAGGGTGACTGAGCAGCTTCAGTTGTGGCCACCAGCAAAGACAGATGACACAGAGAAGTAGCTATTACCTTGACAGAGTATTTTCACCCATTATGCCTTGAAGTCAAAGTGACTCATAGACTTACAAAACTTCAATGACCTTGCTGTTTGGAAGATTTTCTATTCTTTACTTAGGGACAAATCTTTATGCTTGACATCTGGGTTTAAGCACTAAGCAGGCAGAAGTCTTAATTTCCATGCCAGTGAATACTGCAGAGACTGTAGTGGTGGATCTGAAAAAATCTTTTTGTGGAGGATGGTGACTTTTTTTTCTTGTGAGATAATTTTTTTCTCTCTGCCATTCATTCACAGTGTCAGTGGCACTGTAGGGCATTACTAGTGAGAAGCAGGGATTTCTTTGGCCCTTTATGATTGCCTGCACCAGACTTTTTTGCCCAGTGTGAAATGCTTTCATTCTGGATAGTGCTTTGTGATGTGAAGTGCACATAGACAATCACTGGGCAACAACTCAGTATTTAGCAGAATAGTAACATTTTCAAGGCTTGACATTCACAGGATAGTGAACACAGATACCTGCTTGTTTCTTTCTTTAAAGCCAATTGCAAGTGAAAACTTGGTTTAGTGGCATTTTTAATGGCCTTTCAACATTGCAATTGGTAGTAAATAAGTATTTAGAGCAGAATTAATCATAAATGTTTGAGGGGTTTTATTAGTTTTTAGCTTAAGGAAAAATAGGCATCATAAAACTTTCACAAAATTGAAAGTCCTAAAATTTCAACTAGACCTTTGTTAAAGTCCATGTCTATTTTTAACATTAATTTCACGTGAAAGAAATTTATATATTGAGAATGTAGATGTTGGATCTAAAGAACAATTGTCATTCTAATGTCTGTGAAAATGCTTTTCATTAATTGTCTTTGAGTATTAAGTCCAGTCTGTAGTGTCTTGAGCATCAGTAGGTAGTTGATGAAATGAAACTCGTTAGACTGTTTGTAATAATCATTCAGATATAACCAAAAATAGTGGTAAAAGCACAAAGTATAAATGTTCTTGGTGCTTGCTTATATTATATGACATATGGGCAGAGGTAAGGTCAAATTGATGGCTTTACTCTTAGCTCTTGTGATCATAAAATTCTAATTACTTTTTTGGCGTGGCCCATAGTTTGAATAATCAGGGATGGATTTTATTGTGGTGGTACTGGAATCCTGAAGCCTTTTGTGTAGTTTTACCAATTAGAAAATACTGTATTTATGACATGGACTTCGTGGGCATCTTACCATAGTAATAAGATTTTTACATACACAATTGCTCTTGCATTTAATTTAAATTCTTCCTATAAAATTGAATATTGTTCCTACTGATTTCAAAGGGTACATGACACATATCCAACTTACATTATAGAAGTATGTTCTATTATGGAGGAATGCAATATTAAAATTCCTGATTTTGAGTAAATGATGTCCCTGTCTGAACTGGATGTGTAAACAAAATACGGATTTTTTTTTTCCTGATGTTTTTGCGCTGCTGTGCCATTATCTTACTAAAGAATCATAGATTGATTCTGTTTCATGCAGCAACTCTTACTATCATTCCTTTAGTAGCTTCTAGTAAATAAGATACTAATTCTATTTTTCTACCTGCTTGATTTGTTTTGAATGACAGGCTCTTTAACAAATGCCAGGATGATTATTTGCACAGCCTTGGTGGTAGAGCTTAATAGTAAGCCTCAAATGTGAGAGTCTGCAAAAATTGACTGTCTTGAATGTATGTCATCTAAAAGCTTGTCATTGTGAGTTTGGTTCCAGCTCTTGCTCCCCAGGAAATTGAGTATCTAAGGCTGTGTAAGTATTTAATACTTTTCAGCTGTTTAAGTCAGAATGTGTAAAATGCAAAGGTATTAATTAGCAGAGATGGTGCATTTGTTCAGATGTTAATAGTGTAGAATAGTTGTGTAGAATAGTTGTAGCTACTTGTAAGACTTGTAGAAGTGTAGCACTTGTAGAATTGCAATAGGTCTTTCCTGGTAACTACAGTACAATAGACACTTTTCTTTCATATTCTTATATTTGATATGGGTTATTATGAGCTTTTTCCCTTCTTATAGACAGACCGCTA
This sequence comes from Corapipo altera, assembly GCF_003945725.1. NCBI lineage: Eukaryota > Metazoa > Chordata > Aves > Passeriformes > Pipridae > Corapipo > Corapipo altera. Next base: position 5,866,915 of record NW_020884917.1, read on the forward strand.
TATACTATTCCATGATATGGTGAGGAAACCATATATCTAACAGTCTTTTAATTCTTAGGAGAAAACCTACTTGTTTTGCTAAGTAATTCTACTGGACTTCTTTTTTCTTTTTGTATCTTCTGGCTTTAGGCATTTGGTTTTGGTGGTTTTGGAGGGTTTTTGTTTGTTTTTGTTGAGTTTTTTTAATTGTGCTTCAGAAGTATATTTGCTTTATTTCTCCCAACCTTGTCTAATCATCAGATACGCTAGATTTGGGGCTGAATCTGAACAGGTTTGTTTGGCTGAAAAGTCCTTGTACAATGTAGTTTCATGAGCTTATGTAATTTTATTCTACAGCACCTTAAGCTACATGTTTGGACTATCACATTTGATGAGATCTTAAAAATAGACAGCAAAGAAATCTGACTTTTGGCTATTTGTAAACTGTAGAGCAAAAGAAAAATCTTCATAAATTATGTACAACCTGAATCTATTTTCAAATTATTCTTCTTCCTTGCAATATGTCTGTTTCTGTAAAATTTTACTTTTTTCAATTGAGCTGCTTTTTGTCAGACAGATACTTGTATTTTGCCAGCTAATTAGCAAAAGATGATGCTAATAATTGTATAAGTAAGTAGTTAAGCTTTCTTTGGTATCAATGCAATGAGGTGCTAATATGGGATGTGCAGTGGTATTTTTCTTGCATTTAAGTTGATGTTGCTGCTCAGCTTGTAATTTTGTCTTTGAAAGTTTTGCTTGTAATCAGAGAACCCTATTATATTACAGAATAGACTGTTGTGGAGTGATTTAGTGATTTAAACAAATTTTATTTTAATTTAAAAGAAGGAATAATTAGAGTACAGTAGTGCACACTACAGCATGTATTGTGAAGTGCACCCATGAATCACTTGCATTATCTGAAGAGAGGAACTGGTTTTGTATCTCTTAATTCAAAAGAGAGCTTATTAAAGAGCCAAATTGAGTCAACATTCACTGTGTTACTCTATGAAATCTTGTGAGATCAGGTGAATGTTATTTTTGTTTTCACTGTATATGTAGTGTAAAAATCATTCCCATTGAGACTTAAATTGTAGCCATAAAGGCATATGTTGCACCCTCGAAAACTGCTAGTCTGCTTAACTTAGTAACAGTTATTTCAGGTTTTTTGCATGTGGCAGAAAAATGTTTGGAACTATTCCTTGTGGTTCCAGGACCTACAGCTTCTGTCTCTACCTCAGACCTCATGTACATGTTAATTATGCTCTGCTTCTTTCTTGCCAGTCTGCCCCTCACCCTCCACTAAGGTGAGAAGAGAGGGTTTCAAGCTCCCCCTTCATTTGGGAATGTGAGGTACTGATAAAATTAAAATAGTCATGTATCAAAACCTTTCTACTTGAGGAGGGAATCAAAGCTAAGTTACCATCCTGGAATTGGCTCAAAAATTTTCTGCTCCTTTCTGATTTACCACTGGGGCTATGAGCAGATTGCCCTGGTGCAGCATGTAACTTTTTTACGGGAAGCACCATTTCAAGAATGGTGAATTCCAAATGTCCCTGGAATAATAAAATGAGTGCTATATCCCAAGAAATGATCCTTGATTATGTAAGGAGTTTTACCGATTTTTTTTTTTTTTAAAATTTTTTGGTTTGTAATTGTTTGCCTGTTGAACTAAACCACCAAAAAAAGCCATGTGGGTGCAGATGGTAATATTCTGCAAAGAGTTATTAAAATAGTATTTTAAAAAAAATTGCATTAATATTTGCATTCCTGCTTTTTTGCTAGATAACATGAATGTATTAGTCATCAGTATTGCATACATTTCTGTTCTAGCACTTCCATTTTTATAAGGCCTCTTAACTTTTTTTTTTTCTTCTTTGATCATTGTTACCCTGTGAAAGGGGCACGTTTGTTCATTTAGTTTATTCTTCAGTTATTTAGGCGCTATATTAAAAATTTCTACAAGAGTTTGTAGAGAGAAAAGTGTTGTAGAAATTTTTGGTTAATCCAGTGCTCAAACAATTTATGATGGTTTAGAAATATCCATGTTTGATACACTTTTACCACTGGAATTGGTTGTGGTTTTGTTCTTTAAGGTTTAGAAAACTGATCAGAGCAGAAACACAATTAAGAAACATGTAAACCTTAAAAAGAGACAACTAAAAAGCCTTGATATTTTCTTTTGTTTTTTATTGCACTCCAGATTTTAGTCTTGTAGTTTGGGTCTGGATTAGGTCAAAGCAATTAAATCATTTCAAGTAAATAAAGCATCTGGTAAAAAAACTCCTTGTCATACTTTATTTCCATCAAAATGTTCTCTTAACATACAGTGTGAAGCATTGGGCTGGAATAGGTAAGCTCTTCTGTGGATAGTAGCTTTTGAGGGGGCATCACTACTGATTGAAAAATAGATTTGGCTACTGTACCTCAGTCCAAGTTGCCTTTTTTTGTCACCTGTCTGATGTTTTCCAAAGTTCTGCTTTTCATCACGCTTTTGTTTCTTATTATTGAATAGTTCTACACTAGGTTATTTTAAAAATGTATAATGAGAGAAAAATTCTCAAAAAACGTATTCTGTTTAACATTCCTGAGCAATCTAGAGAAAGATTGCTTCTCTCTGCATGGCTTTAAATGAAATTGTCCTTTTAAATGGGGAGAATGGAAGGAAAAGTTACATAAATTCCAAATAGAAAGTTCTTCTCCCTATTGATGAGAAAATGTATCATGCAAATAATTTATCAATTTGAGTCAGCAGGATGAGCATAGTAAATTATTTATTGAAGTTTAAATGGAATATTTTCATACATTAATTTGAAAAACAAGTTTGCAGTGACTAGTAACTAACATTATAATATACATCGTTAGAGGATTGACTTACAGGAAAAAAACGGATTATTGCTATATTCTTTTAAGATGTTCTGGTTTGGAGTGAAAATTAGATACTTCATTTAATGAGGTATTAATATTAACCAGAAGTGCCTGTTCTATCTGTGTGTTGTTGAATACATAAAAAGTAAAAATGCTGCTGTGCCTGCTACATAAATTAAATGCAATTGCAAAGCTACTGTTAGCAGATTATGGAGATGTGGCTTTTCCAAAACACTAAATGTATTCATCTGGGTGGAATAACAGCCTAGGCTGGAAAAAAGAAAGTAGCAGGGAGATTCAGCTCTTCCCCTGTGGTGGGTAGGTGAACTTTAAAAAGTGCTATTCCTAAAACTGCACTGTCGTGTTTTCATATGCAGTAGATTACAGGGTGGCAACTGGGCTGCTTGAGTAGTGTCCACAGGGGAAACAAATGTTTGCCCAAGTTCCTTACTCAGCAAAAGGAAAGTACAAGTAGAAATGCATAGCTTCACTGAGATTTGAACTGTGCTTGGATTTTTCTGTGCTGGAACTGGAATTGGATTTGGACATGGAAGATCAAACAGCCTATCCTGTGCTACCTCTGTTTAGTGCACTTGGTGTACTTGGTGTGGATGGACTGATTCTGTGCTTTTGAACACTGAAGTGGGTTTTGAAGTTTTTGGGTGTTCTTTGTCACGCGCAAAACTACCAGTAAAACAAATTAATGGAAATTGAAATGAAACCAAATTGTACTATATGGACTTTTTACTACTTCTTTTTTTTTGTTGTTTTGTTGTTTGTTTTTTTTTAACATGCCATTTATGACTGCTCATGTGCAGTATGTCATCTGTGTGTTAGTTATGCTTCACAACTTGGCTGGTGCCCAGCTCCTTCAAACCTGTAAGACTGAATCTTCGATTGGTGTTGTGCAAATATAGTGTAATGTTCTGTAGATCACAACAGTTTTGTGAGGAAATAAAATGCTCTCTGCTTTGGCTTTCATCTGTGTGTTATTTTTGTACTGTAAATACAGCTCATTTTGATACATATTCACAGGCAGCCATATCATCTTAATTCCTTGCTCCTGGTGTATATCTGCATTTTCCCACGGTATTAAATAAATCCCTGTGGAAAATGCATGGGGAGAACAGAAAACTGCTGTGTGAAATTTTACCATCCTAATCCATATTTACCAATTTTGCAGCTAAGTGTACTGGGAAAGCATTGCTGATCTGCCTTATGAACAACTGTAAAGGAACTAGATGGGAGGTTACTCACTGCACATTTTTCACTGAGGTAACATTACTGTATTTTCACCATAGAATTAGGGGAAAATATTTTTAGCAGTGTAAGTCACAAATATGCTGTCATGGTTTGGAAATTTCAGTCTTCATGCCTTTTGTTGTCTTGTGTAGCAGTAGTTGCAGAATGGAAATTAATTCTTGTGCAAGTTGGAAACTTGAATGGGATTCTAGCTTTTATTCACTATTGCTCTAACTGCTTTTGAACCACTGACTTTGAGGTGAAATGGTCTTTGCTATTCTGATTCTTAAACAAATTTATTTTTTTCTGCTTTGTTAAAATTCTCCTGTAGGAACAGACTTTTTGATATGAAAATAATGGAGGAAAAGAGGTTTATGTTCTCTCAGTGAGGCTCTGAAGCAACTGACAAAGTCCTCAATATTTAAATTCTGCACATTAAATAAAACAACAGCTTGCAATAAAATTGTGTTCCAATTTTGGTGGTGTTTAGCAGACTGGGCTTTTGAAGGTTAAAGGGCTTAGTCTGAGTTTTTCTTGGCATTCCTTGGTGTTAGAGATTTGATTGCATTGAGAGAAATTGAGTCAGGATCCTAATCCTGAAAATAGTATAGGTACTCGCTTTATCACTGAGACAGGAACACAAGTCCAGAAACCATATCCTAGGGATGGAGAAACAGTAACAATGAAGTTGAGCTTTGTAATAGTTATGCATCTTACTACAGTAATTCTCTTTGTTTGCTCTGTGGCACTTGATTCTTCAGCATAAGTGTATATATCTTCCAAAATTGTGGGAGATGGAGTGCTTTCTTCTGCTTTCTTCTAAATTTGTTTTTTTTCTTTTGAAAGAGGGCAGGGTAAGACCTAGAAATGGCCAGCAAGGAAGGTGAGGTGTTTGCATCACTTGAGAATATGGCATTCTTTTTAAAAAACACATAGGGGCAGATCTGCTTGGAGAGCTTTAGTACATGACTTTGAGGTGCTATCTTCTAAAGGACCCAATGAGCTTTTAAATCATACTTTATGTGTTTCTTGATTTTACAAAGTAACAATACGCTACTGGTTTTGCAACAATGCAAACATAAATTTTGGCAAATCTTTGTTGTGAATTTCCAGCTGTTTTATCAGAAATAGTGATTATTTAAATTATTTTTCAAAACAGGGATTTGACATGATCAAGGGTGGAAGTCGAAGGGATCTCCAAACTGTGTTGTGCCACTGTGGTGTTACTTCCTTAAATTCATCAACAGACATTAAGAATTTGTTACAGCTTGCCTTTTAATATTTTCTAAAACTAAGAATATTAAAGTATCCTCCTGCATGTGTTATGTCATGTGTTGCATGTGATATTTTCACTTGCAGTAGATTTTTTTTTGCTGGATTTTTTTATTCAGTTTAGCAAATCAGGTTTATTTATAAATCAGTTGTTCAGTATCTCTTGACCTTTAATGAATTGAGGTAGTTGGGTCCTAACAGAGGTTTGAGAGCCGAACTGGAAAGGATAAAGTCTGAAAATAGTCATAATTTATCAGGCCAAACGAGGCATTATGACCCGTGTGGTACAATTCCCAGGTGTAGTAATGTGATGAAGATTTAAATAAAAAATTTTATCTGTATCTTTTGTTGGGTAGTAGTACTTGTCTCCTTGTGGCAATTTTGTGACAGTTATCCTTAAATTTGTAAGGTACCTGTTGGCCCCCCTTGTTCAACCTGGGGCTTGCATAGCCTTTGTGGTGCAGTCCTGCCCTCTCAGGCAATGCTGGTGATAGGAAGGGTTTGCTGGAGGGTTGGATGGTGGTGTAAAACCCCACTGAGGATGTACCTTTCATTGCAATCTGGTTAGAAGTCACCCATTCCACTTCTCAGCAGGACACCAGCCACTCAGGTAAGTACTCCTTTGCTCCTGTCGGCTAGGAGATTTATAGTAGAAAGATCCTTTCCAGCCTACAGTCCCACAGGCCCTCAAAATTAAAACTGAGACAACCAATCAACCCCCTGATTAAGACATAATTTCTGTAAAAGAATTAACAGTTGGATATGGTTATGCTTTGGATCTAGTCAAGATGTCAAGACCGGAAAATGTAATAAAATGTCTTGACAACTGAGTTCTTGAGTATTTTGCTGCACTTTGTGCTTTGTATATGTTTAGAAGTATGTAATTATCCTTGGAGACTTCGTTCTGGGGCTTGAGGTCTTTTTATATTGTTTTCTTTTTCTTTTTATATTTGTCACTGAATTTCTGTAAGAAGTGAAGCTGCCTCCAGCAGAGCACTAAGGATGCGTTTATTCATTTTTGCATAACTGAGGATGTTCTATGAGCCTTCATTTTAACTCAAAAATAATTTGAGTTGGTTTCTTTGGTCCTACTGGAAGTTTTTATGTAGTCTGTTAACTAATCATTCTGGAACTCTAACTAATCAGTTTAATTTTTTCTTCTGTGTGATAGTGATGACAGTTTAAATAAATAAAAATGCTGCTTTCGTATTAGGTTCTGCATGGGTTTCCAAAGGTCTAACCTGTGTAAAAATTACTCTCACAAATTGCCAAGTAGTCTCTTCTCACTTTTTAGCAGTAATGTTGGGTTTGCACTTTTACAGCAGAATGTTTTTTTTTTGGCGTTTGTTGTTCTTTTTTTTTAAAGTGAGATTTTATAATGTGTTCTAAACACTGAGTATTCAGATACACAGAGGCACTTTGAATGGCCTGTAAGCTAGGAGATGTCATGGTTTAGGAATGGTATTCCAGAATTTGGTGTTCCCACTGTGACTCTCCAAGACATGTGCTACTTGCTCACTACCCCACTGCTCCCTCCACCATGCTTGCTCAGAAGAGACTTCTTGGAAGAGGTTTTCCTGCCCCCGCCACCCTGGCAATGGCATGAGGTGGTATAGAATAACCTCCAGGTCCTAGCCATGCCTCCTCCTGGCTACTGCAAAAATTAGCCCTGGCCTGGCCTGGCCTGAACCAGGACAGGAAGAAATGAGCTAATTTAACTTTTTTCTTATAATCTCTGAAGTCAAGGAGAACTTGAAAGAAAGCATGAAGAAAAAAAACAGAAAATTAACTGTAGGGGGTTTTGTTGTTTTATGTGGGTTTTTTTCCCACCAAGTCATGACCTTTTAGGAAGGCCTGTGACACTGGGGCCTTGTTGCAGTAGGGTGTGTGTGTATCTTCTTTGAAATTGCTTTGAGTGATGGACCTCAGGTATCTTTGTATTGAAGTTTAAATGCTTTGCAGGTTCAAAACTTGCAGGCATAAACAAGGCTGGAATGGCCACCTATAGTAATTGGAATTCTACCTGGGAGTGGACAGAAGATGTGCAACAAAGGGGAAGGACACTTGCCTTATAATGTATGCACCATTTAATTCCATAAAGGCTTTGAAAAACTTTGAGGGCAAATCGTATGGGAAGCGTGACACTTTGCTGTCAGTGCCCGTAACATAATTAGAGTATCCGCAGTCAGTAGACCATGTAGTTCATGTGACAGACTGTCCTGTGGGCAGATCCTCTGCTGCAGGAGCAAATGTGGGCTAATGGAATAACTCTGGGAACTGCCCACAGGTTCCTTCTGGAAATTTTCCAGGACCGATTTCAGATATTTTCTTCTATTCATGATTCCACTGCAGTAGTTCCTGTGGGCAAAGCTAGGAAAGACAGGGCAGAATATCTGAAGAATGTTGTGAATCTGTGTTTAGAAAGGCAGATGAGCATCCCTTGCAGTGGCACTGGCCTCCTGGGAGGTTGATGCATATTTGCAGCTCTCCTCAGTTTTGTAAATCTGCTCCAGAAAAGAGTCGGTAGTGTGTAGGTGCTGAGTGTAGACAAAGGACTCTTAGTAGGAAGGTGTTTGTTTGTATTAGTGTTGAAGGTTAGTTAGGGTATTTCGTTCCATTGGAAATGTGCTTTCAATGGGAAGTGTTTATGGATACCTGTTCTTTACAGGTACTTTACAACATATTTTTAGCTATTTGACTGCTAGCTTTAGCATTAAAATGCAAGTAGAAAATTAAATGGAATATGAGTTTTAGTTTAGCATTCACATGGTTGAAAAATGATCATTATTTATTTTCCAACATCACAAAGGTAGCTTCCTTCTGTCAGCTCTGTGGGTCTCCTTCCCTTTCAGAATTTAAGGCTGCCGTGTGTGGAGTACACATTTTGTACAGTATATATTTCTTTTTCATTTAATACATTTGTCAAGAATCTCAAACTTCAGTGTTATTTCAAGTATTTTTAGGCAGAAAATATGGGATAAGTGTTAAGTGGTGGTACAAAAAGCAGTGCTATAAAATTTATTTTCAAATGTTTAGAATCCTCTAGGATGGTTTAAAAGACTTTAAATAAGTGTCATACACTTAGTAAAAATCTATGTTAGTTCAGCAATTGATTTTTTTTTTTTACTGTTTTTTCCCTTAAAAAAGGAAAGCTGTGAGTTCTCTTGTATGGGGTAAATGTCACTCTGTTTATATCTTAGCTTTGCTGCAAGTCAGGACTTGTACTATTCCTCTAGGTTGTCATAGAAACACAGCTAACTGACAACTCAGCTCAGGCTGATGATGGTTTTATTTGTGGGTTTTAAGGATTATTAAAATTTAAAAAAAAATTATTGATTTGCTTTTATTAACAGTGGGTTTTGTTTACTTTAGAAGTTCATACTGCATAAAAGCTTTTCCTGATAGAAAAATACCTTTAAAATTATTAAATTTTAATCTGATACTCTAAATAAGAGATCATCAAATGCATTTAATATATATCTGAAGCAGTAGAGAAATCTTGAATTTTGCAAATCACCTTTTTCATTTCATTTTGTTTACAGTAAAGTGCCCCAACCCCATTTCAATTCACCTTATAGCTTGACTTTTACTTTCTGTCAAGAAAGCATGAAATGGGTACATCATCATGCCTAATATTTGGAAGTTTTCATTTTATTTACTTATTTTGAAGGCCAGCAGAATGCTTCAGTGCACTGACTTCTGAAAATATATATTTTTTGTATGTGCATGTGCAAGAAAAATTACTTAGTTTTCACTCATAAATAAGACAGGCAAAACTTATTTGCAGTAACTTTTTCTAACGGTCCACAGATGAATGATTTTATGCAAACTACTCAAGAGACTAGAATTAACTTTTCATGTTGGTTGCACATTGAATGTCCAGACCCCACCAACATGTGGGATCTTATAAAAACTAGATGACTGGAGTTCAATTTTTACTTTTATGAATTTATTCAATGATTACTCATGCATTTCAAGTGTAATCTTTGTAAGGAATGTATAAAATGAAGTAATGTATTAATTGTGTAAAATGGACACATACTTCCTTACGCCCTCCTTCCATCGCATGTGTGCTTTTTTCTTTGACTTTACCACCTCCCTCTACGTTGTAGCCATTTATTTAGGATCTGTAGGCACAAGGAATTTGACTGATTTATATACAGCCCTGTAATTTGACATTGTCATTCTGTCTAGTAACAACTTTGTTCAGTGCTAGATTTACTGAATAAAATTGTTTCTTGGTGGACATTTTGACACCTCACTTCAGACTCCTACGTCATGCGCTGCTGACATCCCTTTATTAATCTCATTTGTATTCTGTCATAAAACTCTCAAACAACATTTTAAAACAGACTCTCTTTGCAGTGTATTTATATAAGCATGGGGCTAAATACTGAGTGTTTCCATAGGAATGTGTGGCTTTTTTGTGTTTTTCATGAGGTTGTGTACATATTACCATATATGATGGTATCACACATGGTAAATGACCATAATATTTAACTTGGGAAAGACTGACTTTAGTACTCCAAAGGCAGTTTAAACAAAATATATTTTATTAACCAGTTAACATGTCCTTCTTCCAGATTTATTTTTCACATCATTAGCTATAAATGTTGCACAAATACAGTTCTTCTGCTATAAGCTGACCTTGTGCATTTTTACAGATTGGAAGACAGTGGTTGGTGGGAAATAGAGGCACTCCTCTAGTTAGAGCCCTGCGTTGTTGTATTCTGGTTGCTTAGAAATGAGAGACACGTTTTATGTGGAAAACATACTCAATGTTGATCTGTTCATTAGAGCAAATAGTGTAGGAGAATATTATTGCAGGTATACTGTTTCCCAGTGAGGACCAAGGGTCTCGCTCATATATATGAGTTTGTGTATATATGCACATATATATGTATATATGCACATACAGTATTTAACTGAGACTTACTGAAGCCTATGGAATCTCTCTTTGGCACTGTACTTCAGAAGACCATCTGAGATGCCTGTGACCAGAGAGCTATTTTGCACCTTGGATTTTCTTTTCCTAAGAGATAAACGTGGGGTGTTCTTTGATGAATAAATTTGCTGCTTGTTTTGGGGTTTTTTAGCTTAGTTTCTTTTCACTGTGTGCCCATTGAACCATCATCTTTCTTTGCATCTAAATAGTGATTGGGGGATAATACCTAACATGCTTGAAAAAAAAAAAGAGAGGAAAGCCTCAGTATTTACCAGAAAAAGATCCTAACATGCACACGATAAAGGTAATTCATAGGAACATGCTGTGTCCAGATCCTTTTCCCAGACAACATGTTTATTCTATTTATTTTTTAACATAAACCCATCGGTGGGTTGTATACAATTAACTTATTCCTAGTGGATTCTTTTTTATTTTTGTTCACAGCATTTTGCCTCTATCCTTCCTACAGAGGTGCAGCATCTTGTAAAGGTCGTGAAGTTTCTTGTAACCTGCATGCTTCAGCTTTCAGTTCATTGTGGCTACAGTGGCACACTTTATTTTATCATCCTTCATTTTCATATCCATCCTTTTTGTATTCTAAATTTCAAATGACTAACTTTATGTAATAAAGTACACATGTACATTTTTACCTGCTTTTTAGATATCAACTAAGTGCCTCTTACAGCTGAATTGATATGCTGCTATACAGTCTTTGTTTGCACCCAGAACTTTGGAGTAAAAAGAGAAACCAATAACAAAAAACCACAACCCGAACCCCCTCAGATGATAAAAATGTGAAAGTTTGGCATTTGATTGTAATGGCTGTTATGAAGACATAGTGATCCATCTTCGCCTGTTACTGTGTGGTAGTTTTGGGGTATCTTTTAATTTGTTTATATCTAAAATAAACATCTAAATGTTTTTGTTGTTTTTTCTCTCTTGCTCCATTTTCCTTGCACTCTTAAAAATTTAGGAAGATGAGAGTGAAGAAGAACCTAAGCTGAAGTATGAACGGCTTTCTAATGGAGTGACTGAAATTCTCCAGAAGGATGCAGCCAGCTGCATGACAGTGCATGAAAAGGTATTATGTGACTTTGTGGCTGAGATAAAACTTCTGCTTGGTTTTATATATTTAACTGTGCTTATAATATGTCAGTATATTTCTGTGTACAAGTGATGCCAAATCTAGACTTGCAGTGCAGGACAACACTAACATAAACAAAATTCACCATAACCCTGTATTGAACAATCCACATTTTCTCAGTGATAAAATGAGTAGTTCACATGGTTCAGTTAACAGTAGATCTCTCTAGAATTGGAATACAGTCCTAAATTTCCTTTCCTCTGGAAGGAAATTGCTATATAATGTGCTTATTTGTACAGCCTGAATCACTGAAGACAGACTTCATCATGCCAGGAACTTAGCATATATTCATCTGTGGAAGACACATGAGTTTATGTTAACACAGTGTAGAAGGAAGTAATTACAATATTTTCTGTTTGGTTGCTTTTGGGGAGTTTTTTTTGAGAGGTGTCATACTAACACTTCCCTGTTCCCCTTCCCTGATTCAGTATGTTAAAAACAAGGAGAGGAAAGGCACATGCTAAGGTTTGTGACTTACAAGAGAATAATAGGGAGAAAGTGTTGGACAATGCAAAGTGAAGAAATTTCATGACGAATTATTTATTTATTCTTAAAAGAAGGAAACTTCATATGCTTCTTTAGTGCTTTAAACAATTGCTTTGTATTTTATGAGTTTTCTTCTCTTTTATAAATATGGGAAAGCATTTTAAAATATTGAGGCATACTGAAGAGATCTGAAAGTATGATTTAAGGATTTGTTAACTATTAGTATGTAAAACATAATAGCTATTTTCTGAATGTATATTTTTTCATATCCAGTAATAACTCCTTAACGGTTATTGTTGAGGGATCTATCTTTATTATTTGGCTATATTTTTAGATTGACTTTTGCTATGTTTCTTTTCCTCAGAGGACTGTTGCCATGGCTCAAGAGGCTCTTAAGATGAAGCTTGTATTTTAACTGTGTGAATGAAAACAATAAGTCTTTCTAAAATGTTTTTGACGACTTAGAATTACACAGATATTTGGAAAATTGGCAAGCCTTTCCTCCTTGTCTGTGGCCTTTTTCTGTTACCTTTTATTCACAAGTCTCAGGTAAATTCTGAAAGCCGAGAATTGAACTGGATTTTTCTATAAGTATATGCACAGATACAGCTTTTACTATATATGTGTCACAAAACATGACAATACAGGAAAACGGTTGAAGTATCCCAGCTCTTTCAGTTTTCCAGCAAACTGGATACACTATTTATGAGAAGGATCAATATTGTTAGAAGCCAGGTACTGCAGTCTTTTAGGAATAGGTCTCTTACAACAGAGAGCTTAAAAATGAAACTGGGTTATAGATTTTGTGGGGGTGTTTCTGTTTCATTTTTGTTGTGTTTTCTTGGTTTTTTTTGTCTTGGAAGAGCAGGAAAAGCCTTGATCAAGTGTCATCATTAGCAAAATTATACCATAATATGTATAGTACGTCTCTGATTAAAGCAGTTTAACTTTGCTGAGAATCCTGAAAGCTGGCTTCTGTGTTCAGACTAATTTCCTCCCAGGATTATTTTTTCTCCTTTTTGCTGCTAAAGCATCATATTTTCACCAGGCTTGCTGTCTGCACTGGATGACTAATCGTCATGGCACCTGGTGCATTCAAGCAGGCCTGTGCAGTGGAATAGTCATACCTAGTTATGTCTGCACACCTGATGTTTTATTAACCAGTATTGATTTTTTTACCCAGGGGACTTTTTTCTTCCTGAAAAAAGGCAACCTTGCAGGAGTGAAAGGCATTGCAGGGAATGAATTTCTAATGAACCCCTTCTTTCCCTTTCTTGACTCCTTTTAATGTAGCTTCATATTTTAAGTGCCTGAACTGAAATTTCATTTTAAGCAATTGCATTTTGATAAATCCTTTTAAACCTTGACTTTCTGTAAGGTTATTTTTTAAAGATTGTGCTGCCTGACTGACACGCTTAGCAGTGCCTGTAAATTTGAGCATTTCATTATAGGTTGCAATGAAGCATGCTCACATGCAGTGAAATACAGAGAATTGAGTAGCCTAAACTATTTGAGTAATGCTGAAAGTGGGGTAGGGCGGGGACAAATAAAAGAAACCTCTGTCATAAATCAAGTAGTACCAAAGTTCTTCCTTTTCAGTTTAGGTGTAATTCACATGGTTCAATTAACAGCAGATCTCTCAGAATCAATTCCCTTCTTGTTTGTGTCAAAATAAGTTTTGTGATAGCATGAATTTGTGCGGACATTTCTTTATTTTGCTGTTATTTTTTAGAATGAAACTCCTGTGGAAAAGTGTATTTGTCTTGAGAGTATTCAATTTAGGTGTTGCTATGTGAAGGAGAGCAAACCCAGTGGTTATCTGTGTGCCTAAATGCACTGTCAGAGACCTTCCATAATTCAACTGTTATTTTACCAGCGGCTTACTGGTGGCCTTTTGTTGTGTTTGAATGCTTTGTTTTCATGTTAATAATGAAGGACTGTTAAAAATAAAGCTCAAAGGAAATTATTATGATTGAAACAAAGCTGCAGAAACTATTTCTAGGAACTATTTCAGATCTCTGTTGGCCTTGCTTTCACACTGCATTTTTAATTTGCTGCCACACTCCATCAGCCAGTGTGTACAGACTGCAGACACACCATTAGTTGTCAGTGGATGAGAGTCCTCATGACTCATTCTGACAGCTAACTTGCACTATCAAAGTAATATGGGCTTGAAGCCCTATTTTATTCTTTAGGTATAGTTAAAATAACCTTTCTCCATAGAAAGTGGTGGACTTTTTTCTTTTCCACAGTGTTGCTAATCATTAATCTGCTAAACATCCTGGAGTTCATTTAGCATTGCTGTAGTATTGGTCGTGGTGTCTTTGTGTTTGTGTAATCAGTCTCTTTCTTTTACAGTTTTTGGCACTGGGAACACATTATGGCAAAGTTTATTTACTTGATGTCCAGGGGAACATCACACAGAAGTTTGATGTTGTAAGTATGACATTATTCAGAACCCATTTACTGGGATGTAAAAATGCTGTAATGTACTAAGAAATGAGTAAGTTAACAAACACTCTTGTTACACCTCAAATTGTACTAATGCATTCCGTAACATAAGAAGCAGTGTATGGTCCTTGCAAAAAGAAGTTATGCTGGATGGTTTTGTGATGAGCACATCTCAATTTACATATAATAAACTTTTTCATGAAATAGAAGAGGAAATACATATTTATGATTTGTAAGTGCCTGTTATTAAAAATGTAACCAAGACGCTTGTGATTTCCATAAGGCATGAACCTGTTCATTAGGTGACTGTTGTCACTTATTAGTGTGTGCACTATCATTTTAGCTAGTTGCCACAAGTAATTCAAAATTGATTGATTACGTTGCTGGCTCAGTTTATCTGTTGCAAATATATAATGCTAATATTTTTTGTAAATGTTTTGAAGTTTGAATTTTTATGGGTTTGTATTGTTTGAAGGAAAAGAAGTTTGTGGTTCCTGGTAGTAGAAGATGAATGAAATGTTAAATTTAAACTCTGTTCTAGAGTATTAAATGTTCCTTTTAATTGTGGATATTTGTTGATTATTTGCAAATTCCCTGTCTTCCTTGGAAATTGGATTGAAGAGAATTAGCAATTTTTTTTCTCCTGACATTGTCACAAAATCTAGTAGCCAAGCATTGGTTTTTCATAGCAGTCTGAGGACTTGTCAGAGAAACCATCACAAGATGTGGGCATGTTTGCAAAGAGAACGTGTGTGCTAAAAGCTGACATAGCTGCATGGGAGGAGTGGAAGATTTTGTTTATATTTTTGAAAAATCTGGTTATGAGTAGGGGAGTAGAGGGAGTACAGACTCCTAGGCACAGCTTTTGGAGAAGATTTTAGGTTTAATATTGGTCAGATTGTCAGTGACCTTACTGGGTATTAATTAAAGTCAAGCTAATTATACTCTTCCATTCCTTTTAGTTTTGTATGTTCGTCAGTCCTGCAAATGAGATGCTGACTGCATTTCAAAAGAGGAAAAGCTTTTGGTGTCTCTGTTACAGTTCTGATTACTTTTCATGCATGCTACTTGATGGAGTTTCTCTGCGAACTAAGAGAAACTCTCTGTTGGGGCAGGTCGGATTAAAGTGAACCTGAATTCTTCTCTTCCATTGCTGCAGTAGAAGACTGACTCAGAGGCTCACTCAAATGAAGTGCAGATTTTCTGTAGAGTCTGGCACTAATGTCTTAGACTTGTATTTCTTCCAGTCTGTGTAAGGCATTTTGAAAAGCTCATTTGTAGAACTACCTTTTTATTTTTCTTATGTGAACCACCAATGCCTTGTTCTCTCCCACTGATTCCAAGAAATTAAATCTTATTTTTGTAAAGGCTTAGGGCACTGCCTAGGTGTAGAGCAAGGAACAAGGGGACCTATTGTCTGCAAAAGACTATAAAACAAAATTCCTGCATCCTCTTTATACCTATCCTCCCAAATCTGCTATTCTTTTCTTTGCTTTTCCTTAATTAAAAGTCATATCAGTGCCTGCTGGGAGGGTGGTTTCTTAGGATGAAGTTAAGTTTGGGCAATATAATCTACTTTCTGCTCTAAGGTGCTTACTTTTCCAAATTTAGCCTACTTCAGGATGAAGATTTTTGTGCTGTGTCTCCTTGTAGAGATGGCAATGATTTCTTTTTAAAACTATTGTTTCAGTAGAAACTACTTTTTAAGCTGGAGAACAGGAAACAGAAATGTTTCTTGGATTCTATTATTAATGTTTATGTCTCTTTTTGTAATGTACATGTCTCCAGTGCAACAGATTACATCATGGATTAGGTGGAAACAGTGCTGCTTTTTTTTTTTTATTTTTTTTCCTAATTTGAAGAAGAATGATTTTTCTCTAGGACCACTTGTCTTTAAAAGAAAAGTTTTTCAAAGAAAAAAACCTGTAGACAGTTTATTCTGAACTGGCTGCGGTATGTCAGAATATTTTCCTTCTAACCTGAACTTTTGGACTGCAGACTAGAAGCATCATTATCAAAACATTCAGTGGAGTCTTCCTTCTGTTCTCTCCTACAAATGCCTGTTTATTGTCTTTTCTCCTGAGGAATTTGCAATAGAGTATTGCCATGTAGTAAATCCCAAATAAAACCTAACCCTTTCTTGAGAAGAAAGTGAATTAGTTCCTGAAGTCATGTAAGGACAAAGCATTCCTTGTAAATGTGCCAGGGCAAAGAGTGTTTTCTCTAGTGGTATTTTTGCTGGTTGTTTTCTCTGGTCCAGAATGAACAAATTCCTTCTGAGAACCTTTTTCATTGGTGGAATGACAGATGTGGTTTTACCTTGAACTTGTTAATATGGATGGTATCCATTGTTACTAATCATTGGAAATTAGTAGTCTATAAAAGTTGTTCCCAGTAAATAAAATAAGAATATTACCACTGAAATATTTTTGTTGTTTGCAGTAAGTAGTGTACCTGAGGAGTGTCTTTTACATATTTTTCTT
The DNA here is from genome assembly GCF_003945725.1 of Corapipo altera. NCBI lineage: Eukaryota > Metazoa > Chordata > Aves > Passeriformes > Pipridae > Corapipo > Corapipo altera. Next base: position 5,883,782 of record NW_020884917.1, read on the forward strand.
TTTGAAAGCATCTTTTTAGCAGATGTTTTCTGTTTTATGACATGGCAGAAGTTAATAGTAAGGGTAACAGTGTGAAGCCCTTTGTCCAGAAAAAATCAGTTATGTAATTCAAGGAATTGTTCCGCATTTGGGTCTTTATTTTTCGGGGTGAGAGGTGGTGGTGATGTTTGTTTTGGGATTTTTTTTAAAGCAAAGTTGGGGAATAAAAAAATTAGTTACTTTTCTATACATCTGTTAAATGTGTAATTAGCAAAATCAAAGCATACATGGGAAACTTTAAAAGCCACTAGGTCTGAAATACAGTTAGTATGTGAAATAAACCAGAATGGAGCAAGAAGTTTTTACTTTAACCTTTTTATAAATTCATTTTAATAGCAAGTTCATATTAAATATATGTAGAAAATACCATTACTGCTCTCATAGTCCTCTGTATTTCTATTTTTCTTTCCTAATTCCAGGTAACCATGTTCAAAAGTATAAATGGGCTTGGAAATTGAAGAAATAAGAATTTTCCCTTTATAATCAATCCTTTATTTTCTGTATTGATTCACATCTGCCTTTGAACCAAACTGTAAAACATAAATAGATACTGATCTCAGCATTTGCAGCAAAATGAGGGAGAAAACTTATCAGTATATTGCATAAGCTCCAAAATGGCTGAGCTTTGAATGATGGCACTCCTATTGAAGACTGAATGCATTTGACATTGTAAGTTGAGCTAAAAACAGTTGTAAGAAACAATAAAATGTAAAGCTTGGCATCCCTAGAAGTTCTGCTATTGTAACACACTTATTGTTTAAAAAGCCTTTTACAACTGTACTCCATAATGTCCATAGCAGCAAATTAGTGTGAGTATCCTGGATTACAAATACTGGCCCTGGTGCTGCAAAGACTTAATTGTCTGTTTGACTTTGACCCATAAATATTCACACAGGCTTCTCTGAAAGTAAACAACTTAAAAGTATTTTCAGAATAAAGTCTTGCTCTTGTCCAACTCTTCCAATATCTGATACTGAATCCTGTGTCAAGCAGACGACTAGTTTTTCCGGTTTGCAGCTCCTCTTGTCAGCAGCAGTGGAAATGTGTGCTTTGAAATTGTTGTGAGAGACGTCATTTGGGAAGAATTGAGACAGGAATTTGGGGACTTTGGCCTTGGGTGGTGCTAGTATCTCAGCAGCCATGCTTATGCTCTTGCAATCCCTCTCTCCTTGCCTGGTGTGTATTTAGCTCTTGCCAGTGTGGCTGTCTTTGCCTATGTCAGCCGCCTAAGATTAACTGGTATGCATCCTCGAATAACGTATGTTTGACAAACTGGTGTTCTCTCATATTAGGGTTCAGTGCATTGAGTGAGATGAAATGTGTCAAATGCACTGAAAATTATTACTAAAAGGCAACGAGAAGAGGGGAAAAAAAGCCAGTGACAAAGGATGATGCAGGACTGATTCACAGCACGTTAATTCCACATGTCTCTCCATCTTTCTTTTCTTCTTAGACTGTCTACAATTTATTAATATAATTATTGCCTCAACTGACATCTTGTGGATTAAAGACTTGTAGATATGAAGAAAGCTGTGCAAACATGTTTAGTTAAGTAACAAATCAAAAACCTTTCAAAGGGCAAGAAAACTCGTCCCCATTCTGGTCTTCTAATAAACATCAAGCTTAAAGCAGAAATGGTAAGAAGTCTTGGCTGATGCCAGTGAGTCTGTGAGAGGGGGAAAGATTGCCTACTTTATAAGTAGCGAAGATTTAAATGTTTAATGCATTGCAGGTGTTTCAGAGGTGATGCATGATTCCAGAAAACAATGTGAATAGTGTTTTCAAGCTTCTGTTAGTGCAAAGAAATTGAAGTCCTTTTAGCATGCAATATTTGTGAGCTATTCAAGGCTGCTGGAATTTCAGAAAGAACAAAATCTTCTCACAACGTTCCTTTTTACCATGTATTTCTTTCCTGGTCCCACTTTTTTTCCTGATTGTCTCACATTTTGTAGAACTAACTAACTATTTATAGTTTTTTAATCGGAGTGGTGGAAATCCAAAATCACTAGGTCATCTCTGCTACCTTGAAAAATTGCAAGGGAGTTCCTTCTGTGGTGGTATTGTTGCCTTTGAGTGTATTAAAGTTATAGCACTCTCCAACCTCTGGAGCAAGACCTTACTTGAAGGTCAGTCTGTGGCCTGTGGATTTTGCTAATAAATCAGCAGGCTGCAAACAAAATGTCAGAGGTTTCAGTTGACTTGATGTCCCTTTGCAAGAGTTTGTTAACAAGAAAAAAAGTACTTCTAACAAAGAAATGGGTGCATTAAGCACTAAATACTAGAAATTATGTAGAACCTACTAACTGTTGCGAGAGATAGTGCAGGATCTTTCAATAGGAAAGGTTACTTTTAGCATTTGATTGTATAACGAAGAAGTTGCTTTGGATGGAACTTTGCATGAGAGTTTGAGACTAAGATGATATAAATGTCACTTACTTTGACAGGCTTCTTAAAATTCTCTGTTTATTACTTTTAACTACATCATTTTAGTTGTCACTGTCAGCCTATGAAAGAAAACTTAGTTGGGAGATGAAGTGAAGCAACACAACAATCTGGGTAGCTGTGTGCAGTATTTGCAGGGTATCACTGTGCCTGTTAAATTTGAAGCTAAAAACCCTGTGTTTTGTACAAAACAAAGAGGACTACTATAAATGGAAGTTCCAGAAAAAAAAAATAAAAATTAAGGTTTTGATAGAAGCAAGTGTCTATGCAAGGGACAAGTTTCCTTCCCCTCCATGGGACCTCCCACCCAGACGGGTGATGCATTCTTACGCCTTACATGTTTCAAGCTAACCCCTAGCTCTTTCAAATGGAAAAAACGGATAAAAGTGTCATCTTTTGGGATTTTGCTCTTAAGAGTTTAATGTCTACACGCAATTTAATAGCACTTCTGTTTCTGTCTACCTGTCTTTTCATTTTAACTGCAGATGATTTGGAAATCCAAAGGTTTTTACAGTAGTTGTGGGAATAACTCAGATGGCCTTTTGAGTCTGGCTTTTTGGATGTTATAAAGGCTTGGAAAGTATGTCTTACGATGTTTGTTCTGGTACCGTGCTTATTAGGTTGGTTGTGACCTGGAGTGTTTCCAATGGGAACCATGGAGCTATTGAAGATTAGGAGACTTCTTTGGTAGGAATCATGGTGTACCTGTGGTAGTTTGCCTAGACCAGCAAAACTTGTGGTGTCATGGTCATTATTCCATAGATCTAAGAAAAGTTTCTTATCTGACAAAACTGAAACAAGAAAAAACAATCTCATACATGTTTTGCACATTATCTTTGTACCACTTTATCTGACTTTCCTTTGAAGGGAGTGTTGCTTAAATTTTTAGTTAACCAAAGAGATCAGGTGGATGTGGAAGGCATTAGTTATTACTAGAAGTGTCGTTTAGAGTATGGATGAAATGTGGGAGTTTAAAACAATTTTAGAATCACCTATGATTAATTTTTATAAGCTCAAAATTGAGCAAGCATGACTGTTTCGTTCAATTATTCTTTCAAGCTTGTAGCTTCACTAACTCTGTAGCTTAGTGCAGAATAATGTAAAAAGTTTAGTTGGAAGTATGGGTTCAGCTACAGAAGGTCTTATGTGGTCCAGTCATTTATTTCTTGAATGCTCTTAGCTCATACGAGTCAAATGTGTGCTTGTGAAGTAGCAAACAGTAACACGGATGCTGTAGATCTAATAAATTTCCATCAAAGTATAAAGCCTGCATATTTTATCAGCTGCATCTGGGATGGCAATTGTTTCTGCCGTCTGTTTTGAACTCATCACTAGCAACTATGTTGCCCATGTACCTTTTTTGAAAAGGATGTCAGCCTCATCCTTAGACGGAATGATCTTTCTACAGTTTCATTATGTTTAAAATGCATATTGTTTTCCTCTCTTTTTTTGAGAGAGGAAAGGAAATAGAAGCATAGGAAGAAGTTTTGTATTTTGTTCTCCAGTATCAATCACTTTTCTACAGAGTATCCTGTTGTCTGTTGGTTGCATTTCATGACCAACTGTAAATGTACCTTAGCAAGTACCTTAGATACCTTAGCAGCCCTCTTCAGTGTCACTGATGTCAGTAAGGGTCTGTTAATGTCACCATTTATTGAGGTAAAGTGACTGAATACTGTTTTGTTACAAGAATCTAGACATAGAAAATAGTTCACTTTCTCTTGATTTGGTAGAATACTGTCATATTCTATGTGTTTTTTCAAAAAAAACTAAAGTATTGAATATTCTAGGGGGAAAATATTTCATAAGGGGAGAATGCTAAACATGAAGGACATTAATACATTTAATACAATATAGTTTGGGGCGGTTTCCAAAGTGGTTTTTTTTCTCCAGACTTCATTGACTCTTAGTTTTGTGAAAGATCAAGAGGTTCTTACTTTAATCCTGCTAAGTGACTTTACATGTGTCACTTTCAAACATTTTTGAACAAAATTATTTGTGACATTATTAAGATACATCAAATCCTCAAAACAATTTTTTTTCCCTCTAACTCTTTCACCATCCAGGTTTAGTAACATTTGCTGTTTGAATGTATACCACATCTTGTGACTATTTAGAAAATGTAATTTGTGTTTACAATGATTATTGACCATTTCTCTAAAAAATTGCCCTATGCAGCAGCATAATTGGACAACGATATTAGGCAACAAAGTTAATTTGCTTTTAAGAAAAACACAGAGACATAGTTTCTAATTTCAAAGACATATTAAACAAACATGCACAATAATATTTTTTTGATCTGTGATTTTAAGCAAAATTTTTCTAGAGTGTGATTGGCTCCTATAGTTTCAAAAGATTACCAACACATTTCAAACAACTGTGAAATAAAGAACATACTTTTCTGTGCCTTCCAGAGGCATAATCCCTGACAAGGAAGACTAGATGCTGTGCTACTAGGTTGTTCCATCTTTTACTGGTTTTTGGTATTTGAAGAACCACAGATTTTTACCATCTGGGGTATCTCTGTCCTGCTGGGAACTTTGTGGTTTGACCAGGTGATGTGGATTGACATGAGACAGTTCAGTGATTCACTGCTTCCTTGTTTCAGTCATCTCAGAAGCATAGTGTCACATCTGTCTCAACCTGCCCTAAATGCTCTTTGCTGATATGTAGCTGGACCACTGTGCCAAATTGTTCTAAAGTTTTATTGGCAGCAATGAAACAGCTAGTTTCACGTAGCACTGATTAAATATTTTCACAGAAGACTGATAACTCAGATGTGTGTTTTCTAAACCCTAACTACCTTTAAAAGCACAAGGAGGATTTGGAAAGTTTTGATTCCTAAGAAGCTGGTATATTGCTGTTTCGTAGGGCTGTTTTCCTTTCAAATGGGATATTATACCTGCATGGCATTTTTGTCTATAGGGAATGCAGGCACTTATGTGCATATACAGAATAATAGCAGTTTACCTGTCAGAATTATTAAGAGTTCTGGCATTAATAAAATATTATTTGCATTAGAAAATGTTTTCTTAGTTAGACTGAGTTCTGAAGAACAATGGTTTTTATACAAGTTGACATTAATGATAGAGCTACAGTCCTTTGTTTCCATTTACAATAAAAATAGAGCACTATTAAAAATGCATAATGACATAACAGGGGCATAATATGATGAACAAAACATGAAGGCAAAACTAAGTATTTTCTCCCATGGAAGAAGATATTATTGATAATGAACTTAATAAATCTAATAAGGATTCCTTTCTGAAGGATGAGACTTATTTGTTTTAAAAGACATGACAGTGTGTATAGCAGTTAGTTTATTGCACTCCTGATGGAATGGTAAACGTGGACAGTCCAGATTTCATCATCTCAGGTGTTAATGCCGTCAGAACGGCTGCTGAGAAAAATAGCTAATGTCAAGCTGGCCATCTCCACTGTGGTGCTGCTGAGGAAGTTAGTTTCACTCAGTGCCCTGTGACACAGAGAAATAAAAGTAGAAGAAATGCCAGAAATTGGTACTTTAATGTTGGAAGATTCACCACTGTAACCCTGAACTGGCTGCTAATTGAAGTCTAATTCCTGGAGGTCTTGGCACTCTTATGGATAGGAGCTGTGAAATGTGATCAATGTAAAGATGGAGGAGGGAATTAATCTGTTTGCTTTTTTGATCTACTTTAAATAAAGTTTATGATATGCAATCAAGTCTATACTTCACTGGTATTGAAATAGAGCCTCTTTGTATGTAAATTCATTGAGGAACTTGCACAAAATCAATTCATCTTCACATTTAGTGTTTTCTATCTTACTGTCACGGTGAGGATATGTCATACGATATGCTGCTTACAGTAAGTTACAGAGCATTTCATGATACCTAGTTTCTACTTGTGTGAGTGCTTCCCTCTCCCTCCATTTTGGTTTGCATATATTTTTAGGATCCTGTCAAGAATCAGACACCTAAATCTGACTATTGTTGAGTATCTCTGGTGGAATTATGAGACCAGATGTTATAATTGCAAATAAAGGAAGGTCCAGATTGGTGTCCAAAGAGAATACAATGCTTTCAGTAATCAGAAAATGTGTTTGTTATTGCATGTAGCTCTGACTTATGCCAATCTATACCAGTGTTGATAACTGAATGTTTACATAGAAAATGACACTTTAGCTGTAGCTATTGGCTGAACTTCAACATTGATCAACCAGTGTAATATTTAACTGCGCCAGAAATATGACCTCTTACATTGTTCTCAGCCAGGAAAGGGAATTCATTCCCTTGTAATATTTCTGCATCTGTCTGATTCCTTCAGCGAGACATCTTTTCACTGATTTCAGTGACCATTAGGTTTGAATCATTGTCTGTAGTGGAATCGCTGACGAGCTAAAATAACTGCAAAAAGTACTTACTGCAAGTTTTTCAGGAGCTTATAGAAAAAAGAAAACTATATATCTGTGAAGAAAATACAGGCTATGTATGGAACGCATGGAGAAACAGAGTTGCTAGGCCTCCATGTGGTGATGTCCTCTGTCTTGTGTCAGAGAGCGGGATGAGCATCGTGACTGTTGTGAAAGGCTTCCTGGAAATGGTGTTGGCACAACAATGCCTGACCCCTGAGAAGAATAGTCAAGAGCCTTTTTGCTTCTTTAAAAGTTGTTTGGTTGAAGCACCAATAAAATAATCTCTAAAAAGGAAACTTGTCCTGACAAGAACTTGCACTGTATGACCTGGTTGGCCTTTTTCATCAGTCATGTCCCTGAAATTTGGCTTATCAAGAAATGGAGTAAAATCTCATACTTTCTACTTTGAGAGCGGAATTCTACAAAATCCTGTCAAATACATTAATGACAGTAATGGTGATGTTCTGTTAGAAACAAGCTGTGAAAGTGCCCCTTAAGTTTCATGCTCAGAGGTTTAGATATGTCTTGGGGATTCTTCTTCAAAGCCCATTTTATAATTCACTAGCCTGTATGGAAAGTTAATGTTGAACGGTGAATTCCCACGAGTTCATTGTGCTTGGTGAACTGTTCTGAAAAGAAAGCAGTCAGAGAAATTGGTGAGGTGAACCTCCACATTACCTGGACTAGTCTCCTGAGGGTTTGTTGGATCTTCCGAGGAGGGTGTATGTATCACCTTCAGACCTTCATCAGCCCTCCCTATGGGTGTGTGATGGGGAATATTGCTTCATATTCTCAGATGGTTTTAATACACAGATAGCAACAAAGAAGTAGAGGCAGGCTTAGGACATAACATTGTTGAAGCCCTACAGTTATACAGAAGATAGTAAAGGGGATCTGGGGAGAGAAGGGAAATGGGAGTAGTTTGTTTACTTTGGCACAAAGTTCCCAGGAGGATATCTCCTTATCACACAAGTGTTTTAGCAGAAAAGAGATTCTACTTTAGATCCATCAGGAATTAGCTAACAGTTAAGCTCTGCTAGGAAGCAGTGTAGGCTTTCAGTATGGATTTGTTTTCGGTAATAGGTCCATCATTCCTAGACAAGCATTCTGATTATTTAGCAACTACTACAGATTTAGGGAGATCCCTTGTTATTTTTTTTTCCTTGAATGTTTTTTCCTTTTTTTCTTAGTCCCTGCAGTTGACAAACGAGATTCACTGATGTGGAAAATACTGAAATCACTGTAGGCTTTTTGGTCTTTCTTACTGTCTTAGACTGTAGAGAGATTTCTTGTCCTTATATTCCCTTAGTTTTAGACAAGCTTTTGGGATCTTTGTTTTTGTAGGCAAGGTCTGCCTTCCCACAGACAAAATAAAAGTTAATGTTGTTATTGTTCTGTGTCCCAGACCTTGTCACTCTCCCCAGCTTTCCCCCCTCCCTTTTCTTCTAACCAATATAATCTCCCATTTTTCATTTGAAGAATGACAGATTCAATAGTGTTATAGGAAATGCAATGGAGCAGGAATCCTCACTTATCAGAATTTCTCTGCTAGTATTGTTGACCTAAACCTCTTTGGTGTGGATATTAGTAAATTTTCATCAAATGAATTTTAAGTGTTGTAAATTCAGAGTGTACTACTTCTGTAGCAGGCAGTGGTGAACAGCTTTTTCTGTAACATTTACAGATGCCTTTTCAATTTAAGCTTTTCTGTTACTATGCTGTCTTTCTCAGCTACGTGTAAACACATAGGTATGTGTATACTTTTACCTTTTTATAGGTAAATCATGATACAGCATCAGAATTTGGTTTCTGAGTTGCTTTTACCTCTGTTGTATCAATAAAACTCTACAAATATGCAAAATATGTGTAAATCATCACAACACTGCAGCATCTGGGGCGAGAAAAGGGCATGGGTTCAATTTCTTTTTAAAGATAGTTCCTCAGTATCAGAAAACTCTGGATATCAGTGTTTTGAAGTCAAAATAGAGGGGACAAACAACATGTAATACACTTGTGCTTAGCTGTTGCTGAAGATTTGGGGTGCTATTCAAAGCAAGTTCCTCATCCTACCTAGAGAAAGGCTTAGGATTGTATTTCACAAGGAACTTAGCTTAGCTATGACAATGACTGAGGCAGATTCTGTTTACAAATCAGTATTTGGGCTTAGATACCTTCACCATGGTGGTAGTAATACAAGCATAAAAATGGTCATCCTTACTCCAGTAGGCTAATATGTAAAACAGTGGGTTGATTGATTGTATTTCTGTACGTTGGAGCTTTACATGCTTGTTTGTGTGAATGTCATGCAGATGAAACATATGAATAAATGAAAAATAGGCACTTGTAGGATACAATTTTTTAATTACAATTCAACTTGTACATACAGTTTGCCTTACTGTGGAGAGCAGCTACATAATCATTGTGCAGATCCAGATTGATATTACTGTAGCAGACAAGACCTAGAGGTGTTTTTCTTCTTTGGATATGTACGTATGTGTATACATAGATAAATAACAATGTTTGAATTAATTTAGGAAAAGTTTCTGAAAATTCTTTTTAAAGAATGGATAAAAATGCTGATTAAGGGGGTTACATGAATGATGGGAAGCTCTTGAAGTAAAATGAGCTTTGCTGTAAGTATGACTGAACACTGCTTTGCTTTTCACACTCCTAACATGAATGTTGCTTGCCTGCTAACCATGGCTAAAAGGCATGAAGTCACAGGCAATTATTAAAACATTTAGATTCCTAGCTTGTAAATATTGCATTTCTCACAGAATTGGAGTGAAATCCAGTCTTATGTTTCTTGTTCATCCACTTCATATCCATTGGGATGCAGCATTTGTGAAAGAATCAATTATCCATTTGTTAGTCGGGGCAGCTTTACAAATTATACATTAGCAGATTGATTTCTCAGGTTCACCATTGGGGGACTGATTGTATAAGGTGGGTTGATGATGAGTGTCAGGGGAGAGGGAGTTGCCACAAAGAACACAATTAAAAGAAGCTCTCTGAGTGGTGGTGAATTTACTCCTAATTGAAGAGCTGATATAATCCATACTAAGAGCATTTATTTCAAGCATTTTACATGAGGTAATTGATTATCACATGAGGTACATTTGCTGCTAGATACTTGATTTTCCTTTCCTTTAAATTTTAGATTTTGCAAAAGCCTGCATTTAGATCTTTATGTGCAAGGTGTCTGCTAGCTTTCTCTCCTGCTCCCTAAACTTCTCTTTCATCCATTAAGGTAACATTTTTTTTGTTCTATAGTATCAGCTTGACATTATTGATTTTGAACAGTCAAACTTACTTATGTTGTGTAGAATTCCAAGCATGTCTCCATCAGAAAGAAAACTGCAGCTAATGGAAATTCAGCTGAAGGCATTTCTTCCTTCTTTGCCAATACTTCCACAGTGTATGAAATTCTGAAGCTGTTCCCAGGTTAATGATTTAAGTGTATTTCCATTCCTAACAGGATCCTCCTTATTGCCAGATTTCAGTTATGTTGCTTGAGAAATACAATGTGTATTATTATCATTTTTATAGTGGAACTATCATTCTGATCATAAGGAAATTATGTGTTTTTACTTGGTCTAATGCTAGGGGTCCTGGACTGTTCATGGTCTGTCATCACTTTCTGAGCTTGGCAGAAAGTTCTGACTGATAAAGTCAGCGAAAAGGGTAATAGTCAATGTGCCAGTTTGACTTGAATGCCGAAAAAAATTACTCTGTGCTTGCTTTGCCTTGCGTACATCATTTAGAATAGCATCTCCTGTTGGAACTTAGCAGGAGGTTTGTGTAAGTGAACACATCTGCTTTTAGTTGAATTTAGTTGTTTTCCCTGATTGTCATCTGTGTATGGTGCAGACAAAAGGGAAAATAAATACTAGGAGAAAGGAAAAGTTAAAAGCAACTTATAGAGGTGTTGGGCATGCAGAAGGCTTGTAACAAATTGCTAATTTTATACACAGCTGTGAAATACTGTATCATCCATCAAATTTCTATTCAACAAACTGTTCTGAAATACTGTGCGCAATTTTGAATGTGGAAAAATGCAAATAATGTGCAATCACCTTTTTCTCCACTGATATTGTCCTAGAATCATAGAATGTTAAGGGGTTGAAATGGACCTTAAAGATTATCTAATCCCAAACTCCCTTGCCATGGGCAGAGACACCTCTCACTAGACCAGGTTCCTCAAGGCCTCATCCAGCCTGGCCTTGAACACTGCCGAGGTTGGGGCATCCTTGGGCAACTCTTCCAGTGTCTCATCACCCTCACAGTAAAAAATTTGTTCCTAATATTCAACCTTAACTTCCCCTCTTTCAGTTTGTACCCATTACTCCTTGTTCTGTCACTACAGTTCCTGATGAAGAGTCCCTCTCTGGCTTCCCTGTGGGCCCCCGTCAGATACTGGAAGTTTGCTATGAGGTCTTCGTGCAACCTTCTCTTCAGTCTGAACAGCTCCAACTTTCTCAGCCTGTCTTCACAGGGGGGAAGCTCCAGTCCTCTTGTCAACTTTGTGGCCCTCCTCTGGACTTGCTGGAACAGTTTCATGTCATTCTTATGTTGGGGGCACCAGAACTGTACTAAGTACTACAGGTGGGATCTCACATGAGCAGAGTAGAGGGGTAGAATCATCTCCTTTGACCTGCTGGCCATGTTCCTTTTGATGCAGTCCAGGATTCCATTGGCTTTCTGGGCTGTGAGGGCACACCGCTGGCTCATGTTCAGTTTTTCATCACCCCAAGTCGTTCTCTGCAGGGCTGCTCTCAATTCTCTGCCCAACCTGTAGGTGTGCCTGGGGTTGCCACAACCCAGGTGTAGGACCTTGCACTTTGCTCTGCTGAACTTCATGAGGTTTTGATCAGCCCACCTCTCAAGCCTATCAAGGTCCCTCTGGATGGCATCCCTTCCCTCCAGTGTGTCAACTGCACCACACATCTTGGTGTTGTCGGCAAATTTACTGAGGGAGCACCCGATCCCACTGTCGATGTCACTGACAAGGATGTTGAGCAGTACTGGCCCCAACAGTGACCCCTGTGGGACACCACTCGTCACTGGTTTCCATGTGGACAGTGAGCCATTGACCACAACTATTTGCATGCAGCCATCCAGCCAGTTCTTATCCACTGAGTGGTCCATCCATCAAATCTATGTCTCTCCAATTTGGAGATAAGGATGTTGTGCAGGACAATGTCAAACACTTTGCATAAGTCCAGGTAGATGATGTCAGTTGTTTTGCCCCTATCCACCAACGCTGTAGCCCTGTCATAACTCACCAGATTTATCAGGCATGATTTCCCTTTTATAAAGCCATGTTGGCTGTTACCAGTCACCTCTTTGTTTTCCATGTGCCTTAGCAGAGTTTCCAGGAGGATCTGCTCCATCATTTTGTCTGGTACAAAGGTGAGACTGACTGAGCTGTGGTTCACCGGGTCTTCTGCTTTCCTCTTTTTAAAAATAGGGGTTAGATTTCCCTTTTCCCAGTCATCAGAGACTTTATCTGACTGCCATGATGTTTCAAAAATTAAGGATAATGGCTAAGCAACTTCATCTGCCAGCTCCCTCAGGACTTACGGATGAACTTCATCAGGTCCTATGGACTTGTGCACGTTCAGGTTCCTTAGATGGTCTTGAACCTGATCCTTCCTTACAGTGGGCTTAGGGGCTTCATTCCTTCAGTCCCTGCATCTGCCTTTCCCAACTTGGGCAGCGTGGCTGGAGCACTTGCCATGAAGACTGAGGCACAGAAGTCATTGAGAGTCTCAGCCTTTTCCATATCCAGGGTAGCCAGGTCTCCTGTTTCCTTCTGGAGAGGGCCCACATTATCCCTAGTTTTTCTCTTGCTTGCAGCATATCTATAGAAGCCCTTCCTGTTATACTTAATATCTTACATGTATATAATGAGAGGTTTTGCCTTGCTAGGCACTGTGAGTTATCTGAGTGCAATCACACATTTAATCTCCAAAGTTATTGCCACATGGCTTTCAAACCACAGCACAACAGATAAATTCCATCATCCTGCTCCTTGTCTTTCACTTTTATGCGAAGATAATTTTCACAGTCCACTTTGTCTACTTTCTTCTCTTCGTTTTTTCAGAGTCAAATTTTATCAAAGCCATTTGACAGAAAAATAGGAACAGTGTGGACTGTAGGATTGAGCTGTTCGGCTCTTCTGGTGTGTCCTGTTTTGTGTCTTTTTGTCTTGGGCTTTATTGCAGTACTGCCTCCAAGAAGGCCTATCACACAGGAGTGCTGCTAAATCTGCTGTTGCTGTAATATCAGCCCGATGGCACGTATAGGTGCTGGAGTGATGAGAAGAACACCACCAGCTGAACACTGTACCTTATTGTATGACCCTGTACCAAGATGGGGCTATTCATATTCAAGATGGACTTTTTGTCTTTGCAATTGCAAAGTAGTAAAAGAAGAGAGGAAACTTTGTGAGAAAGTTGTGGCAATGGCAACTTAGATGCAGCCTAGAACAAAAAAGAACATGCCACTTCCATGATGAACTCAGCTGAACTTTCTGTGCTGGTCCTTTCAGATGGCCAGAGTTGTTTCTGCTTACAGAGGGAATGGTGTAGACATGCTGGCTTTTTCACCACCATATCCTCTAGACAGAGTCAAAATCTTCTCTTGCACCTTGGTGAGCAAAATAGATGTTTAGAAAGGCATTTTTCAAGGCAAGGCAGGAATAAAAGTTCATGCTGGTTATGAAGCTTCTAGCAGGTCAGACTGAAAACTGACATATCTTGCCCTACTCAGCATCCTCCAGTCCTGGAATTAGCCAACTCTGTGTGTAATGTCTGAGAATCGAGCTTTTACAAGGATGCTGAACACACCATCAGGTTGATGGGCTTGAACTGTACTCCTCTACTGACACCCCCCTAAATGTGTCAGGAGAACACTGAGGTGGTGCATGTTCCCCAGCTGCCTGTGCTGCCAGTCATGCACTTGTGTCTGATCTTGATTTATAGCAACTCAACCACACTGTGGCAAATGAAAATACTTCTGGAGCGCGTAAGTCAAGAAAAATTCCTTGTGACTTCTCCCTTGGCAGTGAACTGCTTGGCAAACAACAAACAGTAGAAAGACCACTTTGTAATGGGCAATAATTGTGATATTTCCAGGTACCGTTTTGAGGTGACACAAGGTGAGACCAAGTGTAGTGTCTTCTGCACTCAAGGAAGCAGGAAAGCAAAAGGGTAGCATCATTTTCCCAACTCAGCAGGCAACTGTTGCAGTGCAAAGCACAGTTGTTCAACCTGGATAAGAAAGAAGCTTCTAGAAAATGAGATGTGATTGGGCATATATTATTTTCAAAGTGGAAAAGAGGAAAGCTTACTTTTTCTGACTTGGGATTTTTTTTGTGTGTGAAAGATTATGGGGAAAAACTTTCCAAAGGGGGTGAGAACACCTCAGTTTATCTCCTGTAGATAGTCCATCTGGACAGGGTGTTTTTATATAACTTTTTATTATGTACTTCTAATGTAATTCCAACTGCCATAGCATATATAAGGACCTGTGATATTTCATACACAGTTGTGTGACATCCAGTGTGACTGTACAACTCCAATGCTCTTTCAGTGACACTTCATTTTTACACAAACGTGATGGATTTCTTAAAAATTGTTCTTAAAAGTGTAAGAGAAACTTACTTGTGTGAAGATCCTTCAGTGATGCTTGAAATGATGAGCTATTTGTTATAGAGGGTGAAACCAGCATCATGATACATAAGAAGGTTCTTGGTACTTGAATATAATTGGATTGAGGTTTGTATGCAAGAGGATATGCATCAGGTTTCCCAAATGATGTTTTAAGTTAGTTCTCAGCACTTTAAGCTAAGTAAGCAGTAACATGCTCTCTAACCCTGTAGGTTAGAACCAAAAGTATACTGGGATAGGCAAAGGAAAATTTACTAAACTGGGGCAGTTTTCAGGCCCCCCCAGTTTCTCAGTATTTGTCTGAGTACACCTAAGTTGCACTTCAATACCTTTCAATACTCACTTCTGAGAACAGTATTAAAGCCAAAAATGAAAGCAAGAGAAGGAATTTGAATAAGTAATTGCCAGTATAGCTATCAGACCAAAACAGAAGAATTTTCAGTTGCATTGGTGCTGGTGAGGTCACTGTATTTTATCCCAAGTTTTGATAGCGGGAATTAATAGCTGTGGTATACAGGCACAGATGCTTAAGGCCTGGGAGCCTGGCATTTCATGAGAGCTCTGGAGCCCTTAGGCTGGTAACTGCAAAGAGTAAGTCAAAATTTTTGGGTTAGGCAAAAGGCTGGAAAGAAGGTTGTCTTTTGGCTTTGTCATGGAAATACCTATTCTGTGTTGGTTTTTTGATTCATGCAAGTAAACATACTCAACTGTTAACACATAAATCTTGTGAAGAGTGAGGAATGTTAAAGCATGTAATTGGTGATGTAACTTTAAAAGTCTTTTTTCTTTATATTCTTTCTCTAGAGTGCAGTGAAGATAAATCAGATCAGCCTGGATGAAAGTGGAGAACACATGGGTGTTTGCTCGGAAGATGGCAAGGTACAACAAATTCGTTTATATATTTACTGAGGTAGCAGATAGTCCTCAGTATTACATTTGAGATAATTGTGATACCTGTGGAGTTAATTCCTGCATTTAGCACCTCTATTTTGACCATACATTTTGAGAACTGAGCTCACCTTTGAATACTCAAAGTTAAAGTTAAATATATTTTGCACAAATGTGCCGTAGAAAAAGTAATTACAAGAATGTCAATAATGTAACTGGTATTAAGCTGATTAACAGCTGTGGCAGGAGGACATGTCACCTTAATCATTACTGCTGTGCCAGTTATACTTCAGTGACTACTCTGCTGTTCCTGCAAGACAGTAGTTTAATGCCTTTCTGCTATAAATCCACAAAATTGGATTTTGTGGGCATGATTTCTGTGGGCTGGTGGTTTTCATTTTCACACATTTTATGAATGTTTCTCTTGAATTATAGAATCTTTTGATAAGCAATCATAGTTTATCAGAAGAATAAAGTGTCTTACAACAGCCACATTAAATAAATGTAAAATCAATATATGTACAGTTTCCTAAAAAACTGGTACCTACTTCCTTGGCTGAGGGCATATATCATTTGTGCAGTGTATAACTAACAATTATCAGTGCTTCTCTGGAATGTTGAGCTGTGACATTTAGTGGTTTTGGTGATTGATTTTCCACTTATAAGAATGTCTTTTTTGTTTTTTCAGTCGATGGCAGTCTTTTCTAATGTTGGTTTGCAATGATAAAATTCTAATGCACAGGGTGTATTTAAACTTCTTTTTTAATATAATGCTCATATACAAATACAATGCATTAAAATAATTTAAATAATTTTACAATATCCATCTGACTTACAGAGGAGAACATTTCTTACACAGTAGACTTACAAGAGCAGGAATTTGGTAATCCTAATGGTTGCATCCCATTGAGTAGAAATTCTTTAAATTAAAAATAAAATCAGATTTTCAGTAGGCAAAATGGGGAAACAAGCCCTTTAGACTGTATGCATTTGGGTTTTTTCATTGCAAATATGTAGTTATTTTCCTCAACAGACAGGCAGCCAGTTTGTATATCCAAGCCTTTTGTTTCTGAGATATCTTGGTGTCGTTATCTTGACACAGTAATTGGGATACTAGTGCCTATCAGAGTGGGTTGTAGAATTTTACAGCCTGTGAGAAACAGCACAAGTGTTTCCTAATTGTCTACACAAGATAAGGCAAGGGTCAGTAATTGTGGAAGGTAATAAAAGTGTTGAGCTAGCATTGTTGGTTTAGGTGTTTCCTGTGGTATTGGGAAGCAAGCACTTGCTGTTGATGTAAGGGCTCCTCTGATGTGACTGTGGATTACTGACTCAAAATACTGATGCTGCAGTGAGACTATGAGCCATGCACATTTTTCATATATTAAGTGAATATTAAATACACGTATTTGATTTGAGAAATATTAAAACATCCATAATCTCTACTTTGGTGTGGCTGTATTTGAAACGACTTCAATACCTTAAATGGTGACTGCTGGTTTAAAGGTAAACCAGCAGGGGAAATGAACTCAACTCAAAGGAGAGATTACAAGTCAGAATCACAATTTAATAAAATAATACAATAAATACGATTATAGAGACAAACAGTTGGTTTTAACCCACAAAACCCAAATGTAGAACCAAGCACCCTGGGGCATGAACAGAGTGGTGTTCGTTGGGCCCCCTGAGTCCAGAGTAAAAGGAGAGGGGAAAAAGCCTGTTGGTGAGAGTGCTGGTGCAGTCTGGTCAAGAGTGGTGGTTACAGTCCAGTCAAGAGTGGTGGTCTGCAGTTTGGTTGAGAGCGGTGGTCTGCAGTCTTCCTCTGGATCCCACAAGTGGTTAAAAAAGTCCCAAGACTCCAAGATTATATATCCTCCAGTTCAGGCAGGAATACCCAGTACTTCCCTCAGGGCGAGGAGTTCCATAAAGGGTGTGAGGACAGGGGCACCCTCCTATCTCACAGGCCTCTTAACACCCAGTTTATAGCCTGAGGAGTCAGACTGCTCTGGGCAGAGGGTGTAAATAGTCTATTGATAACAGTTTCTGGTAAATGGCATGGAAGGCTATAGAATACACAGTTTTGGGTTACACCCATCCAGTGATGAACTGGTCCCAGCTGTTCTGACTAGGACAGTGACTCTGTCTTCATTTAGTGAAATAGCTGTTGTGGACATATGTGTGTCATTACATGCTATACAAGGCAGTCTCAAGTATGGTCCTGATGCCAGGGCTAATTCTGGTGATGTTTTTGATACAGGGCTGGAGTATCACAAGTACAGTATGCAACATATTTGTATTCATAGAGTCCAGAGACATTGATGCTTCACCGTATTCTACACCGAAAAACTCATCTGGAGATTTGAAAGATCTGGGTGATTTAGAAGTTAGACTTCTCACGTCACAAACCTTTCCAAGAAAGGATTATGTCTGTGAAAGAATCCACCCCTAAAATTGGTTTAAATGCATACTTGTGTGTTGTGATACTCTGTAAGAAAATGGCAGATTTCTGGACGGATAGTGTAGCACTCCTTACTACAGTGGGAGTGTTGATAATGTAAGAAGTTAAAACACCTGTATAAATTGCAAAGTCTTTATTAATTTGGTGAAATAAGTAAAAATGGTGAAATCCTTTTTTTAAAAAAAAGGGGGGAAAAGAAAACATGAAACAGCTTGGTTTTCTTAAATCAGTTTTAAGCAAAAAAAGGGCTATAATACAAAGCTGAATTGATCCAAGTATTTTCTACCACTTAATGAAGATATGTCCTCTTTTGCAATAGGCAGAGTGCATCCAGACTGATAGAGATGGAAACCATTTGTCTTCTTGAGGGAAGGCCTTAGGATGAGAATCTCCTCCTCATATCTGTTCTGCTGTCTGATATATTTTATTTTACTACTTTTTTTGGGTTTTTTGGACTCTCAAACTAGATTTGATCTAGTTGTGTTGGCTGGGAGGAGAGCACAGCAGCACTGTACAATTCTCTAACCCTCTTGTCAGTCAACATCCAGACCTAATGTGAAAACCTGGCACTTGTATGTCATATATGTCCAACAAGTGCTTGGGAGCTACTTGCAGCTTTTCTGTACTGCACATTTGGTTCTTTGAAAAATCTTCCTGTCCAATGGACTCAACTGCAGCTGGTCACCACTGGCATGGAAAGGAAGAGAAATCAAAACCAACACCAGCCCTCTAGTCTCGCTGCTGTTACTGTATAAGAGAATTTTGGTCCTTGAATAAATAGAAAGGGAATCAGGCTTGCAGCTTCAGAACTGTGGAGATCTTTTAGGTTAGTTTTTGTGTGTTAGTTTTGTATGTAGTTAGTTGTATGTTGTCTTGAAAAACTTGGATCTGACTCCCAATTTTGCTAAAGGTCTCGTGTCGTTACATAATAGCAGTGTAATTTTCACCCTTACTCTGGCTTGTAACTTTTTTTACATGAAGAAATATAAATTCTATTGAAAACCCATTGTTTGCATGTGTTAGTGTCATCTTTAATGCGTGTAACAACATTGATGTTAAGAAAATCCATGAAGTATTACACTGATCATTTTTCAAGAAATGCGACTTGTAGATAAAATGTTTTTGTTTGCCTGCCTTTTGATCACTGAAGGTTAGTTACTTCTTCCAAGTGTGGAAGCAAAGAAACAGCTAAGTCTGGATGCACTGGAATGGTGGGTTGTGGATATTTAAAATTGGACAGGACTAGCAAAATGTCGTGGAAT
The DNA here is from genome assembly GCF_003945725.1 of Corapipo altera. Taxonomy (NCBI): domain Eukaryota; kingdom Metazoa; phylum Chordata; class Aves; order Passeriformes; family Pipridae; genus Corapipo; species Corapipo altera. The sequence continues at coordinate 5,902,939 of NW_020884917.1, forward strand.
CACAAAATCCTTTTTCCAGCTACCTAAGAGCATCATGAGCAGAGTGAGCATGGAAAGTAGAAATAGATAAATCCAATATAGGTTTGTAATATCAAAAGAATCACTTTCTTTTTGAAGAATATAGGACATTAAGAAGTAATAAACTGTTATATGATGTCCCTAGAGTGAACATAACACGTATTTTATGCTGAGTTGTTTTTTCCTTTTAAGTCACTCCACTTTGTTTTCATACTCTTAAAGAAATATCATATGGCTGCATTCAGTGAAGTGTTAGAAAAATGTTGAGGGCATTGTTGCTAATTCTACTTAATTAGTTTTAATTTGAGAGGGCTGTTTTGTTATGTTTGAGGATTCTGCTTCCACAGAATTTGCATTGTTATGTTTTAATTATGCATTTTCTTTTTTTTTTCTTTCTTCTCTCAGTTTTATTTTCTCTTTCCTCTCCTTCTTATTTTGTGTAGGCTGTTGGATTGGATATGCTGTGCCAACTGATGAAAACAAAAACCGAGAAAGCAAAATCCTCTAGACATTGTCCCAAAGCTTTTCTAGGCTTATAGCCAGACCCAACTTAAATACAACCCTTTGGTTGGCTTACATAATCAGAGCTTTGTGATACATCTTACAGTCTCCAAATATTGATTTTTCTAATCCTTTGGATCAGTAGCACAGCCCTACACAGTGCATGCAGAAGTATTTTTAAAGCACGTTGTTGGAGGCAGTATATTCGCTAATGAGTAGTGGACTGAGCTGATAATGCTGCTTAGGAGATGTATCCGGGAGACAAACTTGAAAGGGAGATGAGATGGTTTGAGATGTTTTAAACTTCACTGAGACTGCTGAACTTTGAGCCACTCCGAGGATGGCTTAGTTCCTTGCTGATAGCTTAGTTCCTCTTGTAGTTTACGTAAAGTTTAATGTTTTTACTCTGTCTCCTTGACTATCTGAAGGAATTTTGGGGGTTCTTGTCCTCGGAACTGATCTTTTTAAAGCCGTTAAGCCTCACGTTTTGAGGCCCATTACTGGCATTTGCTGACATTGTTCTGCAGGTCTTTATCTAGGGGGATTTATATTTTTTTATTACTTTTTTTTTTTTAATTTTTCTGCCTGAAGCAATCATGGTTGAGATGGGGAGAAAGAAATAAGGTTAAAAGTTCTTTTAAAACTTTTGAGTCCAATCTGTTGAACATGTAGAGGAGAGTTACTGAAGGGGTTACCTTTTCCAGAAAAGAAGGATATTTTCTAGAAAATAATGAGAGCCTGTCTGAAAGCCTTCTAAAATAAATTTGCTGTCAGATGCAGTTTTCCTGCTGATTGCTCCATGGGATGCTCTTTTTTCTCTCTTCTTCTACCATTGGTGTCCATCCCTCCTGAGATGATTTTGTTTCAGCAGCTTGTGACAACATGTAGAAACCTCTTAAAAAAATCTTGAGAAACCCTATTCCGTAGTCATAGCATCTAAATCTAATAGTATTTCAGAACACTTGATACCTCTGTACTTGTTTCATAACTAAAGGCAAGAAAACATTTAAAAAATCTGTTAATTCTCTTGGCAGCAGAAACATTTTTTTTTTATTTAATGTTGAGGCTTCTTCAGATGGATTTATTCTGATAGATATTCTGATTGCCTGTGGTTACAACTTCAGTTCTGACAGTTAAATGTACTGATACATCAACATAAAAGAGAAGGAAGGAGTCTTCAGAGAAAGACATTACCACTGGTCATGGAATAAAACAAAATAGCACTGAATGCACTTGGGAGGAGGAGAGGATGCCAAGAAATATATTGTCCTTGGATTTCAGTCTGGTTTTGCTTTATTGTCACAAATTTCTTTTCTTATGTAAACCTTGTATTGCTTGGAGGGAGAAAAAAACCCCTTACCATTCTTTCTCAGAAAGGAAGAATTTTTAATTTATCTTCTCCAGAATGTTTTTATGTTGCTCTTACCATACTTAGGTGTGCTGGTTTAAAAGTTAACCAGCAGGGGAAATGAACTTAAC